>NC_047114.1:86195609-86523109 GCF_902500255.1 Thalassophryne amazonica | reverse complement strand
TTTTATATGCTGTCACTCTGGCATTTGACCCCAATGACCCTGACCTTGCAGTTGCCTTGAATTGCCATTGTGATGACCTTGCAATGGCAGTTCTGGAATCCACCTAAATGTGTACCGTATTTGAGTTGAAAATCATATTCCTTGAACTATGCCAAAAGCATTATTTTTTAACCTTCTTTGCCATACCACATTTGGTCAAAATCAGCCAAAGGACCAGGTTGGCCAACCAACAGGCAGACATCACATTTGACAAATTAGACTTTGTTTGGGCAATTCTGGAATCCATCTCTCCCACTCTCTACATATACAGTGGGGAAAATAAGTATTTGACCCCTGTCAGTTTGCAGGTTTTCCCACCTACAGAGAATGGAGAGGTCTGTAATTTTTTATCATAGATACACTTCAACTGTGAGAGACAGAATCTAAAAAAAAAAAAAAAAAATCCAGAAAATCACATTGTATGATTTTTAAATAATTAATTTGCATTTTATTGCATAAAATAAGTATTTGACACCCTACCAATCAGCAAGAATTCTGGCTCTCGCAGACCTGTTAGTTTTCTTTAAGAAGCCCTCTTATTCTGCACTCTTTACCTGTATTAATTGCACCTGTTTTAACTTGTTACCTGTATAAAAGACACCTGTTCACACACTCAATCAATCACACTCCAACCTGTCCACCATCGCTGCCTAAGGACACCAGGGACAAAACTGTAGACCTGCACAAGGCTGGGATGGACTACAGGACAACAGGCAAGCAGCTTGGTAGAAGACAACAACTGTTATGATTATTTATTAGAAAGTGGAAGAAACACAAGATGACTGTCAGTCTCCCTCGGTCTGGGATTCCATGCAAGGTCTCACTATGTGGGGTAAGGATGATTCTGAGAAAGCTCAGAACTACACAGGAGACCTGGTCAATGACCTGAAAGAGGCTGGGGACCACAGTCACAAAGATTACATTAATAACACATGATGCTGTCATGGTTTAAAATCCTGCAGGGCAGAAAAGGTCCCCTGCTCAAGCCAGCACATGTCCAGGACCGTTTGAAGTTCACCAGTGACCATCTGGATGATCCAGAGGAGGCCATGGGAGAAGGTCATGTGGTCAGATGAGACCAAAATAGAGCTTTTTGGAATCAACTCCACTTACCATATTTAGAGGATGAGAACAACCCCAAGAAAACCATCCCAACCATGAAGCATGGGGGGGTGGAAACATCATACTCTGGGGGTGCTCTTCTGCAAGGGGGCAGGACGACTGCACCGTATTGAAGGAGGATGGACAGGGTCAGGTATTGCGCGATTTTGGCAAACAACCTCCTTCCCTCAGTAAGAGCACTGAAGATGGGTCCATGGCTGGGTCCTTCCAGCATGGACAATGACCCCAAAACACACAGCCAGGGCAACTAAGGACGGGCTCCGTAAGAAGCATTCAAGGTCCTGGAGTGGCCTGGCCAGTCTCCAGACCTGAACTCGATAGAAAATCTTTGAAGGAAGCCGAAACTCCAAACCTGAAAGATCTAGAGATGATCTGTATGGAGGAGTGGACCAAAATCCCTGTTGCAGTGTGTGAAAACTTGGTCAAGAACTACAGGAAATGTCTGACCTCTGTAATGGCAGACAAATGTACAAATGTTTCTGTAAGGGAGGTGGTGGCGTAACAGCTTGCACGTTGGACTGGGACGCCAGTGACTCGGGTTTGCTTCCCGATCACAGCCACGCTCCTGACTGGCACTCTTAACATCGGTGCTGGGGAGGAGGGAGAGACACGTGCTGTGGGCCCTTCTGGAAACAAGCTTCGTGCTTTCGTTGGTTACCCATGTTAAATATGATCCTCTTCTTCTTCTTCTGTACCAGTTGTTAAGCTCTGTTTTTCTAGGGGATCAAATACTTATTTTATGCAATAAAATGCAAATTAGTTATTTAAAAATCATAGAATGTGATTTTTCTGGATTTTTTTTTTTTTTTGTTTTAGATTCTGTCTCTCACAGTTGAAGTGTAACTACAATAAAATTACAGACCTCTCCATTCTTTGTAGGTGGGTAAACCTGCAAAACTGACAGGGCGTCAAATACTTATTTTCCCCACTGTATCTGTGTGTGGTGTGTGTTGTGTGTGTGTCAGGGTAAAAAAAAAAAAAAAAAAAAAGCTACATTTTGAGCTTTGACCCAAAGACCTTGACAAAGTCTTGGCAAATTTGACCTCTCCAGGGCAATCCCAGAAACCACTTCAATATCTCTGCCACATTTGGTGGAAATAAGAGTGACAAATTTGTCTTTGAACCCAAATAATTGACCTGGGGTAAGCTTGACATTGAATTTTTGTGGTAACCCCCCCATCAAACTGAGGCACACCCAGGAGAAGAAAAATGTGCATTTCCTTGACCCAGCCACTTGAGGTTGGCTCCCAAAGCAAGCAGACTGTCAAAAAAGCCCATGTTAAAATGTCCAAATTTAGAGTAGAAAAAAAAAAGAAACATTTACAGCTGGAACAAACAGACATAATGTTAATATCATATGTCCAGCAGTATGTTCTAATAATAATTACATTATTATTTCCACGTTTGTGGTTGAAGCTGCTGCCATCAGCGTCCTGCTGACCTCATTTATGAGTCAATTTGACTTCCTCTTCAGGTTTGTTATGATGCTGTGTCTATAAGTTATATTTTGGTAAATATGCTTAAAGCGTGAACCATCTTTCCCAGACAGTGTCACAAGTTTGTTTAGTTTTTGGGTTTTTTTTTTTTGCCATCTGTTTTAAAAAAAAACTGATTAGAGGAAAATAACAGTCAAAACGACCTCTCCAAGGTGAAACAGAAGAGTTTTATTTTATTTATGTCGTACCCCTCATCCCCCCTTCTTCTTGGTCTCGTCTCCCTGGGGAGCCCGGCCACCGCACCCCAGAAGCTGACATGCCTGCAATGAGGGGAGCGGGAGCACAGCGTGGAGACCAGACGGGCAGCTTTGCCGTCACCCAGACAGACTTAGCGTTCAACACGTGTGGCGGTTCTCCTCTGCTGCATCTCAACATACTTCACCCTGGCATT
This sequence comes from Thalassophryne amazonica, assembly GCF_902500255.1. Lineage (NCBI taxonomy): Eukaryota > Metazoa > Chordata > Actinopteri > Batrachoidiformes > Batrachoididae > Thalassophryne > Thalassophryne amazonica. Next base: position 86,520,061 of record NC_047114.1, on the reverse strand, counting down.
TGACCTTCATGAAGAACAAGAAGGTCTAGCGGCGAGATCTGAGTGAGAAAACATTTGGTTTTTGTATTTGAGAGCGTACAGTGTGAAAAAAATTGGGTTTTGACGTTCATATGCATAGAAATTTAAAGCTGTCGTCAAGTTTTTTAGATGTCACGCTGCCAGGTGGATGTAATTTAAACTATATCAGCTCAGTCGTACCCATCCTCTGTGACAGGTGTGACTCCTCCCCTCTTCCTGTGCGCTGCTCCCCTTTCTGCCAATGATTGATTGGCTTGGAAAAAGATTGACACGTCAACGACAGCTGCCCAAGAAACTAACCCTGTTAGGTCAACACACCCTGACAGTTAGCTGACACCCCAATTTCCTGACGAGCTGCCTGCTGCACACCGTCTTTCAGGAAGTGCTTAAGACATCTTCTCCACAGCTCTTCCCATTTCTGCACCGTAATTTCCTTCCATCACTGTCATTTGATTATGCACTTGTTCACTTTGTTGTGTCAGCAGATGGGGTGAGGGTTAATGACTCTGGGATAAGAGCGCTTTGGTGCAGCCTGCTTTGCAAGACATGCAACTACAGAATGTAATAGATTCGAGCCACCAAAGGAAGGGCGGAGTGAGTGGGAAGTATTTATACAAAATGACACGTGTGGGAAAACTGCATAGAATGTTCTTTTTTTTAATATACTTTGTAGTTGGTGTTATGTTATTTTTTTAAATATACTTTGTAGTTTGGTGTTTATCTACAATTTTACTTTATAGTGAATCCTTGTCATTGATTGGTGGCTTGTATGTCACGTGAAGTGGATTATTCATTTGCGTCTGTTTTCATTGACTTTAAAATAGTTCTTATATAACAGCTGAGTGGATCCTTGTCATTTGATTGGTGCTTTGTTTGTCACATGACATGGATTATTCGTACCCATTTGTGTTGCATTGCATTTCAAGTGCAAATTTGGTTCCATACGTTTGGTACCATTGCACTCTGCACACGCACACGTGTGCCCACACACACACACACACACACACACACAAAAACAAATCCACTGACTGTCTGGAGGCTGTTGGCAGGAAGTTAGAATGAAAAGCTGGATTAATTTCTGACGTGATTTTTTTTTTCGCTGCACTGAGGATGTACACAGTCCCTTTTGGCAGTATACGTGCGGCGCGTGGGGACAATGACTCTACCAAGATTGACGATGTTGATTGAGGTAACTAATGTTGCTAATTCTTGTAACACACACACACACACACACACACACACACACACACACACACACACACACACACACCACACACACACACACACACACACACACACACACACACATATACACAAGATCCACTCAGCTGTAAGCCATCTGGATGCATGAAGAGCTGTTCAGATGAAAAGCTGACGTGATTTTTGGCTAGACTGAGGAACTGTTGTGTGGGCCGCTGAAGAGGAGGTACTGCTGGCCCACTACCAAAGAGCGCCCTGCCTGAAGTGCGGGCTTCAGGCACGAGAGGGCGCTGCCACCTCACAGGAACAGCCGGGGTGACAGCTGTCACTCATCAACTATGACAGCTGTGCACCAATCACCAGGTCTTCAACCACACACACAAAAGCCGGACCGACATCTCCACCTCGTCACCGAGATATCGTCTACCTATACGGTAAACTCTCAGCCGTTTGACTGTGCCGTTATGCACGTGATTCCTCTTCTGAGTGTTTGCAGGAGTTGCTGTAGCTGCTGTCAGCTGGGAGCGGCGTTTTGTGGTTCCGTGACAGAGTGACGTTCTTCACCCTCACGCCAAAACGCTAAGTAGCTCTTTGGCTCTGCTTAATAGTGTTCTGTGCTAAAGGTGGAGGTGTTGTTTCCCACCTGGAATAACGGCTTGCTGACTGTTTACTGAGTGTATTTGTCACACACTCATCACATCTGTTCTTCTGTCAGCAGTACCAGATCTGACAGTCGGAGACGGTGATCACCTGGGGACTCTGAACTTGGCGGCTCCAGTATCCTTCGGGTTCGGTGGCAGTGGAAATTGTGTGGGATCCGGTTCTTCTCAGGACGGACGTCTTCTATCCTCGAGCCTACCCACACATCACCTTGTATAGTTTGATTGTGATCCAAATTATGCATTTGTCTGTATTCTCGTGCATTTTTCACAACCGTAAAGTGTTGTATTTTTGGCTCATCTATTGTCCGCTCATTTACGCCCCCTGTTGTGGGTCCGTGTCACTACACTTTCCCAACAGGATATCTCGGCCATCGTCATGGATCCCGAGGGGCGTAAACCATCCGTTGAACAGCCAATGGAAGAGCAAGGTGCACAGGCGTCTGCAGGAGGCGTGTTAGGTGAGTTGCAGCAAATCCTCACTGCCTTTACTGCTCAGTTGGATCTAATGACCGAGCACAACGTCATCCTCAATCGCCGGATGGAGGCTCTTACCGCACAGGTGGAAGCGCGCGCTCAGGGCGCTGCTGCAGCTCCTCCTGCTGACCCGGTGCCGAATATAGACATTCCACTGGTCATTCAACGAACCCCCCCACCATCCCCTGAAGCATACATAAGTCCCCCAGAGCCGTACGGAGGTTGTGTGGAGATGTGCGCAGACATTTTAATGCAGTGTTCGCTCGTCTTTTCACAGCGTCCCGTGATGTACGCGTCCGACGCCAGTAGGGTGGCTTATGTGGTTAATTTGCTTCGAGGTGAGGCATGCACCTGGGTTACGGCGCTCTGGGAGCAGAATTCACAGCTCCTTACCTCTTATACTGGGTTTGTGAGGGAGTTCAGAACAGTATTTGATCACCCAAATAGAGGCGAGACTGCTTCAACAGTACTGCTGTCAATGAGACAGGGGCGTCGGAGTGCAGCCGAGTATGCGGTCGACTTCTGCATCGCAGCTGCGAGGTCCAGCTGGAATACCGCTGCACTCCGTGCTGCCTTTGTAAACAGACTGTCGTCAGTCCTGAAGGAGCATCTGGTGGCTAAGGATGAGCCGCGGTATTTAGATGGGCTTATCGATCTGGTCATACGATTAGACAATAGGTTAGAGGAACGCCGCCGGGAGTGAGACGAAGGGCGTGGTTGGGTACGCGCCGTCCCTCTCCCTTCCGGATCCGAAAAGGTACCGCCCTCCCCACGCTCCACTGCCTCAGCGCTCCATTTGGCGACAGCTCCCCCTGCTGACGATGCTATGGACACAAGCAGGGCTAAAGTCAGAGCCACTAACAGACAAAGGAGACTGGTCCACGGAGAGTGCTTTATCTGCGGCTGAAACGAGCATCAGCAGAGAGACTGCCCCAAACGGTTAAACACCAACGCCCGCTCTTAGAAACTGGGCTAAGTGTGGGCCAAGAAATACACGTGGGACAAACCCGTCTTTCTGCACGACTCCCAGTTACGATCCTGAGTGGGGATCTAACCCTTCAGGCCCCCGAACTGGTGGGACACGGGGTCAGAAGGGAATCTGCTGGACAGCAGATGGGCAAGGGAGGTAGGGCTCCCTCTGGTGGCGCTTCCTTCGCCATTAAAGGTGCGGGCACTAGATGGCACCCTTCTCCCTTTAATCACACACAAGACACTGCCAGTAACTCTGATAGTGTCTGGGATTCATCGGGAGGAGATTGAGTTTTTTGTGACTCCTTCTACCTCCCGCATGATTTTGGGCTTCCCTTGGATGATCAAACACAACCCACGGATTGATTGGCCGTCTGGGGTTGTGGCTCAGTGGAGCGAAACCTGTCACCGGGAATGTCTTGGATCCTCGGTTCCACCCGGTTTGACCGCGAACGAGGAGGTTAAAGTCCCCCCCAATCTTGTAGTGGGGGCTGAGGAGTACCACGATCTCGCTGACATCTTCAGCAAAGATCTGGCACTCACTCTTCCCTCACACCGTCCGTACGATTGCACCATTGGTTTGATCCCGGGCACTGAGTATCCGTCCAGCTGGTTGTACAACCTCTCACGTCCGGAACGCGAATCAATGGAGACCTACATCTGGGACTCGTTAGCTTCCGGGCTGATCCGGAACTCCACCTCCCTGATGGGTGCAGGTTTCTTTTTTGTGGGCAAGAAAGACAGCGGCCTCCGTCCATGCATTGACTACAGGGGACTGAACGAGATCACGGTCCACAACCGGTACCCTCTACCCCTGTTAGATTCGGTGTTCATGCCCCTGCATGGAGCCCAACAACAAGCCGTAGGAAGCTGCAACAGTTCCTCGGCTTTGCAAATTTCTACAGGAGGTTCATAAAGGGCTACAGTCAGGTAGTTAGCCCCCTGACAGCTCTGACCTCCTCCAAAGTACCATTTACTTGGTTGGATCGGTGCGAGGCCGCGTTTAGGGAGTTGAAATGCCGGTTTTCGACTGCACCAGTTCTGGTGCAGCCCGATCCTAGCCGCCAGTTTGTGGTAGAAGTGGATGCCTCAGACTCAGGGATAGGAGCCGTGCTGTCCCAGAGCGGGGAGTCCGATCAGATTCTCCATCCTTGTGCCTATTTTTCACGCAGGTTGACCCCAGCTGAGAGGAACTATGACGTGGGCAATCGGGAGCTCCTCGCGGTGAAAGAGGCTCTTGAGGAGTGGAGACATCTGTTAGAGGGAGCCGCGGTACCATTTACGGTTTTCACGGACCACCGGAACCTGGAGTATATCAGGACCGCCAAGCGGCTGAACCCAGGCAAGCCCGCTGGTCATTGTTCTTCGGGCGTTTTGACTTCTGAATCACCTACCGCCCCGGGACCAAGAACCAAAGATCGGATGCTCTGTCCCGGGTTCATGAAGTCGAAGTCAAAACTGAGCTGTCGGATCTGCCGTAATCCATTCTACCTGAGTCCACTATCGTGGCCACCCTCACCTGGGACGTGGAGAAGACCGTCCGGGAGGCCCTGGCACAGAACCCGGACCCTGGTAACGGACCAAAGAACCGCCTCTACGTCCCACTGGAGGCCACAGCTGCCGTCCTGGACTTCTGTCACGGTTCCAAACTCTCCTGCCATCCGGGGGTGCGAAGGACCATGGCAGTGGTCCGGCAGCACTTCTGGTGGGCGTCCATGGAAGCCGACATCCGGGACTATGTCCAGGCCTGCACCACCTGCGCCAGGGGAAAAGCTGACCACCAACGGGCACAGGGACTCCTCCAACCGTTACCTGTGCCCCATCGCCCCTGGTCCCACATCGGCCTGGACTTCATCACGGGCCTCCCGCCGTCCCGGGACATGACTACCATCCTCACGATAGTGGACCGATTCTCCAAGGCGGCCCACTTCGTGGCCCTCCCGAAGCTCCCTACGGCCCAGGAGACAGCAGACCTCCTGGTCCACCACGTCGTGCGTCTGCATGGGATACCAACAGACATTGTCTCAGATCGTGGTCCCCAGTTCTCCTCTCAAGTCTGGAAGAGTTTCTGCCGAGAACTGGGGGCCACCGTGAGCCTCTTGTCCGGGTATCATCCGCAGACCAACGGACAGGCAGAATGGGCCAACCAGGAACTGGAGCAAGCCCTGCGCTGTGTGACGTCCGCGCACCCGACGGCCTGGAGTGACCATCTGGCTTGGATCGAGTACGCGCATAACAGCCAGGTGTCCTCTGCCACCGGCCTCTCCCCATTTGAGGTGTGTCTGGGGTACCAGCCCCCATTGTTTCCTGTGGTGGAGGGAGAGGTCGGTGTGCCCTCGGTCCAGGCCCACCTGCGAAGGTGCCGTCGGGTGTGGCGCACCGCCCGTTCTGCCTTGTTGAAAGCCTGGATGAGGGCCAAAGCCCATGCAGATCGCCGGCGTTCCCCGGCCCCTGTATACCAGCCCGGGCAGGAGGTATGGCTTTCCACAAAGGACGTTCCGTTACAAGTGGACTCCCCGAAACTAAAAGACAGATACATTGGACCTTTTAAGATCCTCAAGGTCATCAGTCCTGCCGCACAGCTCCCAGCTTCACTGCGGTTCCACCCGGTTTTCCATGTCTCCAGGTTGAAACCCTATCACACCTCACCCCTCTGTGCTCCTGGACTGGCACCGCCTCCTGCCCGGATCATCGACAGGGAGCCGGCTTGGACTGTGTGTGGACTCCTGGACGTCCGCCGGAAGGGGCCGGGGGTTCCAGTACTTGGTGGACTGGGAGGGTTATGGACCCAAAGAACGCTCCGGGGTGAAGAGGAGCTTCATCCTGGATCTGGCCCTCCTGGCCGATTTCTACCATCGCCATCCCGACAAGCCGGGTCAGGCGCCAGGAGGCGCCCGTTGAGGGGGGGGGTCCTGTTGTGTGGGCCGCTGAAGAGGAGGTACTGCTGGCCCACTACCAAAGAGTGCCCTGCCTGAAGTGCGGGCTTCAGGCACGAGAGGGCGCTGCTGCCTCACAGGAACAGCCGGGGTGACAGCTGTCACTCATTAACTATGACAGCTGTCACCAATCACCAGGTCTTCAACCACACACACAAAAGCCGGATGACATCTCCACCTCGTCGCCGAGATATCATCTACCTATACGGTAAACTCTCAGCCGTTTGACTGTGCCGTTACGCAGGTGATTCCTTTTCTGAGTGTTTGCAGGAGTTGCTGTAGCTGCTGTCAGCTGGGAGCAGCGTTTTGTGGTTCCGTGACAGAGTGACGTTCTTCACCCTCACGCCAAAACGCTAAGTAGCTCTTTGGCTCTGCTTAACAGTGTTCTGTGCTAAAGGTACAGGTGTTGTTTCCCACCTGGAATAATGACTTGCTGACTGTTTACTGAGTGTATTGTCACACACTCATCACATCTGTTCTTCTGCCAGCAGTACCAGATTTGACAGTCGGAGACGGTGATCACCTGGGCACTCGGAACTTGGCGGCTCCAGTATCCTTCGGGTTCGGTGGCAGTGGAAATCGTGTGGGATCCGGTTCTTCTCGGGACGGACGTCTTCTATCCTCGAGCCTACCCACACATCACCTTGTATAGTTTGATTGTGATCCAAATTCTGCATTTGTCTGTATTCTCGTTGTGCATTTTTCACAACAGTAAGGTGTTGTATTTTTGGCTCATCTATTGTCCGCTCATTTACGCCCCCTGTTGTGGGTCCGTGTCACTACACTTTCCAACAGGAACTACACAAAGTCTTTTTTTTTTAATTGAAGTATGAAGTCAGTGCACAGCATCACTGGACAACACGTCACAATTTGGACTTTAGCAGTAGTGGAACACCAAAATGTAAGTCCCTTTTCTGTTGTTTATAAATTAATAAAATATCAAAGGATCTATTTTAGCAATTATATAAAGCAAATAATGAATGTTTTACATTCTTTCAATGGAATGAATATTTAATTTGGTGAAAGTTGGAACATAAAATTCAACGAGGTGAAGCCGAGTTGAATGATCAGGGTCATTCATGAAATATTCGTAACATTGAACTCAAACATTCATTATTGTATATTAGCGTGCAATTTTGGTGCTATATGAAATGTGCTATTGCACCTCCCAACCACCACGCATGCCTACACTACCGAGGGTGGCATTTAGCTAAAAATGGCAGAGTTTGTTTTGCTGGTGGATGATGATTTGAAGGAGCTAATTGATGCTGATGTTAGGAGGAAGCGGATGAAGTTAGGATGAAAAGCTGGACAAATTTCTGATGCAATTTGTGGCTGGAGTGAGGAAAGCAGACGGCAGTCTGTACACAAAGTCAGTGCACGGCACCACGGACAACTGAGAACAATTCTGGACTCGTTCTTAAAGTTCATGTTGGACCAGTGATGCACATCAAAATGTAAGTCACGTTTCTGTTTATAAATTCATAAAATATCAAATGACAAGGATCTGTTTTCGCCGTTATATAAAATAAATAATGAATGTTTTTCCATTCTTTCAATGGAATGAATATTTCATTCAGTGAAAGCTTCTCCTTGTTGAATGGTACAATCCATAAACAGTCATTATTTTTACACTATGTTACCTGCCCACGATAACTTGATTATTTTAGACAATTTTTTTTTCTTTCGGCATCTCGTGTTGTTGCTTAGACTCACCACAAGTGGCTCAGTCCAGATCCATTTGGTTCAAGATTTATGCCAGACATCCTTCCTGAGACAATGTCTGAGGATCAAGCAGAATGGGTATTCTTTAAACAGGAACCTACATGGGGGGCAGGAGGGGAGCATGTTAAGTGTTTACACCACTGTTCTGTTTAGAATAGTTAGTTCAGAATAGAATGCCTTTATTGTCACTATACACATGTACAATGAGATTAAAAGCAACTCCTCAGTGCAAACATACAAAACAGTGATACAGGAAGGGGGACAAGGTGCACAGTCTGAGGTGTATATGCAATTGCAAAAAATAAATACTATGTATTTGTAAGAAGTCTGAATATAAGTTTATATACAGTGTGATATTATTATATTATTAATTAGATATTGCACAGTAGTATTGATCATATACAATGAATAATGGATATTGGACAGAGAGAGTTGGGGATAGATACAGATACTGCACAGTAATGCATTTCACAGTAGGTGGGTAGAGAAAGTCTGGGGGGTTAGACTCAAGTGTCAATGGACTTATGAGTTCAGGATGATTACGACTTTTGAGGGAGGGAAAAAAAAAAAACTATTTTTCAGTCTGTTTATCTTTGCTGCCCTTGGAGAGCGGCATTAGAACAGAGAATGTTTTTTGCGCTGCTGAGGCAGCAGGAGGTGTAAATGCTCCCCGTCATCTAATGACAATATTCTGTTTTAAAGACAGCATGTGCACATGCAAGTCTACGAAATTGAAAATTACGCGGTGGAGCTCATCTCGAAGGCACGTGGTCACCGGTCATAATGAGCTCCACTACCAAGGAAAACCCACATAATTTTGTCTTTACATAAAAATACAGTAATAAATGTATTTTCGATTTATAAACAGTCAAGACTTACATGTACACGATGTTTTTAAAGCAGAATATTGTCGCTAGATGACGGGGAACTCAGCTCGACGGGGAGCTCAAGTCAGCACACATATCTGTCGATTTGTGCTGCGAGGGTTTCAGTTCGACACGGTACCTCATCTTGACACAACACCGGCTTCCTCTCACTTTCAAAGACATGCAGCTTAGGTGAACTGATGACTTTAAGTTGACCATAGGTGGGAGTGAGAGTGTGAATGTATTTGTCTGTGTATATGTGTTGGCCCTGTGATAGACAGGGCGTCTGTCCAGGGTTACCCCTTAATTGGGGTAAGTGTAGAAAATGAATGAATGTGAGTTTGGGTGAAGAGACAGGAAGTGTTCTTCATTTTTATCAGCATTGCAAATTTGTTTTGGCATCGTCTGCAAGACATAAAATATGCTTTATCTTAACCTGGTTGAAGAGCCTGTTGCACCCCGTTGAAGGTGTGATGTTTCTCCAGATTCTTTCCCTTGTTGATATTGCTATGCTCTCTGTTATACCTCTGGGTGAATAATGTTTATATCACTTTTAATAATTCCACACATTTTTGCAATATTTGTTGTGCTGGTGAAGTTATTATTTATTTATTTATTTATTTTTACCTTAAAAATCTTGAATAAATTTGTATGTCAGTAAAGTCATTTAAAAAAGCTACATAAACATATTAAATGACAACAGTGTCAGCTAATATAACTTCTCACATCAACACAAGAAAAATTATTATTCTTTAATCACAAGTGTGTTAAAATTTTCATTTATTTATGTGATTATAAACAAGCCAGTGTTGAACCTGCAGAGACCTCCGGGCCTTCCGTGGACTCAATTCACTTCACGCTGCATAATAAGAATCAGTATGGGGTCCATATGGTTACCGTTGGGCTGGGTAGGTGTGAAGACAGGGAGACGGGAAATAAAAGCGGTAATGCACAATTTAATGAGATCAGAGTTTCTGTGGCAAACCTGTAGTTGGAACAATCTCGGACTATTGCTCACTGGAGGCTAAAGTCATATCAGTTTAAGTAAACTGTCCTTGGAAAAAAGCACATAAAGTGTCGGGCTGAATTCTTCAACAACAAATATATTTCTCATTCAACTTCAACCACTTATACGAAATCAGGTAGCAGGGGTAACAGCTCCAGGAGGGGACCCCAGACTTCCCTTTCCCAGGCCACATAGACCACCTCTGACTGGGGGATCCTGATGCGTTCCCAGGCCAGTGTGGAGATACGAGGTCTGTGAGAAAAGTATCCGACCTTTTTATTTCATGCAAAAAATATATGGATTTGATTCATATGTTTTTACGTCATCCAAGCTTGAACCTTCGTGCGCATGTGTGAGTTTTTTTCATGCCTGTCGGTTGCGTCATTCGCCTGTGGGCAGGCTTTGAATGAGCACTGGTCCACCCCTCTCATCGTTTTTTCATTGCGAGGAAATGGCGGAATGATTTGGGCTTTGTTCCATCAGAATTTTTTCAGAAACTGTTAGAGACAGGCAGCTGGAAACCATTCGGAAAATTCACATGGCTTTCGGTGAAAATTTTATGGGCTTCACAGAGATTAAGGAGTGTTACTACCGCTTTAAGGACAGCCCACAATGGCGCACGGCGCGCCGCGCTCCGAGCCATGATCGACCATTTCATTTCTAAACAGATGGCTGTATGGATCCTGGACCGTCGTGTGCAATTTCTCTGGTTATCACAAGAGCTGGACATCAGCCATTTTCCGGCAGATTTCACTTTTAACAAGAGATTTTGTCATGGAAAGTCACGCGGAGGCTTCGCGTGTCACGACGGATTCGCTGATGGAGCGAGACAAAGAACACCTTCGTTTTGGAGTGTCAGAGGACAAGTTGGGACATGCCTATCTCAGCTTTCAGTGGCTTACCAGTCGAGTGAGTATAAGAGAAATTGTGGAGAGCTGGGGTCTTGGGTCTTCCCCGAGGTCTCCTCCTCCCATGCCTGGAACACCTCCCTAGGGAGGCACCCAGGAGGCATCCTTACCAGATGCCTGAACCACCTCAGCTGAAGCCCATTTCGGCCATTTATACCCATGATCTATTTCTTTTGGTCATGACCCAACCCTCGTGACCACAGGTGAGAGTAGGAACAAAGATTGACCAGTAGATTGAGAGCTTCGCCTTTTCGCCCAGCTCCCTTTTCGTCACAATAGTATGGCAGAGCGAATGCAATACTGCCCCTGCTGCACCGATTCTCTGGTCAATCTCACGCTCTCACGCGTGGCAGAGGACAAGTTTGGACATGTCCAGCTCTCCACAATTTCACTGATACTTACTGGACTGGTAAGCATTGAAAGCTGAGATAGACATGGCCAAACTTGTCCTCTGACATGCCGAAATGGAGGTGTTCCTTTGTCTTGCTTCCAAAGCGAATCGGTCATGACGCACGAAGCCTCCGCGTGGCTTTCCATGACAAAATCTCTTGTTAAAAGTGAAATCTGCCGGAAAATGGCTGATGTCCAGTTCTTGTGATAACCAGAGAAAGAGCACACGACGGTCTCGTATCCACAGAGCAATCAGCTTAGAAATGGTCCGGTGGCTTGTGCCGCATCATCGCAGTTCGGAGCGCGGCGCACTGAGCGTCCTTAAAGGGGTCCTTAAAGCTGTACTAACAGACCTTATTCTCTGTGAAGCCCGTAAAATTTTCACCAAAAGCCAGATAAATTTTTCGAATGGTTTCCAGGTGCCAGTCTCTAACAGCTTCTGAAAAAATTCTGATGGAAAAAAACCCCAAATCATTCCGCCATTTCCAGACAATGAAAATCCGACGACGGGGCGGGACCACTCCTTCCACAAGGCGTGCTCACAGGCGAATGACGTCACCGACAGGCGTGGAAAAACTCACGCATGCACACAAGGGTTCAAGCATGTCTGACGTGAAAACATATGAATCAAATCCATATAGTTTAAAAAAAAATAAAAAGGTACAATACTTTATGGACAGACCTCGTATTTTAATATTTGTAGAACAAGTTGATTAAACAGTTCAGAAAGGATATCAATAGGTAATTGTAATGCCTGGGCTTTGCTCAACAAACTGAACATTGCTCGCCTAGCTTGAGAAGTTTGTTTGGCCATGTTTTTTTGAAAATGGTTGTTGTAATTAAACTTGCATCCCAGATATGTATAATCATCCACTATTTCTAGTTTATCCTCACCAAAATTGAACTCTGGTTTGTTTCTTACTTTGCCCTGTGAGAAAATTACAATTTTGGTTTTACTTGTATTCACAGAAAGATGGCAATCATTACAGTACGAAAACACTGCATCTAGGGCCTTTTGCAGTTCATTGGCACTTTCTGCCATGACAGTGGTGTCATCAGCATATAATAATGAGAATATTTTCAAATAAACTTCAATATCACCATCACTAAGATGCGTCCTAAAGTCGCCTGCGAGCTCCTTTAGACTGCTATATCTCCTGCTGATAAAATAGTCAAAATCGTTCAGATAAATAGCAAACAATAATGGTGATAAGTTCTCACCCTGTCTTACTCCGATGTTACATGAAAAGAACTCAGACTTGACATGGTTATTTAGTACACATGACTTTGCATTTTCATAAAGATTATATATCACCGAGATAAGCTTCCCGTTTATATTATGTGCAATTAACTTAGACCATAGAGATGATCTGTCGACTAAATTAAATGCTTTTTTATAATCAATAAAAGCGCAATACACCTTCTGATGCTGGTAGAAACTGATGGTAGAAACTGTTGATAGAATGTAAAACAAAGATATGGTCCATTGTAGAATAGCCTTCACGGAAACCAGCCTGCTTCTCCCCAATAATCCCGATAGCATCTAGGTAACTGGTTAGCCTAGCGTTAACAACTGCTGTAAAGCATTTACCAATGCAACTGAGTAAGGTTATACCTCTGTAATTATCTGGACTGTTAGGACATCCCTTGTTTTTACATAGAGGCTTAATGAGGCCTATCGTCCAATCAGATGGGATACAGCCTGTCGCTAACACAAGGTTAAAAAAATCTACAAGTAGTAGTTCCATGCATTCAGGACTGTTTTTTATGAATTCATTTATGACATGGTCTATTCCATGTGCTTTATTGTTTTTGAGTTTTCTTATTTGGCGTCTAACTTCATCAGTTGTAAAAGGTTGGTTTAAATCTTCATTAATAGAGTGGCATATATTCCTTGGATCGAATTCTGGTGAATTGTTTCTGTCATGCTTCTGTCCTAATTTTTCAAAGTGTGCTTTGAAAGTTTCAATTGATATTTTACCTGTTGTTTCCTTACTTCTTTGGGCATGTTTTAGCAAATTCCAATAGTCTTTGGGTTTGCTGCGTTTTAAGTCTCTTAATCATTAGTGATCGATCTCTGCTCCCCTCCACAGCATGTCTTTTTCCTGGTTCTCTCCCTCAGCCCCAACCAGTCCCAGCAGAAGACTGCCCCTCCCTGAGCCTGGTTCTGCTGGAGGTTTCTTCCTGTTAAAAGGGAGTTTTTCCTTCCCACTGTAGCCAAGTGCTTGCTCACAGGGGGTCGTTTTGACCGTTGGGGTTTTACATATTTATTGTATGGCCTTGCCTTACAATATAAGGCGCCTTGGGGCAACTGTTTGTTGTGATTTGGCGCTATATAAAAAAAAAATTGATTGATTGATTGATTGATTAAGCGTTTTTCAAAGTTGTGGCGGAACTCTTTCTTTGTTTTACTGTTAAATTTCTTTAATTGCTTGCATTTAGTTTTCATTTTACTTTTCAGGTATTCAGTTGGGCCTTTTCTGTATTCGTTTTTAAGTTTAAAAATACTCTGCTCTTAACTTTTCATTTCCCTTTCCGAACCAAGGTTTGTGGTTGGTCCTGACCTTTTTTCTTTTCATGTTACTTATGGTCGTCTCTCTGGTTATATTCACAGATCTCTGGCTGGGAGCAGGTACAAATCACACAGGGTTTGGGAAAGTTCATCCATTTTGGATTGTGACATATTGGTTACATCAAAGTTAGCAATAGTTTCAGTTATGTCATGCACATGGTTAATATTAAAATAATCTAGATATCTCTGTTTACAACCATCAAACCATTTAGTTTTAATAATAGTCGGATTCATGGTCATTTCATTACTGATACAAAGTTCTGTTGTGCCATTCGTGTCAATAAAGGTATGTTTCTTGATTTTGATTATTATCGGCCTGTGTTTGTCCGATAGGAAACTATTGAACAAGTCTACTTCAAAGTCTAGAACATATGGCATTAGCTCTGGGCTTGCTACAGTGTAATCAATTGTACTTTTGCTATCACATGTTGTCCGGCCAATCCCTTGGTTTGCACCAAAGCGGCCATTAAGAATATTTACTCCTACAAAAATCTATCATTTTATAACCATTGTTGTTAACATGTTTATCCTCATTGAATCTGTCAGTGCATATATCTAGTGCATTAAGGTCGGTTTTAACATTGCAAATCTCATTCGACATTTCTGTTAAGCCACACATGTTTGTAATATGTTCATCCACAGTTGGAAAGTCAGGTAGTAAACCTGTGCGAGAGTTCCAATCACCTAATAAAAGAAACAGTAACCCATATTTAACGTGTAAATCAAGACAGTCATTAGCAAATAAGTCAAAGGCATGAGGGTTGAAATATTTAGAGCCTTCATGGGGGATATACACAACACCAACAATGAATTCTAAACCAAGGACTTCCTTTTCAAACTTTAGGCATAACACACATTCACTGTTATTGTTCTCGATTTGCTTTATATAGTTAGAAAATTGCTGTTTATATAAAAAGGCGATTCCATGAATACTGCCATAGGGATGGTCCTTGACTTTTTTCTCGAGTTGAATACATTTGTAACCTTCAATAACGTGTAAAATTGTCCGTCTTTGTTTCGGTTAGACCGATAAAGTCATATTTATCTATATACTTTTCAAAAACTCCGTCATTCCACTTTGAGCATAATCCACAAACATTTAGTCCAATAAAACTAACTCGGTTATCCTTGTCATATTTTGCACAGTAGTCGTGATCGAGTATCGCATAGTCCGGGGATATATCTGTGTTGTTGGATAAGTCTGTGGCTAAAACCTCGAGTTCCTAAAACTTGAAGTATATTCCAAGGCTATCCACTTTGTCCTCACTCCATCCGAGCTTGTGGAGATCCTCGGGAGAGTCAATCACCTTCCGCATCTCTCTATCACCCTCCTTCACCACACTGAAAATCTTTCCATCGATAGACCAACTCCTGATCACCCGCTCATCCTCTTTTAGCGCCTTCATGAGCTGGGTGCAGAGCTGCATCAGGTCGTGGTTGATGAAGACGTCTCGGCAGCCTTCCTTCCTTTTCAGCTCCTTCATCACCGCCGCCTTCGTCTTGCGTCTGACGAACCTGGCGATGATGGGTTGCTGTTTGCCAGCTGGGCCAGGGAGGCGATGGCTGATGCTGATGTCCCGCTTGTCGATGTTGACACTGATCTTCTGCGCCAGTTCCACGACCTTCTCTGTGGTGTCCTCTCTCTCCGACTCCGGCAGCCCGTAGACCTTCTGCTCCTGCCGGTCGAGTTCAAAGCGCTGGAGCTGCACCTCCCGCTGCATCTTGTCAACCTTCTTGGTGAGCTGTGCTGATTTGATGCCCTTGATGCCCTCAAGTATCTGCTTGGTGGAAGGAGATACTGCAGCACAGATGGTCCGAGTAATCATGGGCAGCATCTGGCTCATCAGGTCCGCGATCAGGTGGGCATAGTCTGATGGTGGATGCTGCTGCTGCCCGCTCCTTTGTTTGTTGTTGGCGTCGGGTGCCATGCTCATGGCCTGGGTGATGTGTCTGTGGGGTTCGTAGTGCCTTAACTGAGGCATCTACAGATGCACTGACCGCTTCTCTAATGCTTTCAGCGATCTGGTCCTCTAGACCGTCTCTGCTGCTACCATCAGACTCCATCGTAGCCAGAGGTTCAAATCGCCCGCTTGTCGCCATCTTGCTTCAGGCCTATCCAAACATTCAATGGAGGTAACTGTGACGGCGGCTAACAGCTAGCTGCCGGTTAGCTCAACTAAAGAGGCAGTAAAAAAAAAAAAAAAACTTTAAAATAACACTAAAGTAAAAGCACCGGAGTATAGATTATTTCTAAACTTGTCCATGTCCACAAAACACAGGTACACTGGATGGGCATACTCCCACCCTCAAGAAACCTTGCGAAAGTGAAGACCTGGTCGGTTGTTCCACGACCAGGACGGAACCCGCATTGTTCCTCTTCAATCAGAGGTTTGACTATCCTCCTTTCCAGCACCCTGGAGTAGACTTTACCAGGGAGGCTGACTGGTGTGATGTCCCTGTAGTTGACACACACTCTCTGGTCCCCCTTTTAAATATGAGGTCCACCAACCCAGTTTGCCACTCCTTAGGCACTGTGTTCCTTCCAGTGGTGGATTACATCCTCAGGTGATGTCAACAGAGTCCCAACCTTACTGTAGACAGCTTGGATGATTCCACGTTATCGCCTCCTGAGGTGCCTCACGGTCTGACAGAAGCACCTTGGTGCTGACCGAAAGTCCTTCTCCATGGTTGCTTCAAACTCCTCCCACACACGCTGTTTTGCCTCTTCCACAGCAGAGGCTGCCACCCTTCAGGCCTGTTGGTACCTTGCAACTGCCTCCGGAGTCCTCCAAGATAAAATATCCAAGGACTCCGTTGTCAGTCGGACGGCTTCCCTGACCACCGGTGTCCACCACGGTGTTCAAGGGTTGCCACCCCTTGAGGCACTTAAGACCTTCAGACCTTCAACAAATATATGAAATCCATTAACCTGCCAAATATGGAGCAAGACTCTTGACGCACGTACGCCTACTGCTGCCGTCTTAATATCACCATCACCATCACAGAAAGACAAATATTCATGACTCCTAATTTTCAGTGTGTTCAGTTGTTGTGACAACGTGTTCTCATTATGTTTTACAAGACTGCATGTACTTTATTAATCCAATATGGACTCTGATACTTTGGTGACCTGCACCATTCAGATTCGATTGCTTCAGTTTTGTTTTCTCAAATTGCAAAATCTGAAAAAACCTAAAATATCGCAAAAAAAGGTGGGTTTTTTTACGCTCACATGGTGTGGTTTTTGGGTGATTTGAAAAAGCCACATTTCAAAAAACTTTAAATTTCATGTTTTTAAAATTTATTTTCATTTATATAGTGCCCAACCCAGTCTCACATCAAGTCGTGATTCAGCAGCATGAAATATACATTAATCTATTGGTTTGTGATATTGTGATGAAAAGCGCCTCATGTTGTTCATGGCAGCACAAATTCATTCTAATTCATTCTGTGATAGCTGCACGAAATTAAAAGGGAAGCGGGAGTCGTGGTGATTATGGTGGGGGGAAGGAGTAGGATTTAGTTATGGTTAAGGTTAGAGTTGGGGGTAGGAGTAGGGTTATTAATAGTGAGTAAAAAAACCCTGTCACAAAAATTTGACTCATTTTGTCACTGAAGCACGGAATAAAATGTGAGAATGTGCTGATAGTGCCAAATCGCAACAAAGTTGCCTCAAGGCGCTTCACACAAGTAAGGTCTAACCTTACCAACCCCCAGAGCAAGCGCACAGGTGACAGTGGTAAGGTAAAACTCCTCATGATTTGAGGAAGAAACCTCAAGCAGACCAGACTCAAAGGGGTGACCATCAGCTTGGGCCATGCTACAACACAATTTATAAAACAACGTACAATAAAAAAAACAAACACTTTTTCGCTGTCATAGGTCATGTGATGTACCAAAAGACATTCTAAAATCCAAGTCGCACTCAAAAAACTGATGCATTGGATGAACTCAATTCAATTATGAGCAGGATTTCCATCTAAATCTGAAATGAATATGAAGTCCCAAATAGTCCCAATCAGAAGTGCATATTCTTCTTATTATTAGGAGGAGTAAAAGGTAAAGCATTTATTTACCAAAGCCAAAATGGATTGCACAACTCCAAAACTGTGGGAAAGTTCAAATGATTGGGAACCAGAAAGGCATCAACACCAGGAACAGAGGAACTGAGCAATCACCAACTGGCTACTAACAACAGGGCCAGAACAAATCAGAATAACTCTGAAATGTGAGGTTGACAGCAACAAACCTAAATAGTGACCTGTAAGGAGAAGACGAGAGACAGGTGTGGCGATTGTGATGAGACACACCTGTGAAGGAACACAGCGTGACAGGGCCACACCTACAAACACACAGGGACAGAGTGAAACATCAAACCACAAAGAACCCTGGGTAAGTAGTAGTTCCTAAAACAAACAAAGAATGACCAAACTAAAAGGGGAACTCAGAAAGGCTCAAGTGTGACAGACAAGAAAACACAACAATGAATAGACAAGACATAAGACAGACCACAACAAATGGGCTGCATCTATATAGCACTTTCAGGTTCAGAGTGCTTTGCATTGCTGCCTCACATTCACCCATTCTCATGCATGGTACTTAACTGCCCACCGGGAGCAACTTGGGGATTAAGAACTTGCCCCACTACCCTTAGTGATTTGTTGGCCTGATTGGGATTTGAACCAAGGATGTTCTGGTTACAAGCCCACTGCTTTAAGCAATAAACCCTCCCCTCCCCATTACACTTCAGCAGTTTATAAGAAAACAGTATGGTACTGCATGGTAAATTTCTCTATTGTTGGCAGTTCTCAAAAACTGAGTGGTAGTGCAAGCAGAGAAGTGAGGAAAGCCACCAAGACACCCATAAGGGAATTATAGAATGGTGTAGCTGTGACTGGAGGAAGTGCCGTCATGCAGCTTTTGCCTGCTGCACTGGTTTCATGGTGGAGTGGAAAAGAGTTTCACACAAGAAAATGTATGAACGCAACACTTGAGTCTCCCATGTGCCTTCTGGCAAACTGTAGGTTAAATTTCCCATTTTGTAGAAGTATAAGTCCTATACAGGCCCCAGTGCTTATCCTCAAAAACCGTAGCATGAAACATACAGGAGTCTAGGGGTCCTCCTGGATGTGATGTTCATTGCATATTCATCCCCCCAGCTCAAGATACCCAATCTATGGGTATCTATGAACCTTAAATAACCTCCAAGAACAACAACCAGACATCATCACAAAGTTTTAACCAACAACGTATCTCAAGCATGAAGAGCTGAGTGGCCCTGGTGACAACTGTAAGTCATGTTTGTCAAGAGAAATTGCAGTCCTTCCATCCGTCCTTCCATCTGTATGGCAAAACTCTCCATGTCCTAAAACTCTCAAAATCAGAAATTTTATACATTAAAATTGGGAGGTCAAAGATCTTCTTGCGAAAATTCATGCATTTCTGACATTTATAAATGGCTTTGATGATATTTTGCATTTCTAGTGGGATATGCATGGAAGCCCTGAAATGCTCACGTCACCCACTAGATGGCGAGAAAGCTGCTCAAATGTGCGGCAATTCTCAATTGACTGGTCAACATGATTTTTCTTGCGTGGAGATTTTTAATGCTTTTGGGTAATTTGTTGGTGGTGAATCTGAAACTGGTGTTAGGTTTTGCCAATCGCATCACATTTTTGAGATATGAAAATATATTTCTCATATCAAGCATTGAAGCAAAAGCTGCAGTCTCACACATAGCTTGACAACCGGCCCTGAACTGGGCCACATATTGGCCTCTCTCTCCTAGCCTGTGATTGGTTCGCGGCCGAGACGCTGACATCAGCGTTGGTCAGCCTCACTCTAGTTAAGTTTGGGGGTGTGACGGGAGCGCTGCTCTCCTATTGGTTGTTTGGGAGTGGGAAATCTCACTCCAAAATGGAGGCCAGTATTTGGGCTTCATAGCTAGGCTATCTTGCAGACCTCTTCAGGGCCATAACACTATATTATGGCTCTTTCACATTTTGCAAAGCTGGTTTTAAAACTATGCTTTTGAAGCTGCTTTTGTGCAGAATTATGGCTCCTTCACACATAGTGCGGAGTTTGGTCAATGTCTGGTTGAGAACGGCGAAACAGTGCAAAACAGTTTGAATTTGTGCACCATGAAACAAGGGTAGGCATGCACGAGTCCGGTGCGAGAGTTCGTGGAATATCTATCTTATGTATATCTTATGCTTATGCGGAATTAAAAAAAAAAAAAAAAAAAAACAGCCAGTACCTGTGGGACCACATCACACCACCACATTATGTCATGTGGAATAAAAAAAAAAAAAAACCATACCACCCACAGGACGCAAACTCACGCCTTCCAAAAGCTCTAATTACCAGTCAGAGACTTTATCACTGCCTCATATCAGGAAGAACACAATTAAAATAAGACACCATATAAAAACACAGCATTTATCAAGCAATCAACACAAATATGATCCGTCTGTTCCTCTGGTGATGACCCATGGTCCGAGACATACAGTCATGAAATGACATTAATGAGAAGCAGTGTGCTCTGATGTCCACAACTACTGGTCCAGTGCATCCAGTCGGCCGCGCACGTGTTCTGACTGACACGGGTGTCCTGTGGACCGTGTGCCACAGCACAAACACCACATCATGTGGAACAGAGCTCATGTGGGTAACGTGACAGTCAGATGGCCCGCTGTGTATTCTGATCTGACAGTCCATTTCAACCTGACAGGATGTAATTGTCCACTCTGTGCACGCGCTCACTGCAGCTTGTTGCCACGGCAATATATGTTTTTAACTATGACCACGTAAATACGAGGTGTATTAGAAAACTAACTGGCAGTTTTATAAAAAAAAAAAAATATATGGATTTGAATCACGTGCGATTACACCAGACATGCTTGAACCCTCGTGCGCATGTGTGAGTTTTTTCACGCGTGTCGGTGACGTCATTCGCCTGTGGGCAGGCTTTGAGTGAGCACTGGTCCAGCCCTCTCGGCTGAAATCCTTTGTCTGAGACGCTGCTGGAGACGGCACGCGTTGCTTTATCAAAATTTTTTCGGGACCTGTGAGGGATATCCGAGTGGACACTATTCGAGAAATTCTGCTGGTTTTCGGTGAAACGTTTAACGGCTGATGAGAGGTTGTGGAGTTTCTTTCGCTTTAAGGACAGCTCACAAAGCCGATCGGCGCGGCGCGGTCGGAGGTGGCGTCCGTCTGTCTATTTCGAGCTGAAAACTTCCTAATTTAAGGCTCTGTTCACCCAGGTCGTCGTCAGAGAACAGAGAAGTTTCAGAAGAAGTCGGCATGAGGAGTTTATGCGGACATTCCACTGTTAAAGGAGATTTTGTAATGGAAGAATGTGCGGGCAAATTCGCCGAGTCGGTTCCGTGACGACGCCGCAAATCCATCTGCGCCGCGACAGGAAAAACACCTCCGTGTTGAAAACCATTTGTAAAATTCAGGCGGCTTTTGATGGCTTTCAACAAGTGAGTATCTGAGAAATTGTTTAACAGCTGGGCATGTTCCAACTTGTCCGTTAAGGTTTCCAACAGAGGTGTTTTTCGTGTTGCAACCCCCCGCGGTCGGGTCCGGCCTGACATGCGAATCTGCCTGCACATTCTTTCATTACAAAATCTCCTTTAACAGTGGAATGTCCGCATAAACTCCTCATGCCGACCTCTTCTGAAACTTCTCTGTTCTCTGACGACGACCTGGGTGAACAGAGCCTGAAATGTGGAAGTTTTCAGCTTGAAACAGCGAGACGATGCCGCCTCGGAGCACAGATCGCCGTCAGGCGCCATGGGCCGTCCTTAAAGCGACACTTACACACCAAAATCTCTCATCAGCCGTTAAAATTTTTACCGAAAACCAGCTGAATTTATCGAATGATGTCCACTCAGTTGTGCCTTACAGTTTTTGAAAAAATTTTGATCAAACAAAGCAGCAGTCTCTGAGCTATTCCTAAACAATGAAAAAAGACTGCCCACAGGCGAATGACGTAACTGACAGGCGTGAAAAAACTCTCGCATGCCCACGAGGGTTCAAGCATGTCTGATGTAATCACACGTGATTCAAATCCATATGGTTTTTGAAAAAAATAATAAGGTCAGATACTTTTCTAATAGACCTCGTACAGCAATCAGATACATGCGCCTCTGTGGACAGGTGTTAGTCCATGTCTGTCCAAACACAGTATAGGTGTTGTTTAGCTGGGATGTCCAGAATGACAGATCACCACAGCTGCTTCTGCCATAGCCACACCTCCTGTCAGTTCTCAGCGCACACACCAAAGCCAAAGTCATGGGGAACTCAGACAAATTTCTTTGCCAGTACGACAGTGATCATCTGCAGTCTGTTGTCATGCCAAGAGTGCGACTGGCCACACATTTTCTAAGTGCCATGCGAGTGGTGTTAGATGTTCGTGAGTGTTACCTGAAATTTGGCCGACACCTGCCGTGAGCTTTACTGTCTTTAGCAACAGGTGTACGAGGCGTTAGAGGCAGGGACAATTTCACACAGTTTGCACATGATTTCTGCATCATGCGCACTTCGTACTGTGTGTGAAGGTGTCCTTAAGGGCGTCAAACTTGTGGGCGATTAAGCAACTTCTGCGTAATCCATCAATCTGGAACATGCAGACTGCAAAAAAACCTGATGTGATAGAGGAAATCTGAGCTCAGATTTGGATTCAGCACCCCAAAAATTACCCTAAATCAGTTCTCAAAGTCCATGCAAGAAATTTTTTATTTTATTTTAATTTTTTGTTGACCAGTGTTATTCATTTGAGAAGTTACGCTTTGGTGAAAATAAGATGAGCTCTCAGCCAAAAATCAACTTATAGTTGTGTCCTTTCCTCTTATGGGCAATTTACTTGTATTTAAAAGGTAAAAATACATACAGTAGTGTTCAGAATAATAGTAGTGCTATGTGACTAAAAAGATTAATCCAGGTTGTGAGTATATTTCTTATTGTTACATGGGAAACAAGGTACCAGTAGATTCAGTAGATTCTCACAAATCCAACAAGACCAAGCATTCATGATATGCACACTCTTAAGGCTATGAAATTGGGCTATTAGTAAAAAAAAAAAAGTAGAAAAGGGGGTGTTCACCATAATAGTAGTGTGGCATTCAGTCAGTGAGTTCGTCAGTTTTGTGGAACAAACAGGTGTGAATCAGGTGTCCCCTATTTAAGGATGAAGTCAGCACCTGTTGAACATGCTTTTCTCTTTGAAAGCCTGAGGAAAATGGGACGTTCAAGACATTGTTCAGAAGAACAGCGTAGTTTGATTAAAAAGTTGATTGGAGAGGGGAAAACGTATACGCAGGTCCAAAAAATTATAGGCTGTTCATCTACAATGATCTCTAATGCTTTAAAATGGAAAAAAAAAAAAAAAAAAAAAAAACAGACGCGTGGAAGAAAACGGAAAACAACCATCAAAATGGATAGAAGAATAACCAGAATGGCAAAGGCTCACCCATTGATCAGTTCCAGGATGATCAAAGACAGTCTGGAGTTACCTGTAAGTGCTGTGACAGTTAGAAGACACCTGTGTGAAGCTAATTTATTTGCAAGAATCCCCCGCAAAGTCCCTCTGTTAAATAAAAGACATGTGCAGAAGAGGTTACAATTTTCCAAAGAACATATCAACTGGCCTAAAGAGAAATGGAGGAATATTTTATGGACTGATGAGAGTAAAATTGTTCTTTTTGGGTCCAAGGGCCGCACACAGTTTGTGAGACGACCCCCAAACTCTGAATTAAAGCCAGAGTTCACAGTGAAGACAGTGAAGCATGGTGGTGCAAGCATCATGATATGGGCATGTTTCTCCTACTATGGTGTTGGGCCTATATATCGCATACCAGGTATCATGGATCAGTTTGGATATGTCAAAATACTTGAAGAGGTCATGTTGCCTTATGCTGAAGAGGACATCCCCTCGAAATGGGTGTTTCAACAACACAATGACCCCAAGCACACTAGTAAACTGGCAAAATCTTGGTTCCAAACCAACAAAATTAATGCCTTGCAGATGTGAAGAAATCATGAAAAATTGTGGTTATACAACTAAATACTAGTTTAGTGATTCACAGGATTGCTAAAAAGCAGTTTGAACATAATAGTTTTGAGTTTGTAGCGTCAACAGCAGATGCTACTATTATTGTGAACACCCCCTTTTCTACTTTTTTTTTTTTTTACTAATAGCCCAATTTCATAGCCTTAAGAGTGTGCATATCATGAATGCTTGGTCTTATTGGATTTGTGAGAATCTACTCAATCTACTGGTACCTTGTTTCCCATGTAACAATAAGAAATATACTCAAAACCTGAATTAATCTTTTTAGACACATAGCACTTGCTATCATTCTGAACACTACTGTATATATTCAAGCGATTATCAAAGGTGTTTTTTTTTTTACTCACACGAATGTAATAATGGTTTCATGCTTTTAACTTTTTCTTTCAAAAATATTTTTTGATGAAAGACCAACAAAATGTTGTCAATTGTGCGTTGCCTGTCCTGTGGCCAACCCTTAAGCAATTTCTTCACACGGTCACAGTTTGCCAGCGCTGTCTTTGTTGCGCCTGTCTTATGTGATGCTGATGTAATTGTCAGTCAGCGTAAGTGGCGCTGATTGCCAGACTTCTGCTCCTGCAGGAGTATTGCACGGATTCTTGATCAGCATGCAACCCAACTGTTCAGGAGGAAATGTAATCCATTCTAGAAATGTTAATGAAGTCATCTTTATGTGATCAAAAGAAATAATTCATTTACTGAGTGAAGACACACAAACACTGTGCACACCATTGTATCAATAGCTATTGTGACCTTGATGTTTTGAAGGAAACGGGATCAGTGCCACAAACAGAACCAGCAGTGCACAATATAGTTCCTGACGTCCTGTTTATTTCTGTTCAACAGAGTGATATCATTTCACACTGTTGTCCAACTGCGCTGAATTATCACTGATTGACTGGAAAAAGTGGCTCAAGGTCGAACTCAGAGTGTGTTCTCACGAGTCAAGGAAGACCAACTCGACTGATCTCACCCAAGACGACCACACCAACACCACCGGGGCCGATTAGGTGGTGCTGATAGTTGGGCCTTGTCACGCGTTCGCACTATTTATGCCTCTCAGTTGTCTTTCAAATAATGCAGCTCTGTTTAAGCAAAGGGCTGCTGCCTTTTTTTTTTTTTAATAACTGCAGCACCTGGCAGGCTTTAGTATTCTGCAGTCTGCTCCCTCCCGGGGCATAGATTTTTATAAGGCTTTGTGAGGGGGCTTTGGTTCTGAGATGTGAGGGGAGAATATGACTGAACTGGGAGCTGCTGCATGACAATGATGTTAGCTGGAGGAATGCCTGATTTGTTTTGTGTGGAAGCTGGAACGCACTCTGCATAATCAAATAGAGGCGGAAAGAAGAAGGATGCCGAAAGTAAAGCACAAAATTCTGACGCATCATTATTCAGCAATGAATTTGAATCATTTCAAATCTTACAAATCAGTTTTGTTTTGTTTTTTTTGCATTTAATATCATTACTAGCACAAACCCCATGGATAAATCCACTCTAATCGAGCAGAAATACGCCAAAATGGAAATACTTAAAATATTTGATTAAATTAATACATTATATAAAATCTCCCAAACAACAATAGCACAAAATTTTCTTAGTATTTTCCCAATATTTGCTCCAAGTAAACCAAAATGATTGACCTATAACAGTCTATGGATTCAACAAGTTTTAGCCTAATTTGCTGGCTGTGATCATAATCAAGTATATTTGTTTAGTCCCAGTATTTCTGAAATATGTATTGATAAAAAATATATTTTATTGGTCTCTCCCACAACGTTTTTTTCTACAACATCTGTTATGACATCATACTATGCAAATAATATGCAAATTAGATGATGACAGCCAATAACTACTTTTCTTACTGAGGAGTTGGCAACACTGCATATAAAATACAAATAATGAATGTTTATGAGTTCAATGGTACGAATATTTCATGAGGTGAAAGCTGGAACATACCATTCAATGAGGCAAAGCTGAGTTGAATGAAATATTCATACCTTTCAAAGAATGTAAAATATTCATTATTTGTTTTATATAATGGCTAAAATAGATCCTTGTCATTTGATATTTTATTAATTTATAAACAACACAAAGGGGACTTACATTTTTGTGTTGCTGAAGTCCAACCCAAACTCATGCTTCCCAAAAAAGTAAGAAAAAAGACTTCTTGTAACACACACACACACCACTCTGCTGTAAGCCATGTGGATGCATGAAGAGCTGTTCAGATGAAAAGCTGACGTGATTTTTGGCTGGACTGAGGAACTACACGAACTAGCAAAGTCAGTTAGCTCAATCAAATTGCTGTCGCTCATGTCACTGTGCAGTGGATTTGTTTTGTGTGTGTGCGTGCGTGCAGGTGTGTGCAGAATGCAATGGCGCCAAACGTATGGGACCAAATTTGCACTCTAAATGGAACCAAACTGCACTCTAAATGCAATGCAACACAAATGGGATGAATAATCCATGTCAAATGACATACAAAGCACCAATCAAATGACAAGGATCCACTCAGCCGTTATATAACATCACATAATTCAGTGCTAATGGACTAATGTTAGCATGAGCTGAGTGCCTCCATTTTGAACAATGGGATTTACGATGTGCATAAAAACCAGACTTAGAGCTATAATTTTGCTTAGAAAAATCGTACTGCACATCTTCAGGTATTATTACATGTTGACTAAAAAAAAATAATCTGTGTGAATTTTGAGTTTTTTGCTGGGCAGTTTGATTAACTAAGTAACAAGCTAACATGTAACAGAGTCGTACTTGGGGAATAGAGTATCATGGTATAGGGCCCCTTCACACATAGTGCGAATTTGGTTGATTAGCACATAAAGTGCGCATGAAGTGTAGAATTGTAGCTGCTTCCAACTCCTTATACACCTGTTTCTACAACTATTTGTGCACACCAGCGGCTGAAAGACAGAGTGTGTGCTGTGAGAACCCATGAAACCCTCTTGCAGCAAGTGTTGGCCAAATTCCAGGTGATGCGCACGAACATTTAACACCACTTGTTTGGCCCTTAGAAAATGTGTAGCCATTTGCACTATTAACACAACAACAGTCAGCAGACAATTACTGTCATGCTGGCAGTGAAATTTGTCTAAAGCTGGGCTTACAATGTGCAAGTTTTGGCACTTTTGAGCCGATTTTCCACTTGTGCAAGAATTTTTTGGATCTCGCTGAGTTTCATCTGAATTGTGCGTCCTGCATCATGTAGTATACATGGAGTAATGAGCTGCATTTAATCTCTCACGACCACCTCCCCAACGGCAGTCCTATGGTTGGATGAAAATCAAACCTGTTTGATATTCTGGTCGGCCCTCGTGAGGGTTCTGCGCTGTTGAAGCAGCGCTACGAGTGTTGCCAGATAATTGTGATATATTCCTGTGAGAGAATGACTATATCTAATCTAAATTAATTCTAAAATTTACCAGTAATAAATTTATAAAGAGAACTGAAGTTTTAAGAGTGGCCATAATAAATATTTAAGAAACAAAGTTTATGAACAAGCACATAGTAAACATTGACACGATGGAGTTTGATGCGGAAGAGTTCAGAAAGATATGATTGGAATGGATGATTACCATTTACAGTTGGCGATGAAAGACTTGGGTGTTAACTTCGTGTTAAAGTCAGAACAAGAAGCTGCACTGAAAGATCTATCTGGGAAGAGACACATTCTGTGTGTTGTTGCTCCAATGAGAGCGGCACACTGAGCAGGGTGCATAAATAGTCATCATCTCTGAGAGAGAACAGCTCCTGTTTATGTTTTGCTTCCGGAAACACAAGTCTGACGTGTGGTTTCTGAATGTACAATGTGAGTAGTCAGATTACATCAGCGCATCGGGCCGTATAGTATGAGAACATAAATCATGCGCTCTGAACTTTTACACCCAGCGGTTTTGTCGTACAGTTTAAGCTGGAGCCAAGTACAATGATTGAAAATATCATACATTGTGCCCCAAAAGTGTGGGTTTGGTGTGTGTGCTGAACTGACAGGAGGTTTGGCCGCTGACAGAAGTGACTGTGGAGATCTGTCAATCTGGTCATCCCGGCAGGACTGTGTTTGGACAGACTAACAACTGACCACTTTGACGTGCATGTGTTATCACATGGACATAAATAAAAACATATCACTGTGGCAACAGGATGCCCCCAGGTTAAAACAGACCATCAGCGATGGGCGATCTGACTGTCATGTCACCCACGTAAGCTCTGTTCCACATGACGCGGTGCCCACAAGACACACGTGTCTGCCAGGACATGTGCGCAGGCCGGCTGGACACGCACCAGCAGATGTGGACGAGATGAGACAAGCAAATTCCTTCTCATTCATGTCATTTCATGACTGTACGTCTGTGACCATCTGTTATCTACAGAGGAACAGATGGTTCATATTTATATTGCCCAGTTGATAAGACGGATTCAATAAAATCCAGTGTTTTTATATGGAGGGTGTTTTTTTTTTTGTTTTTTTTTAAATACGTCCATGTCCTTCCTGATATAAGGCATTTTCCTGCATCTTTCACAGGCCAGCAATGGTAGCTCAGAGGTAAAGTTTCTGATTGGCAATCAGAGCTTTTGGAAAGCATTGGATCGAATCCCGTGGGTGACATGGATTTTTTATTACCTCTGCCAAGGAGATTATGTTTTCGGTCGCGTCCGTTTGTTTGTTGGTTGGTTGGTTGGTTTTTAGCAGGATTACTCAAAAAATCCTCAACGGATTTCAATGAAATTTTCATCAGGGGTGTATCTTGGCCTAACTTAGAAGTCATTAAATCTTGGTAATGACCTGGAACACGATCCGGATCCAGTATTCTTTTTAAGGATTCTTTATCATTGCAGGATAAGATCAATTTCAACATTTTTGCATCTAACTTCACGAAGACGGGTCACAAAGGCTGAACAAAAAAATAAGTTATGACACAACAATAATTTAGCATTTGTTTCTCCTCATTGAATAAACTTGTTATTAGAAAAAAAAAAACTTGTGTAGTTCATGCAGTTTCTCTTTATAAATACGTTTGCTGAACATCTTAGGGTTTAATCCTCTGGGGCCGACACCGTCGAATACGATGGCTGAGACCAAGCTTTACTTAATTATAAATAACTTTTTAATGATATGAGATAGAAACTTACTGTTCTTTTTTTTTTTTTTTTTGCTGAAAGGTCTCCGTGGACTTTTGAGCCACCATCCACCATCTTTGTACTCCTCATAGAAGCTGTGTGATGACATGAGCAATGTGAGTGTCCAATTGGAATTGGTTCACCGTCACATGGTTTTCCAAAATCCAATCGTAGGGCAGATTCACCTCACATGACACACCAAAGATTATTTTTAGGAGTGATGGTGTTACGAGTTTATTATAGTTTGCTGTGTGTTTTGAATAAATGTGTGTGGAAAATTATTTTCCGCTTTACTTTTTCCTTTCTTATTTCTGATTGCAAACCTTTATTACACTTATAAAACACAACAATAGCATATGTATTTTGAAAGTACAGGTTGTACTGGAAAAAAGAGACATAAAACTTGATTGTGGGATGCAGGGAGAGCTGTTAACAGCAATAATAAAACATTTATGCCAGGCGAGTGAACTGTCCAAAAAAAAAAATGCCCTCGGACCCTAGAGGGTTAACCACTGAATCAAAAACATGACGGTAGATGTGTGAAATGACGTGAACTTTTACACCCAGTGGTTTTGAAATGACGTGGAATAAGTCTCTTTGCAAAAGGGTATTCCATGTGACGTCAGTGACCCTATGGCCTTGGCAGAGGTTTGCGCTCTCCGAGTGCTTCTAGTTTTTTATTTTCACAGCAGCTGTGCGATGTGGTTACACATCACAATGCTGCTGGTACTGTGTTCCCGTGTGCATGAACCATTGCACTGGCATTGTGCATGCCTGTCTGTCAGTGAGTTATTTTGTGGTGCGCTCATACGAGTTGTTCTGACGGTAGTTGCCCTGAGTTGTATGTATTTACAATATGTGTGAAGGTGCCCATAGATCATTATTCAAGTTTTCCTTGTTGTCAGTCCCTCTGTGCCTGCTGCTTGAGCTGTTGATTTCGCTCTTCAGGTATTGATTTACTGCATTGTACCTCAGCGATATGAAAGGCAGCATTAGTGCTGGAGCACATTTGTATCAGATGAGATAGCTAAGAGCATTAATGTGCGTACATGCTTGTGCTTCTCTGCAAAGCAAACAATGAATGAAATGGCACATGAGTTCATTACATCCACCAAAGACGTAATAAAATCATCTGTATTTATTTATCTGTCTGTCCGTCCGCAAGATTACGTCAAAACTACTTCATGGATTTTGACAACATTTGCACCACAGATAGATATTAAGCCATGGAAACTCCATTAAATTTTGGAGGATTCTGGATCAAGTTTCACTTTATATAATTTCACTTTGAAGGATTATGTCAAAACTACTGCACAGATTCTCAACAAATTTGCACCACAGATACATATTAGGCCAAGGAAGACTACACTGAATTTTAGAAGTGATCTGGATCCGGAGCCAAATTCTGGATCAAGATTTTTCTTTTATAGGCTCTGAAGGATTATGTCAAAACTACTTAAGTGATTCTCACCAAATTTGCACCACAGATGGATATTAGGGCACGAAAGACCACTGAATTTTGGAGAATATCCGGCTCAGAAATCTCTGATTGCTCATTTCCTAGTGCATTTCTTGCATGATATTTGTGTTCAGTTTATAGTTTGTACTTGTGTGCGTGTTGTGTAGATTGAATTGTACTGTATGTGATTAATACAACCTCTCAAAGGCCTCTTAGAAAACATGCTTTGGCCACTCTGATCTGAATGGTGAGTATTATTAGCCTAGTAGACTTTTGATTCTGACCCACTTCAAAAGAAAACTAGAATGAGCTTTTGCTTCAGGTGTTTTTTTGTTTTTTTTAAAGCATAAATCATCCACACAACAGCAGGCAAAACTATAATGAAACATTTAGTGTTGGTGGGAGCAAATTATTTCATCCATCTCTTCTCTGTACTGAACCTGAACCGGCCCGATCATCCATCTATTTTGTATGTTTAGGTATTTGTGCTGCTGGACCTTTTCCCAGCATGCAGTGGTGCAATAGTCCAATTTGCTGGTTTCAGAAATGTGGAAAGAAGTTGATGTACCCAGAGAAAACTCACACAGCGCTCTATCTTAACAGCAGATTCAAAAACAGTCTGTGCAGACAGCATCACGTGAGCACAAATCAGTCTGCAGTGTGTCCTTGTACAAACTGCTATTTAAGCAGCGGGAAATATCAGCGCAAATAAGGGCACAGGCTGCAAAGCAGCGCATTTTATATGTCACATTATTCAGGAGTATTTTGTTCTCGTAATGACATATCATTTTCTCTTCTGTGTGTGATTAATGTGTTTTTCTGTCAAGGCACAGGCACACATCATACAATATGCCTTTACATTTGCTAATGGGTGATTCTTAGACTATGGGCACTTATTATGTCCTTTGATCATATTGTATGAAAAACAGAAAAAAGGGGAAATTTCACACTTTTATAGTTATCTTTACAATGAAAGTGTGTTAAGAAATTTGTTCTAGTAGTCTATGATGACTTTTTCACCTTTTTTCAGCATCATTATATGCAAATATTGCTGTTTTGTGCTTGTCCCACACCCAGACTTTTGATCTTCAATGATAAAAATGAATGGTAAAGAAACGTTTTTTCTAATGTTTTAAAATATCTCTGAATAAAATATCAGTAAAATAATCAAAACATAATTGGGGTATTCAATGTCATACAACTGTTTTTTTTAAACAAAATGTAGTTGTCACACACTATTGCTGTAATTTCCACCACAACACTGTAATGTCCCTTTAAGCAGTTTGTATGAAAGATTGTTTGGGTAGTTTCTATGGAGATAAACAGTGACATCAGAGCACATGTATATAGCGCCAAATCACAACAAACAGTTGCCCCAAGGCACTTTATATTGTAAGGCAGTGGTGTCGTGGAAATTACATTTACAAGGCCAATAGTGCCCGTAATTAGAATCAATTAGAAGAATCACCCTAATACGTGATTTTTTTTCTTTCTTTGTTCAGTTATTACTATGGAGGGCACTTTGGAAAATTCCTGACTGAAAGCACTAATGTATATATTGTACAATTATTGTCATCATCATGACTGTTAATTAAAATACATATTGTTATTGTTTGTTTATTTTAAATAATAATGTATTACAGCACACATTTTCATTTGAAACCATGTTTCATGTCTAGAAGTCTTTCAGAAAGCGCTGTAACTAGGTTTAAGGATATGATTCCTTCTTTATGTTCTCTAATGCCATATAACAACACAGTGCAGAGTAGCTACCTAAACTCTGTAAGGGAGATAGAGTATCTCGTCAATAGTTTTACATCCTCATTGAAGACAACTTTGGATGCTGTAGCTCCTCTGAAAAAGAGAGCTTTAAATCAGAAGTGTCTGACTCCATGGTATAACTCTCAAACTCGTAGCTTAAAGCAGATAACCCGTAAGTTGGAGAGGAAATGGCGTCTCACTAATTTAGAAGATCTTCACTTAGCCTGGAAAAAGAGTCTGTTGCTCTATAAAAAAGCCCTCCGTAAAGCTAGGACATCTTTCTACTCATCACTAATTGAAGAAAATAAGAACAACCCCAGGTTTCTTTTCAGCACTGTAGCCAGGCTGACAAAGAGTCAGAGCTCTATTGAGCTGAGTATTCCATTATCTTTAACTAGTAATGACTTCATGACTTTCTTTGCTAACAAAATTTTAACTATTAGAGAAAAATTACTCATAACCATCCCAAAGACGTATCGTTATCTTTGGCTGCTTTCAGTGATGCCGGTATTTGGTTAGACTCTTTCTCTCCGATTGTTCTGTCTGAGTTATTTTCATTAGTTACTTCATCCAAACCATCAACATGTTTATTAGACCCCATTCCTACCAGGCTGCTCAAGGAAGCCCTACCATTATTTAATGCTTCGATCTTAAATATGATCAATCTATCTTTGTTAGTTGGCTATGTACCACAGGCTTTTAAGGTGGCAGTAATTAAACCATTACTTAAAAAGCCATCACTTGACCCAGCTATCTTAGCTAATTATAGGCCAATCTCCAACCTTCCTTTTCTCTCAAAAATTCTTGAAAGGGTAGTTGTAAAACAGCTAACTGATCATCTGCAGAGGAATGGTCTATTTGAAGAGTTTCAGTCAGGTTTTAGAATTCATCATAGTACAGAAACAGCATTAGTGAAGGTTACAAATGATCTTCTTATGGCCTCGGACAGTGGACTCATCTCTGTGCTTGTTCTGTTAGACCTCAGTGCTGCTTTTGATACTGTTGACCATAAAATTTTATTACAGAGATTAGAGCATGCCATAGGTATTAAAGGCACTGCGCTGCGGTGGTTTGAATCATATTTGTCTAATAGATTACAATTTGTTCATGTAAATGGGGAATCTTCTTCACAGACTAAAGTTAATTATGGAGTTCCACAAGGTTCTGTGCTAGGACCAATTTTATTCACTTTATATATGCTTCCCTTAGGCAGTATTATTAGACGGTATTGCTTAAATTTTCATTGTTACGCAGATGATACCCAGCTTTATCTATCCATGAAGCCAGAGGACACACACCAATTAGCTAAACTGCAGGATTGTCTTACAGACATAAAGACATGGATGACCTCTAATTCTGCTTTTAAACTCAGATAAACTGAAGTTATTGTTCTTGGCCCCACAAATCTTAGAAACATGGTGTCTAACCAGATCCTTACTCTGGATGGCATTACCCTGACCTCTAGTAATACTGTGAGAAATCTTGGAGTCATTTTTGATCAGGATATGTCATTCAAAGCGCATATTAAACAAATATGTAGGACTGCTTTTTTGCATTTACGCAATATCTCTAAAATCAGAAAGGTCTTGTCTCAGAGTGATGCTGAAAAACTAATTCATGCATTTATTTCCTCTAGGCTGGACTATTGTAATTCATTATTATCAGGTTGTCCTAAAAGTTCCCTAAAAAGCCTTCAGTTAATTCAAAATGCTGCAGCTAGAGTGCTGACGGGGACTAGAAGGAGAGAGCATATCTCACCCATATTGGCCTCTCTTCATTGGCTTCCTGTTAATTCTAGAATAGAATTTAAAATTCTTCTTCTTACTTATAAGGTTTTGAATAATCAGGTCCCATCTTATCTTAGGGACCTCGTAGTACCATATCACCCCAATAGAGCGCTTCGCTCTCAGACTGCAGGCTTACTTGTAGTTCCTAGGGTTTGTAAGAGTAGAATGGGAGGCAGAGCCTTCAGCTTTCAGGCTCCTCTCCTGTGGAACCAGCTCCCAATTCAGATCAGGGAGACAGACACCCTCTCTACTTTTAAGATTAGGCTTAAAACTTTCCTTTTTGCTAAAGCTTATAGTTAGGGCTGGATCAGGTGACCCTGAACCATCCCTTAGTTATGCTGCTATAGACGTAGACTGCTGGGGGGTTCCCATGATGCACTGTTTCTTTCTCTTTTTGCTCTGTATGCACCACTCTGCATTTAATCATTAGTGATCGATCTCTGCTCCCCTCCACAGCATGTCTTTTTCCTGGTTCTCTCCCTCAGCCCCAACCAGTCCCAGCAGAAGACTGCCCCTCCCTGAGCCTGGTTCTGCTGGAGGTTTCTTCCTGTTAAAAGGGAGTTTTCCTTCCCACTGTAGCCAAGTGCTTGCTCACAGGGGGTCGTTTTGACCGTTGGGGTTTTACATCATTATTGTATGGCCTTGCCTTACAATATAAAGCGCCTTGGGGCAACTGTTTGTTGTGATTTGGCGCTATATAAAAAAAAAATTGATTGATTGATTGATGTCTCTGCCCTCTGTGAAAACTGAATCCACTTGATCCACACACAGCCCCCACTAATGGGGAGGAAGAAAAACAGTTTAAAATATATTTTTATTAATGTGCATTTTCTGCCGTTAGTTATTGCTGTTATTCCATTGTTCATTTTCATGTTCAACTCAGTTTCATGGTGCCATTATTCTGGGTCAGGATTTTACTTTGTATACTTTTAAGGATTCTGTCAAAACTACTTCACGGATACGACATGATGATGTGAACCCAACATCAGGAAGACACTATTTTGTTTCAGCTTGTGAATTAAATATCAGATTGCAACATTTTGATGAGTCGGACCATTCTGGATCAGTATGCAATTATTGTATTGTGTGGTGAAATCTGGATCCAGGTAAACTCCGGGTCACAATGTGAATCACATATCTTTTATTTTGAGTCCTCACCAACCCTTGGTGGACATCAGAAATCTGATTGCTCTTGTTACCATTGTACTCAAACATTTATTATTTGTATACCAGCACAGTGTGTAGGTGTGTTGTGATCCTGCTAGTGGAAAAGCATGTCAAAGCGTTTGTACAGTACTTGACACCACTGAGTTTTAGACCTGTTTTTTGCTACTCTAAGGTGAAAATACTTGCTGCTGATTGATGATCTCAATGCACCAGTTCTGCTCATTTTTACAACACATCCACACAAAAGCTTGTGGTACCTTGACCGAGAGGGCTTAGATGCTGGGCAGAACAATCTGCATCAGATGGAAAACAGACATAATACTTGCGCTGCTCTTTATGCTGTTTTAAACTGGATGCAAGATGTAGACATGGACAGTAAAAACAAAAAAGATCTGTTTGAAACCCTGGAGGGTGTTCTTGATGTGGAATCACTATTGTAAAAGGGTTTTTCCTCAGTTGTGAATATTTACTGGCTCCTTTCTTTGATGTTTCTTCCATGTTCCGATTTCTGTTATTCTGGTTTCACATGTTTCTGCACTTAATCAGTTGATTGTTTGGTGCCCTGTTTAATCTTAGGGCTTTCCCATTGTTTTTGCCTTTCTGTTACAGACCTTTATCTTATATCTTGTCTGAAACTTTAAGACTGTGTTATTTTTATCCACTGGATAATAAACCTGCTTTTACCTTCGATTGTTGTGGTTCTCTGTGTTGGGATCCATTGCCAAACCATTACAGGAGACTGTATTGAACCAAACACCTCAGATTTAATCTTTAAATGACAAAGAATCTGAATGTCTGTTAGGGCCCCCTCACACATAGTGTGAATTTGGTCAAATTGTGCATGAAGCAGGAATCATATGCATTACATGTAAAATTGTAGCTGCTTCCCAACGCCTCGGACACCTGTTGCTACAAGTATTTGCGTACCCTAGCAGCGGACAGAGTGTGTCCCGTGCAAGCCCATCAAACCCTTACACGGCAAAATTCCAGGTCACACACATGAACATCTAACACCGCTCATTTGGCACTTAGACAAATTTCACATCCACCTCGACAGTGATCGTCTGCTGACTGTTTATGTTAACAGCACAGATGGCCACACATTTTCTAAGTGCCCCACGAGTGTGGAGTTACAAAAAGCCACACGCATGGTGCATGTGTCTTGCATGTGTGCACGTGTGTCACCCCCCCCCCCCCCCCCCCACACACACACACACCTGCTGTGCCGGGGGGGGGGGGGGCACACTTGCATAAAATGCTTATATGTATGTACAGATCTGATCAGATGGGGGCTGGACAGTGAGGTCTGATTGCACACAGCATACCATGACACCGTCGCACCAGGATTGTCCATGCCTGCCCGTTGGCTCGATGTTGTTGTGGTTCACTCATACAAGCTGTTCCGCCGTGAGTCCCCCAGATTTGTACTTAATCATACTATGTGTGAGGGGGCCCTTACTGGTAGGACATCAAATGCACTTCCATGAATGTACTGTATTTGATGCCACGATGCACAACTTTAATCTGACAATGATGCAACAGTTGGGAGTCAATAATTAAATTTCATAAACAACAAGATCTGAAAATGTACTTTAGATGGTGATTGGTGGCTTGATTCTATATATATACACATATATATACACACACACACATATATATATATATATATACACATACATACACACACACATATTATATATATATATATACACACACATAGTAAGTCTCTTCGGCTGCTCCCTTGTTTGCACTTGGGGTCGCCACAGCAAATCCAAGGTGGATCTGCATGTTGAATTGGCACAGGTTTTACAACAGATGCCCTTCCTGACGCAACTCCACATTACATGGAGAAATGTGGTAGGGGTGGGATTTGAACCCGGAACCTTCTGAACTGAAACCAAGCGCATTAACCACTTGGCCACCACCCCCTACACATATATACACACACACACACACACACACACACACACACACACACACACACACACACACACACACACACACACACAACACACACACACACACACACACACACACACACATATATATATATATATACACACACTCAACAAAAATATAAACACAACACTTTTGATTTTGCTCCCATTTTGTATGAGATGAACTCAAAGATCTAAAACTTTTTCCACATACACAATATCACCATTTCCCTCAAATATTGTTCACAAACCAGTCTAAATCTGTGATAGTGAGCACTTCTCCTTTGCTGAGATAATCCATCCCACCTCACAGGTGTGCCATATCAAGATGCTGATTAGACACCATGATTAGTGCACAGGTGTGCCTTACACTGTCCACAATAAAAGGCCACTCTGAAAGGTGCAGTTTTGTTTTATTGGGGGGGCGGGGGGGGGGGGATACCAGTCAGTATCTGGTGTGACCACCATTTGCCTCATGCAGTGCAACACATCTCCTTCGCATAGAGTTCAGGTTGTCAGGTTGTCAATTCTGGCCTGTGGAATGTTGGTCCACTCCTCTTCAATGGCTGTGCAAAGTTGCTGGATATTGGCAGGAACTGGTACACGCTGTCGTATACGCCGGTTCAGAGCATCCCAAACATGCTCAATGGGTGACATGTCCGGTGAGTATGACGGCCATGCAAGAACTGGGACATTTTCAGCTTCCAAGAATTGTGTACAGATCCTTGCAACATGCATTATCCTGCTGCAACATGAGGTGATGTTCTTGGATGTATGGCACAACAATGGGCCTCAGGATCTCGTCACGGTATCTCTGTGCATTCAAAATGTCATCAATAAAATGCACCTGTGTTCTTCGTCCATAACAGACGCCTGACCATACCATAACCCCACCGCCACCATGGGCCACTCGATCCACAACATTGACATCAGAAAACCGTTCACCCACACGACGCCACACACGCTGTCTGCCATCTGCCCTGAACAGTGTGAACCGGGATTCATCCGTGAAGAGAACACCTCTCCAACGTGCCAAACGCCAGCGAATGTGAGCATTTGCCCACTCAAGTTGGTTACGACGACGAACTGGAGTCAGGTCGAGACCCCGATGAGGACGACAAGCATGCAGATGAGCTTCCCTGAGACGGTTTCTGACAGTTTGTGCAGAAATTCTTTGGTTATGCAAACCGATTCTTTCAGCAGCTGTCCGAGTGGCTGGTCTCAGACGATCTTGGAGGTGAACATGCTGGATGTGGAGGTCCTGGGCTGATGTGGTTACACGTGGTCTGCGGTTGTGAGGCTGGTTGGATGTACTGCCAAATTCTCTGAAACGCCTTTGGAGATGGCTTATGGTAGAGAAATGAACATTCAATACATGAGCAACAGCTCTGGTTGACATTCCTGCTGTCAGCATGCCAACTGCACGCTCCCTCAAATCTTGCGACATCTGTGGCATTGTGCTGTGTGATAAAACTGCACCTTTCAGAGTGGTATTCGCCAACGGAGAGTGAAAAGCTGGTTAATGTCAACCGGCGTTGGTCAGTCGGACAATGTTGGTGGTCATCATGGTCCCTAAAAAAAAATTGTCAACATGCTTAAAATCTTCAACGTTCATGATAAAATGCCAGCAAGTGCTGAGCTCTGTTACCACAATGTCACTTGCACTAGTACGCCATGAGTGCTCCATTCGCTTTCACTGGCCAACGACGGAGGCTTTACGAGAAGCACCAACTCCTCTGCAAGAAATGTATAAATATGTTGAACCTATCTTGACAACACACCAGTAGAAAATGATGAAATTGCAGAGATACATCAAATTTACAAACAACACACACACACACACACACACACACACACACACACACACACACACACACACACACACACACACACACACACATATATATATATATATATATATATATATATATACTCACTACTTTTAAGATTAGGCTTAAAACTTTCCTTTTTGCTAAAGCTTATAGTTAGGGCTGGATCAGGTGACCCTGAACCATCCCTTCGTTATGCTGCTATAGACGTAGACTGCTGGGGGGTTCCCATGATGCACTGTTTCTTTCTCTTTTTGCTCTGTATGCACCACTCTGCATTTAATCATTAGTGATCGATCTCTGCTCCCCTCCACAGCATGTCTTTTTCCTGGTTCTCTCCCTCAGCCCCAACCAGTCCCAGCAGAAGACTGCCCCTCCCTGAGCCTGGTTCTGCTGGAGGTTTCTTCCTGTTAAAAGGGAGTTTTTCCTTCCCACTGTAGCCAAGTGCTTGCTCACAGGGGGTCGTTTTGACCGTTGGGGTTTTACATAATTATTGTATGGCCTTGCCTTACAATATAAAGCGCCTTGGGGCAACTGTTTGTTGTGATTTGGCGCTATATAAAAAAAATTGATTGATTGATTGATTGATATATATATATATATATATATATATATATATATATATATATATATATATATATATATATATATATATACATACATACACAGTGGTGGGCACAGATAACCAAAAAATTAACTTCGATAACAGATAATCAGATAATTGAAAATTTATCTTTGATAAAGATAAACCACCCAAAAATGTATCGGACGTTACAGATAACCGATAAATTCCAGTGTTGTCTCTGGTACATTTGCAACTACTAACAAGCTGAATTTGAGTTTTAACACCACGATAGCTTTTGGAAGCGACAAAAGACTCAAACAATGACTAAGCATTTCAATGTTTGAACATGCTGCCCCCTACTGGAAGCTACACGGCTACAGCACTGAAGCACCTTAAGAGCAGTCACAAAGCCAACTCTACCAATCACAATGCTCCAGGCAGGCGGAGGTCTTGAAAAAAAAGGCATCCTGACTTATGGTTTTGTGTGAATACTGATAGAATAACTCCATTAATGTCAATTCTGTCATTTGT
Source organism: Thalassophryne amazonica (assembly GCF_902500255.1). Classification (NCBI taxonomy): domain Eukaryota; kingdom Metazoa; phylum Chordata; class Actinopteri; order Batrachoidiformes; family Batrachoididae; genus Thalassophryne; species Thalassophryne amazonica. The sequence goes on along the minus strand of NC_047114.1, from coordinate 86,480,085 downwards.
ACAAAGTTAAAATATAACATATATCTTTTAATGTTGAATAATGCACCAATTCTGAGGTTTTGTAACACACACAGACAGATCGCAAAGGATTCTGGGTAAAATGTGCCTCTGCTAAACACTGATTGGTTCAATCATTTATTATGTAAACCAACACATTACTGTGACGTGTGTCGTGTGTTGGTGTTTACAGATAACTGAGATAAATGTGCTTTTGTAAAATGTTCCATTTTTTATTTGTAAAAACAGGCATTTTTACTGAGCCCTGGAAGTGTCATCGCAAAATGTTTTACATGTGGAGAGAATGTGCACACGTTTTATTATGCTGTAAAACGTGCACTCAATATTGTTGACACATAAATGTTGGCTTTACACTGTGCAAGAGAATTTTTTAGACCAAGTTTCAGGTTAATCGCGCGTCCTGCATCGTGTAGTGTACATGGAGTAACAAGCTGCATTTAACATCTGACGACCACCTCCTGATTGCCGATCGTATGGTCGAATTGATATTATTCTGGTCGGCGGTCGTGACGGTATCCTGCTGCTGCAGAGCTACAAGTGTCCAACCGCTCGCACTGTGCCTGTGCAAACACTGCAGAGCTGTCTTGTAATGTTGTTGTTGTTGTCGTTGTTGTTGTTTTGTTTTTAAACTTAATTAGCAAAAAAAATAAAAAATACTGCCATGAACACCATTGGCCAGTAGATGGCAGTAGAGGCCTTGAAATCTTTCCAAAACAAAATCCCAGATAATCCGTCTGCTACATTTACGATGCGTGGAATTTAACAAACACAAATACAATAACGTCTATAAACCCAGAGAATATACTCACGAGAGTTTTAGGCACTAGAGTTTAATGCTGCTGTCCATGGAGCCTAAACAGAGTGTCTGAAATGCATTTGACCTGTCGTGAACATCCTGTTCTACCCATAATGCACTGCTGGGCTCAGCATGTTCTCACAAAAACCTTAAAAATTAGCACATTATTTTAAAACTAAAACATATATCTGATATTTTTACTTTATAAAACTTCAGACATGACAGTAATTTTAAATAACTTCCAAAATTAGTTTTGTTAAAATTTGAACCATAAGTTAAAAATATGCCTCTGGATGACTTGAGTGATATTGCCAGCGTATCAGTATGGTGTTAAAGGAAATGATTTTTTTTTGTGTGTGTGTGACTAGTTCTCCTTTGCCTGCAGAGGTGGAGTGGTTTTTCCTGGAATTATCTCTCTGCTGTTTGCAGAGAGTAGAACTATATATATATGTTAGGAAACTTTTACCAGGTAGGTCTTAACTGATTTTATATTTTAAAAATGTTTGCTGTTGTTCAGCTGGGTTTACTGCGTTAGCGGTCTAAAAGTTATCGGAAGACAATTCATCGGAAGATAATTAGTCCGATAATGGTTTTTAAAGGTATCTATATAATGTATCTAGATAATCCCATAACAAAAACATTATCTTCGATAATTATCCATTATCGGAAGTGTGCCCACCACTGTATACACACACACACACACACACACACACACACACACACACACACACACACACACACACACACACACACACACACACACACACACACACACACACACACATATATATGTTACATCACATGACATCTCAAATGTCGAGTCAACAGTCAGCTCCGCCGACTTACGCTACTGCTCTGCAGAGTGCGGTACCCCTGCCCCTGCCCTCCAATGGGAAAAAAAAATTAACTACCTCCCATAGCAAGTCAATGAACCATCACCAAACCTAAAGTTATACTGACCTGCATTGAAGACAGGAAATTTGGACATTTGAAATTTTGAGAATCTGCTATGTCAGCCAGAGTCAGCCACTTGATGTCACAGTGGGACTGGGAGCTCACAGAAAACAGTTGATGTGTTTCCAGTCTGATGGGTATTAGAACTAACGATCCTCCACTTTAACCAGTTGTCCATTACCTCACAATTATCTCCCAGTTAACTTTGTTTCACAATTCATCACTGGTGCTTAGGATCTTAAATTATTTGATAATGCATAAATGAATAAGTTTACTTAACATGAACACATTTAATACATGATTGTAAAACAATTAACTCTTACTTGGACTGGACTGTAAAGACAGATGCTGTGTATAAGAAAATGTCAGAGCCAACTGTACTTCTTCAGGAGGCTCAGATCTTTCAATGCCTGCAGGAATGTGTTGCAGATGTTTTATCACTCAGTGGTCTCCAGCATCATCTTCTACGCTGTAGTGTGCAGGGGCAGCAGGCTGAAGGCAGCTGACATGAACAGACTCAATAAGCTCATTAGGAGAGCTGGCTCTGTCCTGGGGGTGGAACGGAGTGGAGTGGAGTCTGTGATGGAGGTTTCAGAGAGGAGGATGTTGAGAAAACTGCTCACCATCCAGGACAACACCTCCCATCCCCTGCATAACACATTGATATCCTGTAACAGCACCTTCAGCCAAAGACTGAGGCCACCGAGGTGCACCACAGAATGCAACAGGAGGTCTTTCCTACCTGTGGCAATCAGACTGTATAATTCCAACCCCTTCGACAGGATGAATACATGGCGATTAGTGTTTTTCAATTACTCAGAGCTATGTGCAATACTGTCAACATCTTGTGCAAGTTTCTTCAGTCATTTTGCATAAACATGTACTCACTGTATTAAAAAAAGTTTACTGTTTCGGCACTCTGGTAAAACAATTTCCTTCAGGATAAATTAAGTTTTTCTTATTCTTGTTACTTAAAGTTTATTACTGCATTAGTGACTGTATGTGTTTTGTAAAGTGTTACTCAAAAACTATTATTTAATGTAAAATTATTGCAGTTGGGTTAGATTTTATTTATTATGTGAAGTTGTGCGCATTTGTCTTGTATTTTTTTCTATTTTTCTATTTAAAGTGTTAATATTTTATTGAATTTAGTGTTCAAATTTGCCTCAGAAATACATTTTAAAAAGCCATTAATGTAGTCAACTATCATGTTGCACTTTAACGAAAAGACGCAGTTGAGGCACTGGCGCCATTTAGCACCAGCACAGAAAAATAAAAATAAATGACACCAAATCCCGGTCCAGTGGTCATATGGGGAAAAATAAATAAATAAACACACACACACACACACACACACACACACACACACACACACACACACACACACACACACACACACACACACACACACACACACACACACACACACACATTTTTGAGATATCCTCAGAACAAAATATCTGACGCACAAATGACAAAACATAACCTTCTTGATAGACATAATCATAATAGGTCATGTATATGCGAGGTCTATTAGAAAAGTATCCAACCTTATTATTTTTTTCAAAAACCATATGGGTTTGAATCACGTGTGATTACATCAGACATGCCTGAACCCTCGTGGGCATGCGAGAGTTTTTTCACGCCTGTCGGTTACATCATTCGCCTGTGGGCAGTCTTTGAGTGAGGAGTCACCCACCCTCTCATCGTTTTTTCATTGTTTAGGAATGGCTCAGAGACTGCTGCTTTGTTTGATCAAAATTTTTTCAAAACTGTAAGGCACAACTGAGTGGACACCATTCGATAAATTCAGCTGGTTTTCGGTAAAAATTTTAACGGCTGATGAGAGATTTTGGTCTGGTAGTGTCGCTTTAAGGACGGCCCACGGCGCCTGACGGGGATTTGCGCTTCGAGGCGGCAGCGTCTCGCTGTTTCAGGTTGAAACCTTCCACATTTCAGGCTTTGTTGACCCAGTAAGTCGTCAGAGACCAGAGAACTTTCAGAAGAAGTCGGCATGAGGAGTTTATTCGGACATTCCATTGTTAACGGACATTTTGTAATGAAAGAACGTGCGGGCAGAGTCGCGTGTCGGGCCGGACCTGACCGTGGGGGGTCGCGACAGGAAAAACACCTCCGTTGGAAACCTTAACGGGCAAGTTGGAACATGCCCAAACTGTTAAACAATTTCTCAGTTACTCACTTGTTGAAAGCCATCAAAAGCCGCCTGAATTTTACAAATGGTTTTCAACACGGAGGTGTTTTTCCTGTCGCGGCGCACACAGATTTGCGCGTACGTCTTTCATTAAAAAATGTCCTTGGAATGTCCACATAAAGTCCTCATGCCGGCCTCTTCTGAATCTTCTCTGTTCTCTCACGAAGTCCTGGGTAAATTAAGCCTTAAATTAAGATGTTTTCAGCTCGAAACAGGCTGACGACGGCGCCTGGAAGCGCTGCGCGACGTCCCGCTCCGTGGGAAGTCCTTACACCGACAGAAACACCCCATAATCTCTCATCAGCCGTTAAAGTTTTCACTGAAAACCAGCTTAATTTCTCGAATAGTGTCCACTCGGATATTCCTCACAGGTCCAGAAAAAATTTTGATAAAGCAACGCGCGCCGTCTCGAGTAGCGTGTGAAACAAAGGAATTCAGCCGAGAGGGCTGGACCACATCTCACTCAAAGCCTGCCCACAGGGAAATGATGTCACCGACACGCGTGAAAAAACTCACGCATTTGCACGAGGGTTCAAGCATGATTGGTGTAATCGCACGTCATTCAAATCCATATAGTTAAAAAAAAATAAAAGTGTCGGTTTCTTATCTAATAGACCTCGTATGTGCTGTCAAACTGACATTTCTTCATCTGTGTTTTTGCTTTTGTTCTGTAATTATTGTTTAGAAAATGTTATAGAAATTATTATGATAACTGTAAATGCAATGAAGTGTGATGTGTGTGTGGTCCAACCCCAGCTGTTCCAAATTCGCTCCCATAGCTCTGAATTCCCTGAACTGAACACAAACAGATGTCAGCAGATAAACAAGTCTTTACACAGATGTGAAAAATGGTTTTCAAGGAGGAATTTGTATTTGCAAAGGAAGCTTGACTGATGAGTTCTGCCTGAAACCAAGATAACAAATAATCAAAATCTCCAGATCACAAAGTTCTGCAGTTTATGAAGACAGAAAGTGCTGAAGCCTGGGCTCAGCTAAGACTTTGAACATCCACGCACAAGCGCCTGTGAACCCGTGACGGTGCACCTTCATGATGAGAAGATTACACGACTTAGCTGGGAAAGCCACTGGGAACCCAGTTCTGTACAAAAACAAACACCAATAATAAGGGTATTAAGAATTTTAATCAAGCATTCGTTGACTTAGTAATCGGTAATGACAAAAACAAAGCAGTAAATGATCAAATGCTTGATGAAGACAATTCTGCATCCTTTATTACTTCTGCTGATGAACTTATGCTTTTGACTTTTCTCTCACAATTGGGTACTTTAAAAATTGACAACCTGCTAAATATGTAATATTTATGAATGAATACAAAAAGGTTAAATGTGTGTTTACCTTTCATCTTAAAAATAAATTAATATGCTGCACTGGATAAACTTCCTTTCTTTTTTCCTTCCTTCCTTTCTTTCTTTGAAAAAGTCATTTGTAATTTCTTTCACGAGAGACACCAACAATCCTGCATCAGAATTTTTTGGAGGCAGAATGTAACTTGCTGATGAATCCAATAAATAAAGCATATACATACATGCATAAAATGCATATAATGTATTTTTCTTCTTCTATTTTATTTTAGGGCAGCATAGTGGATTAATGGTTAGCACTGGTGCCTCACAGCAAGAAGATCATGGGTTTGATTCCCACCTGTGGCCTTTATGTGTGGAATTTGCATGTTCTCCCCATGTTTGCGTGGGTTCCCTCCGGGTGCCCCGGGTTCCTCTCACAACCAGAAACATGCAGGTTAGGTGGACTGGAAACTTTAAATTGTCTGTAGGTGTGCACGTGGATGGGAATGTGTTTGTTTGTCCATATGTGGCCCTGCGATGGACTGGTGTCCTGTCCGCGGTGTGCCCCAACTCACGCCCTATTACTGCTGGAATAGGACTGCTGGTATTTTATTTTATTTATTTATCCTTGATAAGGGCAGGGGTGGTGGCCAAGCATTTATGTATGCTTGTTTACACCTAAAATGTAGTTCACCAGGGGTAAAACAACAGGAAAGCAGAGGGAATACTAAGGTAATCACCGGCCGCTAGCCCAAACTTCACTAACAAACCCAGAATTTAGATGAAATGAGGCTGAGACCTGTTCCATTGCTAATAAAATAAATTTAAAGGGATAAGAAACATAGTTCCATTAGGCCAGTATGCTAGCCATATGAGAGGGAGAACAGATGTGTCTTAAGTATGGACTTGAAAGTCTCTACAGAATCTGACTGTTTTAATGATGCAGGAAGATCATGCCGCAAAACAGTCCTGCACCCTGAGAACACAGAGCCCGGGCTGGTATGTAGGGTTTAATTAGGACAGCTAAGTAGGGAGGTGCTAGTCCGTGAATAGTTTTATAGGTCAAATCTGATCTCACAGGGACAGGAAGCCATTGAAGAGACGCCAAAATGGGTGTAATGTGGTCAAACTTTCTGCTTCTTATCAGGATTCTGGCAGCAGCATTTTGAATGATTTGAAGACCCCTAATGCTGAACTGTGGTAAACTAGTAAATAGAGCTTTGCAGTAGTCCAATCTAGAAGAAACAAATGCATGGATCAGGGTCTCAGCATCAGCCATAGACAGGATGGAACGAATCTTCCCTATATATCGCAGGTGGAAGCAAGCAGTCCTCATAATATCTCTCATGTGGAGGTCAAAGGACAGTGTGGGATCAAAAATCACCCCAAGGTTCCTCATGCTGTCAGTGTGATGTAATGCCTGGTTCACACGGCAAGATAATTAGGCCGATATCGGACCCAGTTATATTGCACCCTCCCTCTTCAGACAACTTTAAGGACGCCCCAGCTATTGTGATGACGCTAAACATAATCGTATCAGATATTCCTGCTGTGTGTGGAGTGTTAAGAGCGCTCTGATCTGCTCGGAAGGACGTCAGGACCGCTCAGACAGGATATTCAACATGTTGGATTGTCTTGGCCCAATATCATAGCGTGTGTGGTGTCCTCTGACCACATACGAGCACACAGCCTGCTGAATGTGACGTGTAGCCAATCAGAAAGCGAGGTGACGGACACACGGAGCGAAATCTAAATTCAAAACCGCTGTTATGGCTTACCAGAAAGTCCTGTGGTCACGCTATCTCCTGTCCTTTAAAGAACACCATTTCTTTTTCTTTTTGTGTCTTTTATTCCTCTGTTGTAAATAGTCCACAAACTATCTCTGTTTGTTTACTCTGAAGTCACATTTAATCTCGAGAGATTTTGTGAGACTTCCTGTCTGACCTGTGTGGTGTGTTGTCTTTACTGTGTGGCTACACACCACACATTGTACGACCAAAACTGTTAGAGCTGTGATTTTTTTTTTTTTTTTTTTAATCTCCATGTGTGTGGTCTCTCAGGTTTTGGAAACCTACAGATAATTTTAAAATCTTGCCATGTGAACCAAGCTTAAGATACATGAGTCTAGGTTAAGCATTCACTGCTCAAACTGCTGTTGATGTCTCGCTGGACCAAGAACCATCATTTTGGTCTTGCCTGAGATTAAGAGTAAGAAACTGCTGGACATGCAGCTTTTCACGGATGCAAGGCAATCCTCTAAGGACTGTATGTGTACGAGATTACCAACAATTTTCGGCATGTACAATTGTGTGTCATCGGCATAGCAAGACACAATGAGAGTGACTGGTTAGGTAGGATGTCAACCATGCAAAGACATTCCCAGTAATTCCAAAATGATTCTCTGACCTATCAAGTAGAACACGATGTTCCACTGTATCAAACACAGCGCTAAGATGCAACAGCACCAGAACAGTAGTGGTGTTTGAATCTATGCAAGCAGAAGATCCTTTAACACTTCAGCGAAAGCTGTCTCCGTGGAATAATATGTTCTAAATGCAGACTGCAGTGGCTCAAAGAGATTATTCTCAGTAAGGTGGTCCATGAGCTGCTGTGAAATCACTTTTTCCAAAGTACTTGTACCAAATCAAAATACAGATCCACTTTAGATCTGCTGTGGTGAGCCTCAGTGAAAACAAGGGAGAAGCTGAAAGGACTTACTATTTATCCTTGATAGAGTTGGTTCTGTTTTTTTTTTTTTAATAGAAATGTTCATTGGAGGTGTAACGGTACATGTAATTGTACCAAAATATTTTAGTACAGCACTTTCAGTGCAGAAGGTTCCGAGTTCAAATCCCACCCCTGCCACATTTCTCCATGAAATGTGGAGTTGCGTAAGGAAGGGCATCCGGCATAAAACCTATGCCAATTCAACATGCAGATCCACCTTGGATTTGCTGTGGCGACAAGGGAGGAGCCGAAGGGACTTACTTTTACTTTCAGTTCTACACATGTACTGAACAGCTGCAGTGACCGCGTGTGCACAACTTTGTACTTTGAACTCACTTTTGAATACCTCAATTCCCTCTAGCATTTTTAATAACAGACTGGATATTTTTATTTCAGCCCATTGACACAGTGCAGCCTCAGCTAATAATGATGATGGACAAAGACAGATGGATCGAAAGAAAAGTGTATGTCTGCATTGTTCACCTGCAGACACGTATGAAGCTGGTTGTACATGGAACATCACCCAAAGTGCACATCAGGGGTACAATGAAGAATAACGTTAAAAAGCAGTTTCATGTTGCATTTCTTATTTCCACTGTCCCAAAAATGTACCAAATTCTGACCTCAAAATCACAGGACATATCAAACCGCAAATTTTGTTTTGCATGACACCGCAAATGCTCATGCATTATGATCAAGACTGATGTCTTCAAAAAAAAAAAAAAAGTCAATGGTGACAGAATTATCATTTCAAAATAATTCAAATAATTTTTACAGTATCAAAGCACAATGTTAGTCATCCTAAAGCGGTATCCACAACAAGACTCAAATTAAATAGAGAACTGTGACATATTGACCATCAACCAAGAGAGTGGAGGTTCTGTATGTGTTGGTTCTCAGTCATCTAAGTTGGAGATATCAAAAAATTTACTCACTCATTCCTTTCTGTTGTGACACAACAAATGCAAGCTTTAAAATATCAAGCAACTGGACTGATGATTGCAGAAAGACCACAACAGAAGGCTGCATGTAATTTAAAAGTGAACCCAAAAGCAATTTCACATGTTTATAGTTACTATTGTGTCAATGGAATGGTCAACAATGACTAGGTGAACCACAAGGGACAATCACAAGGACCACATTATTGACCCGTGCCATATCTGCACTCACTTCCAGACAACTGAAGCAAATGCTTGTGACCCGATCAGCACAAAGCAAGACAGATAAGTAGCAGAACTGTGCGTAGATGAACTGCAACTGTGGGAATTTGTGCAGAAAGACCACAAGATTAGATTCTGACATAGCAGCACAGACATGAAGGTGGTGATGTGCTACAAATGGTAGTCACATGGTCAACAAATGATGGAAAAAAAACAGAATTTTTTGTGAAGATTCAAGGTTCCGTGTCAGTTGTCCTGATGGATGACAGAGACTGCTGATATTGTGGAAAATATTATGCATGATCTGATATCTTGAAGATGGATTGTTTTGTTGAGATAGTGCTATGGTCGCAGTTGCCATCTGCTCTCAGATTTCAAAGTAAATCTGACACTGCAGCCTTACATCAATGAGGTATCGCAGGCCGGCTTAGAATTTCTCTTTAAAGAGCAATGTGAAGGTGTTGCGGCGGCCCTCAGGATCCCCTGATTTGGGACATGGTGTGAGGTATAGCTACCAATACTTAAGAGTTGGCCCGAATATGTAAAACCCCACAAAGGCAAGATATTTAATGTTCAAACTGATAAACTTTATTGTTTTTGTGCAAACATTTGCTCATTTTGAAATGCCTGCCATACATTTCAAAAAAGCTGGGACAGGGGCAACAAAAGACAAAAGATGGGGTGAGGATCACCACTTTGTGAACAACTGTGTGAAAAAAAAGTCCAACAGTTTAAGAACAGTCTTTCTCAATGTTGAATTGCAAGGAATGTAGGGATTCCATCATCTACAGTCCATAATATAATCAGAAGATTCAGAGAATCTGAAGAACTTTGTACACATAAGCAGCAAAGCCAAAATCCAACACTGAATGCCTGTGACCTTCGATCCCTCAGGTGGCACTGCATTAAAAACTGACATCATTGTGTAAAGGATCTTACCGTGTGGGCTCAGGAACACATTGTCAATTAACACAGTTCATCGCTACATCTACAAGTGCAAGTTAAAACTCTACCTTACAAAGCAAAAGCCATACATCAACAACATCCAGAAATGCCGGTGCCTTCCCTGGGCCTGAGATCATTTGAAATGGACAGACACAAAGTGGAAAAGTGTGCTGTGGTCTGATGAGTCCACATTCCAAATTGTTTTTTGGAAATCATGGACGTCGTGTCTCCCAGACAAAAGAGGAAAAAGACCCCCAAATTATTACCAGCACAAAGTTCAAAAGCCAGCATCTGTGATGGCATGAGGGTATGTTAGTGCCCATGGCATAGGCAACTTACACATCTGTAATGGCACCATCAATGCTGAAAGGTACATCCAGGTTTTGGAGCAACACATGCTGCCATCAAAGCAACGTCTTTTTCAGGGACGCCCCTGCTTATTTCAGCAAGACAATGCCAAGCCACATTCTGCACGTGTTACAACAACATAGCTTCACAATAAAAGAGTGCGGGTAGACTGACCTGCCTGCAGTCCAGACCTGTCGCACATTGAAATGCGCATTATGAAGCACAAAATACGACAACGGAGACCCCGGACTGTTGAACAACTGAAGTCGTACATCAAGCAAGAATGGGAAAGAATTCCACCCACAAAGCTTCAACAATTAATGTCCTCAGTTCCCAAATGCTTATTGAGTGTTGTTAGAAGGAAAGGTGATGTAACACAGTGGTAAACATACCACTGTCCCAGCTTTTTTGAAACGTGTTGCAGGCATCCATTTCAGAATGAGCAAATATTTGCGCAAAAACAATAAAGTTTATCAGTTTGATTTGCAAATCCTCTTCAACCTATATTCAACTGAATATAAAAACAAGATATTTAATGTTCATTGTATTCTGTTTTTATTTACATTTTACACAACATCCCAACTTCATTGGAATTGGGGTTGTAGCTTAGAAAATTAAGTCCTACAGTATACTGGCTCTGAGACCACTGCTACTGGTGCTTAACTCCTTCCTTCGTGTCAAGGAGATCAGCGTCTGCATTGAGCAGGTAGGTAGCTCAGTGGGATCAGAACAGGGACACCAATGTGCAGATGTGGGTTCCAATCAAGGTCATGTTTCATGCCTGTGTCCTTGGACAACGCACTTAATTGCCATTGTACCAGTCCACCCAGCATGGGACTGCATCAGACTGGCACCTTGTCCAGGGGATTTCTTGGATCTCATCTGTTTTATGTTATGGAATTCACAGATAAACACCAGCACCAATGGGCCCTATATAGGACTTCTTTTAAAGTGATGCACATTCTAATGGGTGCTGCTCTGAGCATAATTTCAAACAGTCCTCTCACTGTGACTTCCTTCAGATTTGGTTCCCGTATTCCTGAGATGTAGCATTGGGTTGCTTTTCAAAGCACCCCTGCATATTCAACATCCTGGAATCAATATGTTGTCCAGCGGAAAGCTCCTCTGTTGCATTGCAATTAATTCACTGATGTCAACCTCTGGCTTGAGTTTTAGTGAAGCCAACATCATGTGCCTACTGATTGAACAGAGGGCGACATAAGGCAAATGACCCGCTTTAATACCTTCCTCATCAAAGACGACAATAAAAGATCAAACGGGGCAGGAACAACAAGGATCTCTTTAAATGACCTTAAAGTAAGATGCTAAACACCCTGTAGGCTGTGACAAAGGTCAACTAGCTATTGATCTGCCCACTCAAACTCTCAGCAACATTTTCTTTCATTATTTATTGGATTTTAAAGTGGAGATTTGGAATAATTTAAACAAGTTATATTTATATTCTATCAATGAGATGTTTAAAAATACCCTGAATTTTTTTTTTCCTTTAGTTTTAATGACCCATCACATCCACTGCACATCCACTGCATACAGAATTGGAACTGTTCCCCTCAGTGAGACATTATATATATCACCAAAGGCAAATAGAAATATCTACAAGGAATACTTTGTTCCAAGAGTTATAAATTAAGTTAGGATCTTGTGGACTCAGGACCCAGGAGTGTTCCTGACTTTTCAATAAGTCAGCGTGATATGTAGTAGGTGTTTAGTGTAGGTTTGTGCACTGTAAGCTGTATTGTTATTTACAGCAATGTGTTAAGCGATGAATGAACTGGCACTGTATTTTTATGGTTATATGCTGTGATGATGTATGATTTAAAAAACAAAACAAAACAAAACAAAAAAAACGATTTATGACTAATCCAAAAGGTAAATTTCCACAATGTGGACAATAAAGTTCTCATATTCATATTTGTGTGCACACGTGTGTGTGTGTGCGTGCGCATAACAATGTCCAAATAAGGAGCACAATGTTATTTGCTGATATGCTGATGATATTATTCTCGGTTGTGTTGTGTGGGCCGCCCGAAGAGGAGGTACTGCTGGCCAACACCAGAGGGCACCCTGCCTGTTGTCGGGTTTCAGGCACCAGAGGGCGCAGTCGCCACAGGAGTCATCAGGAGCCAGGAACTGACAGCTGTCAGTAACCATCATCATTCATCACCACCATCCATAAAAGCCTGGGAGAGACATCAGAACTCTGCCGAGTTATCAGCTTACCATGCAGGTAAACCTACTCAGCCATTTTGTGCCATACGCACATTAATTGCTACTGATTTTTGCAGTCGTAACCTTTGGTATACTCGCAGCTTGGAGCTGGGTTTGTGGAAGTTGGAAGGAGTTGGCGTTTCCACTCATCATTTTCCTTATCGCTAAGTATATTGTTGGTACTGCACGTTCTCAGTGTTCCTGTTTTCTGGGAGTGGTGGATTTTTTTCCCTCAGGAAGGAACTGTGCCTTTTGCTGACTGTTTGCTGGGTGTACACACACCCACCTTTAAACTGTTTGTTTTCCCTGCCAGCAGTACCGGATCTGACAGCTGGAAGCAGAGGCCACCTGGGGACTCAGGACTTGGCGGCTTCGATATACTGCAGGTCTCCGTTGGCGGTGGAACCTTATGGGTCCCGGCTCTTCTCTGGATAGGCGTCTCCTACCCTCGGGCCTGCCCACACGTCCCCTTTTATGTAACTGTGATTGACTGACTAGAAGCAGTATTTGACCTGTTGTGCACATTTGCAGCAATAAATTGTATTTATTGGCATATCTATTGACCATTCATTTATGCCCCCTGGTGTGGGTCCGTGCATTACACTTTCCCCAACAGGATAACTCGGCCAACGTCATGGATCCCAAGGGGCACAACCTATCCGTTGAACAGTCAATGGAGATGCGAGGTGCACAGGCTCCAGCAGGAGACATAATGGGTGAGTTGCAGCAGATCTTAACCACCTTCACTGCTCGGTTGGATTTGGTAACCAAGCAGAATGTACTGCTCATTCGTAGGATGGAGGCTCTCACCGCACAGGTGCAAGCGCACGGACAGGGCATGGCTGCAGCTCCTCCTCCTGCGGACCTGTTGATGGACAGAGACCCTCCAGTGGTCGTTCAACGAACCCCCCCATCCCCTGAAGCATACATTAGCCCCCCGGAGCCGTACGGAGGTTGTGTCGAGACGTGCGTGGACTTCTTAATGCAGTGCTCGCTTGTCTTTGCACAACGTCCCGTAATGTATGCGTCAGACTCCAGCCGGGTGGCTTATGTCGTTAATTTGCTTCAAGGTGAGGCACGCGCCTGGGCTACGGCGCTTTGGGAGCAGAATTCACGGCTCCTAACGACATACACTGGGTTCGTAAGGGAGTTCAGACAGGTGTTCGATCACCCTAATCGAGGCGAAACTGCTTCTAATGTGCTGCTGTCCATTCGACAGGGGCGTCGAAGCGCTGCGGAGTATGCAGTCGACTTCTGCGTCGCGGCCGCGAGGGCTGGCTGGAATACTGTAGCGCTCCGCGCCGCCTTTGTAAACGTACTGTCCTCCGTCCTGAAGGAGCACCAACTGGTAAGCCGTAGGAAGCTGTAACAGTTCCTCGGCTTCGCAAATTTCTGTAGGAGGTTCATCAAGGGTTATAGTCAGAACGTTGGTCCCCTTACAGCCCTGACCTCTCCAAAAGTCTCCTTCACCTGGTCGGATCAGTGCGAAGCCGCGTTTAGGGAGTTGAAATGCCGGTTCTCTACTGCGCCAGTTCTGGTGCAGCCCGATCCTAATCGCCAGTTTGTTGTAGAAGTTGATGCCTCTGACTCAGGGATAGGAGCCGTGCTGTCCCAGAGCGGGGAGTCCGATAAGGTTCTCCACCCTTGTGCCTATTTTTCCCGCAGGTTGACCCCGGCAGAGCGGAACTATGATGTCGGCAATCGGGAGCTCCTGGCGGTGAAGGAGGCCCTGTAGGAGTGGAGACATCTGTTGGAGGGAGCTGTGGTCCCATTCACGGTCTTCACTGACCATCGAAACCTGGAGTATATTCGGACCGCTAGGCGTCTGAACCCCAGGCAAGCCCGTTGGTCACTGTTTTTCGGGTGTTTTGACTTCAGGATCACGTACCGCCCCGGGACCAAAAACCAGCGGTCTGATGCACTGTCCCGGGTGCATGAAGACTGAGCTGTCGGATCCACCAGAAATCATCATCCCGGAGTGCGCTATCGTCGCCACCCTTACGTGGGACATGGAGAACATCATCAGGGAGGCCCTGATGCGTCACCTATACCCCGGCGGTGGACCATCTAACCGTTTGTACGTCCCACCAGACGCTAGGACTGCAGTTTTGGACTTCTGTCACGGTTCCAAGCTCACCTGCCATCCAGGGGTGCGAAGAACCGTGGCAGTGGACCGGCAGTGGTTCTGGTGGGCGTCAATGGAGGCCGACGTCTGGGATTATGTCCGGGCCTATACTACTACCTGTGCCAGGGGCAAGGCCGTCCACCAAACTGAAAAAGGACTCCTCCAGCCACTTCCTGTGCCTCATCGCCCCTGGTCCCACATCGGCCTGGACTTTGTCATGGGTCTCCCCGCGTCCCAGGGAATGACAACGATCCTGACGATAGTGGACTGGTTCTCCAAAGCAGCCCACTTCGTGGCCCTCCCGAAGCTCCCGACGGCCCAGGAGACTGCAGATCTTCTGGTCCACCATGTCGTACGTCTGCATGGTATCCCCACGAACATTGTTTCCGACCGTGGTCCCCAGTTCTCCTCTCAAGTCTGGAGGAGTTTCTGTAGGGAACTGGGGGCCACCGTGAACCTTTCATCCGGGTACACCCTGGACAGGATGCCAGTCTATCACAGGGTCACATATAGACAGACAAACAGCCACACCCACAGTCAATTTAACGTTTCCAATTCACCTGCGTGTCTTTGGAAGTGAACACAATTTCTTCCACTTTTTTTAAAGGGCAATTGTGATTTGATAGTTTGGTTTAAGTTGGAGTGTGTTGTTCCCCACACTGACTCTTTGCAGTCCTTGCCCTTTCAGAATTCCATTCCAGTGACACTGCTACATCTGTAGATGTGCTGCCACTGATGTTTGTAGTGAAGCATTTGTAAAAAATAGTAAAAAAAAAAAAAGAAAAAAAAAAAGGCATATTTTAAATGTTAACAGCAGTGGAGAGTAAGACCAGCACCTTTACTCCTAAATGATCGAGGGATTAGCCGGTGCCGCTGAGATGAAAGTGGTGTATTTTTGTACTCTCTGATCAGGTGAGGAAAATGATGGATGGACTAATACCTGCCTGCTCTCTTCTCACACAGCCTTTATTGAGGCTTTTAGATTCACTTATCTGCGGGCCCCCAGGTTATCTCTCTCTCTGCTCTTTCGATGACAAGTGCCACCTCAGAGACGCTTTTCCTCCCAAAGCCAGTTGCATTCCTGCTTTCTGTGTTTGCTTTCACACAGTTCAACCACGAGGTTGGAGCTTTGCACAGTTACACAAACAACAGATTATTATTTTTTTTGCATTATAGAAGAACGGCTGTGTTGATATTAATGGGTGGTTATTCTTAAATATTAAGTTAAAACCATTGATTGCTTCTTGTACAGTGTCACTTTACTGAAAGTGAAAACCACTTTTTTTCTTGCATGTTGTTTTATGCTTCTTTTATTTTCATATCTATTTTAGCTGTTTGGGCTGAAATCAAATAAGCAGCAATACCTGTGCACGAGTTTGAACATCTGTGTTTGATGACAGCCAACACTGTGCCAGTTGTCCTTGTTTTCTGGTGCAAACACACAAAGGAAGGAGAGCGACGTGACTTCAGCTCAGTTTGGTTTGACTTTATCCTTCTGACCAGGCTGTATTGAAACAAATCTCGCTTACTGGCGCCAGTAAGATTTGACCCAACACAATTACCAGTGCTCACATTCCAGCTGTACTTACACTATGGCAAGTATTATGTTTTGAGAAGCACTTTTCATTTTCAATAACTTCATACACCTTATAGCAGGACAATGTTATGGTAACAGAATTGCAATGACAGCAAATTCTGCCCATGTTTTAGCCTACCATAAAAGTTGGTGTTATCTATATTCTAATAGCCAAGTGGCCTCTGTATGTGCGTGCATATGGCTTCAATCATGGAGAAACCGGGGAGAGCTGACATTTGCCGTTTGATATACTAATGTATTTTGGCTCATGTGGATGAACTCTGCAAAAACAGAAAGTTGATAGGATAAATATGTTTTCAGAAATCAGAGATTTTAGCTAACCAGTAAACAATGGACGTTGTACTGCAATGCACCATGGAAGTTTGGGGTTTTAAATGTTGTTATTGTGGTTCATGTTAGTTTAACAGTGTTGTTAGTGTTACTGATTTATTGTGTTTTATAGTTCAGTTGGTTTAGTCAAGTGTCATGTTGCTGGTACCATGACAGCGTTGTGTATTGCGTTTGATGTCTTCCTCCACCATCCCAGTGTCTAAAAACATAAGCACCTGCTTGCAGTAGAATGTGGAAAACCAGACGTAACCTGATTATTGGGCGTAACCTGGTGCCCACTTTTTGTACAGCACTTTTTAGAAATAAAGTTTCCGTGCATGTGTATAACTTCGATCATGGACAAACTGAGGACAGCTGACATTCACCATTGTTATGCTTATGTATTTTGGGAAACTATGGATATTATTTAATGTTGCCAATTACATTTGGGACTAACACATCATTCCAGCAGAGATCATTAAATCATCTTTATATTTATAGTGTGTGTGTGATTTTATTTAGTAAGTTCAATGTAAGTACCTAATATAATTCTAAATGTTAAAAATACATGGATGACACAAGTGAAAACACTCATTTCCATTGTGGCCCATTTAAAAATTAAATGACAAAATAGAAATAAAAAGAAGCTAATAAATAAATAAATAATAATAAATAAATAAGATGATATTAAAAAAACTAAACTATTTATAAATACATTAAGAGTAAATTTTAAAAATCATGTAATTAACAGGAAAAAGGGTTGAGTTCTTCTAAAAACAGTAAAGGTTTAAGGTCTAAGGTTCTGAAAACATTCTTGACTCATGTGCCATTACAAGTCATAATAGAATCTTTGCACAATTACCACCCTTGAAAAATGTAAACTGCCTATTTTATAAATGCTACCCAATCTAGAGCCCCCACAGGCAACAAGCTAGTTGTAATTATATTACTGTAGAACTGTCCAGCAGTGAGCAAACTCTTTGAAGCATGGTAATACTTTTGTGTTGCCTTGGTGATGCCATTCAATCCAATGGGTGCCTCACACACACACTCAGTGATTGTTTGAACATAATAGTAAATTCCTGCAACTTGGGCCATTCACATACTTGTGTGTTAAATCTGCAATCAATTGAAGGAGTGAAGAAAACAATTTCCAGTTCATTACCTGACTTGAAATACTGCATTCCAGGAACAAAAAATTTAAAAAGAGATCTTACTCAACAACTCGTGGGCATAAAAATGCAAATCAAAGCTCAATCAAAAGTGGTCAAAGAGCACGACAGCAACACATCTGCATTTCAAAGTACACGTTATCCATTCATTCAAGCATTCATAGTGAAATACATGAAAAGTAATGCACAAAACATAAAGAATATCTTAAGTCTCAAATTAGCTGGGACGCTGTGATCACATGTCATATGAATCCTAATGCACAATTTTGAAGCCTAACTGTGATGCATATGCATGTGGAAATTTGTAGGATTATGTAAAAATGCCACGCTTAACTTTCTGCATATCATGCGGAATGTTTTGTCGGAATATGTTGCAAACCATTAGTCAAATAGAGAAAATGTCACATGACCTCTTAAACACTCAAATTTATGAAGAATAATACATCCAAATTAATTTCCATAGCATTGGTTATTTTCCTATATATTATCATGGGGCTGTGAATTTGACCTTGACCTATGCCATTCACTGTTGTCTGATCCTAACCTAAATCAAATCACATGGATCCAATACCCAGATTGTTTCAGCTGATATTAGTAACTATTAATGTAACATCCTGTTTTTGTGCAATAGTGGTTAGTACGGGTGCCTCACAGTGAGAAGGTCCTCGGTTCAAATCCCATTTCATCCTTTCTGTGGTGTTTGCATGTTCTCCCATATTCGCGAGGGTTCCCTTCAGGTGCTAACTTCCTACTTCCTCCCACTTCCAAAGGCATGCATGTTCGGTGAACTAGAGACTTTAAATTGACCATAAATGTGAATCTGTTTATCTGTCTATATGTAACTCTGTAATAGACTGGCAGCCTGTATAAGGTGTACCCCGTCTCTCACCCAGTGACCACTACAATAGGCTCCACCCCCATGACCCTCAACTGGAATAAGCAGGTTTATAAAATGAATGAACTTGTGCAGCCATATTTATATCACAAGAACAGCTCTAAAATAAAGCTGTGACAGACAGACTGAGTTCCCAGTCGCAGATCCAACTACAAATGCCATTCTAGTGTCAAGGAAGTTGTCAATAATGTTTGAATTCTGAGATGAGTACATACACAATCAATTATTTTGTGTTCTATGTTGTTTTACTTTGCCATAAGATATCAAATTAAAAGATCAATAGAAATGTATTTCCCCTGACACTGTTTTTTTTTAAAAGCACTGTAATGTACAAAGATGACCAGAAAAACAGAATCAGAACTGACAAACAATCATGTAAATCTTAAGCACATGAAGTATTACACCTAAAGTTTCTACATCAGTGCGCGATTAGGAGTAACTTTAATATTTAATCGTAAAGCAGTGATGGGAAATTTGGCTGACCGTGACATTTTACAAGGAGACAACTGCAACTGCTTCTTCAGCCTGCTCTTATGAGGTGGATCATCCATCTACATCTCACCAATTTTGTCCATCTATCCATTTTCTATACACTAAGAAAACCAACATGGGTGTTGTTGTTTTTTATGTTACATGAATGCAAGTTGAACATGTAGATTCTACAATATAGAATCAAGTTTTATGGGTGAACACATTCAAATCATGTAGTTTTAACATAACATGCAACAACTTAAAATTTTAACTTGCTCAGTGAACATAAAATTCTGAAAAAAAAAAATTCCACCCAACTAAAATGTGTTAATGTAGCCAGAAACAATTCTGCTGAGGGACCTAAATGTAAATTTGTTGGGTCAACATGATGGATTTTCATTACTTTTACTTATTTACCATGGGTCAGGCCAACTAGATTTGTAAGAGTAAATGTAACAAAAAAAAATGGTAAATCCCTTTGGCTGCTCATTTGTTTTGCGCTCAGGGTTGCCACAGCAAATCCAAGGTGGATCGGCATAATTGTACTGATCCAACACAGCAAAGTTAAGTTGACATGGAACTGTACTATTTTAAAAGTAGTTGTAACTACTTACAGGGCAGAGGTGGTGACCAAGTGGTAAGTGCACTTGATTTCAGTACGAAAGGTTCCCGGTTCCATCCCCACCCCTGCCACATTTCTCCATGTAATGTGCAGTTGTGTCAGGCAAAAAACCTGTGCCAATTCAACATGCACATCCACCTCAGATTTGCTGTGGTGACCCCGAGCACAAACAAGAGACAAGCTGAAGGGACTTACTTTTTACAAATCTAGTTGGCCTAAATCATGATAATTGATTAACAGTAATGCAGATTCATCACGTTGACCCAACAAAGTTACATTTAGGTCTACATTTACCTTTTCAAATCTAGTTGGCCTGAACCATGGTCATTAGGCAACAGTAACGCAAGCAGTGAGTAAGTACAGTAGTGTTCAGAATAACAGTAGTGCTATGTGACTAAAAAGATTAATCCAGGTTTTGAGTATATTTCTTATTGTTACATGGGAAACAAGGTACCAGTAGATTCTCACAAATCCAACAACACCAAGCATTCATGATATTCACACTCTTAAGGCTATGAAATTGGGCTATTAGTAAAAACAAGTAGAAAAGAGTGTGTTCACAATAATAGTAGCATCTGCTGTTGATGCTACAAACTATTATGTTCAAACTGCTTTTTTAGCAATCCTGTGAATCACTAAACTAGTATTTAGTTGTGTAACCACAGTTTTTCATGATTTCTTCACATCTGCGAGGCATTAATTGTGTTGGTCTGGAACCAAGATTGTGCTCCTTTGCTAGTGTGCTTGGGGTCATTGTCTTGTTGAAACACCCATTTCAAGGGCATGTCCTCTTCAGCATAAGGCAACATGACCTCTTCAAGTTTTTTGACATATCCAAACTGATCCATGATACCTGGTATGCGATATATAGGCCCAACACCATAGTAGGTGGTGCTTGCACCACCATGCTTCACTGTCTTCACTGTGAACTGTGGCTTGAATTCAGAGTTTGGGGGTCGTCTCACAAATTGTCTGCGGCCCTTGGACCCAAAAAGAACAATTTTACTCTCATCAGTCCACAAAATATTCCTCCATTTCTCTTTAGGCCAGTTGATGTGTTCTTTGGCAAATTGTAACCTCTTCTGCACATGTCTTTTATTTAACAGAGGGACTTTGCAGGGGATTCTTGCAAATAAATTAGCTTCACACAGGCATCTTCTAACTGTCACAGCACTTACAGGTAACTCCAGACTGTCTTTGATCATCCTGGAGCTGATCAACGGGTGAGCCTTTACCATTCTGGTTATTCTTCTATCCATTTTGATGGTTGTTTTCCATTTTCTTCCACGCGTTTTTTTTTTTTTTTTTGTCCATTTTAAAGCATTGGAGATCATTGTAGATGAACAACATAGCACTACTATTATTCTGAACACTACTGTACATTGGTGATAGTGGTGAAGAAAAACTCCCGCTGTGTTTTCTGATGAGAGGAAGAAACCCTAAGCAGACCAGACTCAGTGGGGTGACCATCAACTATGGCCAGACATTGAAGTTCACAATTGATTTGCCAATAATCACCACCACACTCTTCCAAGCACGAATGCTGAGCCCCTCAAAGTTTCCAGTTTGCTGTCATGTTGTTCCAGATAGCCTCTTCAAATCATGACGATGATCTAGTTCCTCCCCTGTCCTCTACATCTTCTGTCACACTAAGCACCTGCATGTCCTCCTTCACCACATCTATAAACCCCTTGTTTGATCTTTCTTTTCTCATCCTGCCTGATAGCTCCATCCTCAGCATCCTTCTCTTGATGTACCCATCATGCCTCCTCTGCACGTAAGTCTCGTCCCTCTGACTTTGCCTCCAAACCGTCCAACCTGATCTGTCCCTCTGTTATGCACAATTGTTTAAGGCGTGAGAGACTGAGACCAAGTCACAACAGAATATCATCAACTATCTCTCTGCATACAGTGAAATAACCAGCTGCTCTGATGCATATATTCACACACTATCATACATAGGAAAAAGCACACTGTCTCCTTTGTCCACAAACCAGTGGCTGCTGTATCTCATTGTCATTATTGTTCTACTGAAAAATATTTTCATTATTTGTTATTTTCGAGCAAGTGTGACACCCTGCAATGAATATTTCATGAATCATTCCAGATTTATATTGTGTATAATACCATTTTTTAAATTCATTAAAATTATATAACATTTTTGGTTACATTATTTATTGAATGAATTATGCATACTTTATTTTTTCACTCAAAAACACACAGTGTATTTAAAATTCTCCAGATGAGTTTGCAAATTTATTCTGCAAAAATTCTAGAATGTTTACAAATGTGGTTTGCAGATCTTTGATAAATATGGATTTCATGTGAATGTTGTCTATGTGGGTTTGAACAGAATCCAACACTTACATTCTGTTTGAATGTAAGATGGCCATGAATGTAAGACTCCCCCCACTTTTTTTTGGAAGACTTGTCTTTCTATGGACCAAACCTTATATATGGGTGATACTTAGACTACGGGCACTTATTATGTCCTTTGATCATACTGTATGAAAAACAGAAAAAAGGGGAAATTTCACACTTGTATAGTTATCTTTACAATGAAAGTGTGTTAAGAAATTTGTTCTAGTAGTCTATGATGACTTTTTCACTATGATGACTTTTTCACCTTTTTTCAGCATCATTATATGCAAATATTGCCGTTTTGTGCTTGTCCCACACCCAGACTTTTGATCTTCAATGATAAAAATGAATGGTAAAGAAAAGTTTTTTCTAATGTTTTAAAATATCTCTGAATAAAATATCAGTAAAATAATCAAAACGTAATTGGGGTATTCAATGTCATACAACTGTTGTGACTTTTTAAACAAAATGTAGTTGTCCCACACTATTGCCGTAATTTCCACCACAACACTGTAATGTCCCTTTAAACAGTTTGTATGAAAGATTGTTTGGGTAGTTTCTATGGCGATAAACAGTGACATCAGAGCACATGTATATAGCGCCAAATCACAACAGTTGCCCCAAGGCGCTTTATACTGTAAGGCAATGGTGTGGTGGAAATTACATTTACAAGGCCAATAGTGCCCGTAGTTAAAGAATCACCCATATAATCTATTTGAAAATAATGCTAATAAAAGCACATATAAGAGAGACAGACAGACAGACAGACAGACAGACACTGTGGCAAGATGGCATTAATCAGTAGTACAATAAAGACTGTAAACTGGCCTACAGGTAAACATCTATAGAGGTCTGTCTATGAAATGTTGAAGGAATCAAATATGGTGGACCACGGTGAACAAAAAGCACAAAGATCTTGCATAGTGTGCATGGACCACAGTTCCTGTTAAAAGGTTTGGTCCAAGGAATAGGAAAAGGTGGTTAAAAGGACATGACATGGTATTATTCTGTTGCTCTTTTAATTAAAAAAATTCTCTTCTGATGCAGTTTGAGCAGCAAAAAATACTGGATTACTGCATGGCTGAAATAAAATTGGGCTGACAGAAAAGGAGCTGCTTTGTGTACGTCAACATAGCCATATAATAAACCTGAAGGGTGCACTCGTTTCACAGGTATATAACATCTACTGCTGCAGATGTGTATGACATGCAAGAGTCTAGACTCTACATACAAGCCAGCACCATCTTTTATTCAGCCCAATATAGAGTATGGTCAGTATCTTCAACCTACACTAAAAAGTAAAAGGTTCAAAGTGGTGACAAATGACAAAAACTTTACAGTAATCAATCAATCAATCAATTTTTTTATATAGCGCCAAATCACAACAAACAGTTGCCCCAAGGCGCTTTATATTGTAAGGCAAGGCCATACAATAATTATGTAAAACCCCAACGGTCAAAACGACCCCCTGTGAGCAAGCACTTGGCTACAGTGGGAAGGAAAAACTCCCTTTTAACAGGAAGAAACCTCCAGCAGAACCAGGCTCAGGGAGGGGCAGTCTTCTGCTGGGACTGGTTGGGGCTGAGGGAGAGAACCAGGAAAAAGACATGCTGTGGAGGGGAGCAGAGATCGATCACTAATGATTAAATGCAGAGTGGTGCATACAGAGCAAAAAGAAAAAGAAACAGTGCATCATGGGAACCCCCCAGCAGTCTACGTCTATAGCAGCATAACTAAGGGATGGTTCAGGGTCACCTGATCCAGCCCTAACTATAAGCTTTAGCAAAAAGGAAAGTTTTAAGCCTAATCTTAAAAGTAGAGAGGGTGTCTGTCTCCCTGATCTGAATTGGGAGCTGGTTCCACAGGAGAGGAGCCTGAAAGCTGAAGGCTCTGCCTCCCATTCTACTCTTACAAACCCTAGGAACTACAAGTAAGCCTGCAGTCTGAGAGCGAAGCGCTCTATTGGGGTAATATGGTACTACGAGGTCCCTAAGATAAGATGGGACCTGATTATTCAAAACCTTATAAGTAAGAAGAAGAATTTTAAATTCTATTCTAGAATTAACAGGAAGCCAATGAAGAGAGGCCAATATGGGTGAGATATGCTCTCTCCTTCTAGTCCCCGTCAGTACTCTAGCTGCAGCATTTTGAATTAACTGAAGGCTTTTTAGGGAACTTTTAGGACAACCTGATAATAATGAATTACAATAGTCCAGCCTAGAGGAAATAAATGCATGAATTAGTTTTTCAGCATCACTCTGAGACAAGACCTTTCTGATTTTAGAGATATTGCGTAAATGCAAAAAAGCAGTCCTACATATTTGTTTAATATGCACTTTGAATGACATATCCTGATCAAAAATGACTCCAAGATTTCTCACAGTATTACTAGAGGTCAGGGTAATGCCATCCAGAGTAAGGATCTGGTTAGACACCATGTTTCTAAGATTTGTGGGGCCAAGTACAATAACTTCAGTTTTATCTGAGTTTAAAAGCAGGAAATTAGAGGTCATCCATGTCTTTATGTCTGTAAGACAATCCTGCAGTTTAGCTAATTGGTGTGTGTCCTCTGGCTTCATGGATAGATAAAGCTGGGTATCATCTGCGTAACAATGACAATTTAAGCAATACCGTCTAATAATACTGCCTAAGGGAAGCATGTATAAAGTGAATAAAATTGGTCCTAGCACAGAACCTTGTGGAACTCCATAATTAACTTTAGTCTGTGAAGAAGATTCCCCATTTACATGAACAAATTGTAATCTATTAGACAAATATGATTCAAACCACCGCAGCGCAGTGCCTTTAATACCTATGGCATGCTCTAATCTCTGTAATAAAATTTTATGGTCAACAGTATCAAAAGCAGCACTGAGATCTAACAGAACAAGCACAGAGATGAGTCCACTGTCCGAGGCCATAAGAAGATCATTTGTAACCTTCACTAATGCTGTTTCTGTACTATGATGAATTCTAAAACCTGACTGAAACTCTTCAAATAGACCATTCCTCTGCAGATGATCAGTTAGCTGTTTTACAACTACCCTTTCAAGAATTTTTGAGAGAAAAGGAAGGTTGGAGATTGGCCTATAATTAGCTAAGATAGCTGGGTCAAGTGATGGCTTTTTAAGTAATGGTTTAATTACTGCCACCTTAAAAGCCTGTGGTACATAGCCAACTAACAAAGATAGATTGATCATATTTAAGATCGAAGCATTAAATAATGGTAGGGCTTCCTTGAGCAGCCTGGTAGGAATGGGGTCTAATAAACATGTTGATGGTTTGGATGAAGTAACTAATGAGAATAACTCAGACAGAACAATCGGAGAGAAAGAGTCTAACCAAATACCGGCATCACTGAAAGCAGCCAAAGATAACGATACGTCTTTGGGATGGTTATGAGTAATTTTTTCTCTAATAGTTAAAATTTTGTTAGCAAAGAAAGTCATGAAGTCATTACTAGTTAAAGTTAATGGAATACTCAGCTCAATAGAGCTCTGACTCTTTGTCAGCCTGGCTACAGTGCTGAAAAGAAACCTGGGGTTGTTCTTATTTTCTTCAATTAGTGATGAGTAGAAAGATGTCCTAGCTTTACGAAGGGCTTTTTTATAGAGCAACAGACTCTTTTTCCAGGCTAAGTGAAGATCTTCTAAATTAGTGAGACGCCATTTCCTCTCCAACTTACGGGTTATCTGCTTTAAGCTACGAGTTTGTGAGTTATACCACGGAGTCAGACACTTCTGATTTAAAGCTCTCTTTTTCAGAGGAGCTACAGCATCCAAAGTTGTCTTCAATGAGGATGTAAAACTATTGACGAGATACTCTATCTCCCTTACAGAGTTTAGGTAGCTACTCTGCACTGTGTTGGTATATGGCATTAGAGAACATAAAGAAGGAATCATATCCTTAAACCTAGTTACAGCGCTTTCTGAAAGACTTCTAGTGTAATGAAACTTATTCCCCACTGCTGGGTAGTCCATCAGAGTAAATGTAAATGTTATTAAGAAATGATCAGACAGAAGGGAGTTATCAGGGAATACTGTTAAGTCTTCTATTTCCATACCATAAGTCAGAACAAGATCTAAGATATGATTAAAGTGGTGGGTGGACTCATTTACTTTTTGAGCAAAGCCAATAGAGTCTAATAATAGATTAAATGCAGTGTTGAGGCTGTCATTCTCAGCATCTGTGTGGATGTTAAAATCGCCCACTATAATTATCTTATCTGAGCTAAGCACTAAGTCAGACAAAAGGTCTGAAAATTCACAGAGAAACTCACAGTAACGACCAGGTGGACGATAGATAATAACAAATAAAACTGGTTTTTGGGACTTCCAATTTGGATGGACAAGACTAAGAGACAAGCTTTCAAATGAATTAAAGCTCTGTCTGGGTTTTGGATTAATTAATAAGCTGGAATGGAAGATTGCTGCTAATCCTCCACCCCGGCCCGTGCTACGAGCATTCTGACAGTTAGTGTGACTCGGGGGTGTTGACTCATTTAAACTAACATATTCATCCTGCTGTAACCAGGTTTCTGTTAGGCAGAATAAATCAATATGTTGATCAATTATTATATCATTTACCAACAGGGACTTAGAAGAGAGAGACCTAATGTTTAATAGACCACATTTAACTGTTTTAGTCTGTGGTGCAGTTGAAGGTGCTATATTATTTTTTCTTTTTGAATTTTTATGCTTAAATAGATTTTTGCTGGTTATTGGTAGTCTGGGAGCAGGCACCGTCTCTACGGGGATGGGGTAATGAGGGGATGGCAGGGGGAGAGAAGCTGCAGAGAGGTGTGTAAGACTACAACTCTGCTTCCTGGTCCCAACCCTGGATAGTCACGGTTTGGAGGATTTAAGAAAATTGGCCAGATTTCTAGAAATGAGAGCTGCTCCATCCAAAGTGGGATGGCTGCCGTCTCTCCTAACAAGACCAGGTTTTCCCCAGAAGCTTTGCCAATTATCTATGAAGCCCACCTCATTTTTTGGACACCACTCAGACAGCCAGCAATTCAAGGAGAACATGCGGCTAAACATGTCACTCCCGGTCTGATTGGGGAGGGGCCCAGAGAAAACTACAGAGTCCGACATTGTTTTTGCAAAGTTACACACCGATTCAATGTTAATTTTAGTGACCTCCGATTGGCGTAACCGGGTGTCATTACTGCCGACGTGAATTACAATCTTACCAAATTTACGCTTAGCCTTAGCCAGCAGTTTCAAATTTCCTTCAATGTCGCCTGCTCTGGCCCCCGGAAGACAATTGACTATGGTTGCTGGTGTCGCTAACTTCACATTTCTCAAAACAGAGTCGCCAATAACCAGAGTTTGATCCTCGGCGGGTGTATCGTCGAGTGGGGAAAAACGGTTAAAGATGTGAACGGGTTGGCGGTGTACACGGGGCTTCTGTTTAGGGCTACGCTTCCTCCTCACAGTCACCCAGTCGGCCTGCTTTCCCGGCTGCTCGGGATCTGCCAGGGGGGAACTAACGGCGGCTAAGCTACCTTGGTCCGCACCGACTACAGGGGCCTTGCTAGCTGTAGAATTTTCCACGGTGCGGAGCCGAGTCTCCAATTCGCCAAGCCTGGCCTCCAAAGCTACGAATAAGCTACACTTATTACAAGTACCATTACTGCTAAAGGAGGCCGAGGAATAACTAAACATTTCACACCCAGAGCAGAAAAGTGCGGGAGAGACAGGAGAAGCCGCCATGCTAAATCGGCTAAGAGCTAGTAGCTACGCTAAGCTAGCGGATTCCTAAAAACACGCAAAGCGAATAATGTGTAAATAATTTAGAGGTGATTCAGCAGAAGGAGTGCTTTAGTTAAGGCACGTAAAGATTACACTGGGAAACAAATCGTAATCTAGATAACTAGATCAATCTAACTGCGCAGATCAAACAGCTAACAGATACAGAAAAACACCGCTGTGCTCCGGAACAAGAAGTGATACAATACCGCAGTGAGAGCCGACCACCAGTAGAGTCAAGTAAAAAAGTAAAAAAAAAAAAAAAAAAAATAAAAAAAATAAAAAGGTAAAAAAGTAAAAAAGTCTTGAAAAAGACTATTAGTTCAAAGTCCAAAGCAGCAGGTAGCAGTCTCTGTGTAAACAGTCCCAACAGAGAGCCAAAATTCTGATGCAATCTTCCACGGATGAACAACTGAACAGTGAACAGTAATGTATGCAGCAAAAATAACATAGGATAAATGTGTTTCAACTTTCATCAAGGATGTTGGTGGTTTTGACAGCATAGCAAAAATTATTTGTCTAAAAGTGAATAAAAACTCCTGGATCAGCAGTTTCATGTTTTTGGAGATTAAACTCTGAATGAGGTGTTTTTGTTTCCCAAAAGTATCTCTCAAATTTGTGTATTTGGTGAAACCACTCGAGTGTTCACAGCCACAAATGGCGAAACAATTGGCCTAAACTCCAGAAAGAAGCCTTATTCTGCTGATGAAACAGATCTATTTTATGAATAATATACACTTTTTTTAATCATCATGTAGTACAACTACTGTAAATGTTCTTGAGAATTAAACCTGTCGCGGGGTGAAAATTTCAACTTTAAATTCCTCACAAGCTGAAGGACAATGGCAGATGAAACATTATCCATCTGTTCTGTGTCCACTTGTCCTTCTCTCCTGATGAGATTGTGGTGACCTGTGCATTACAAGCAGAAGGCTGATGATTACATTGTTGGACTGAGAGCGATGCTTGTGGTGCTGTAATCCCAGCAGTAATCAATATCTCTGGCTGCTTTCCCGTCCTGTCCCTTCTACTGCATGTATATCCCCGAGCAGCACTTAGCCCCCACTTTAATTATTCTTTCAAAGTCATAAGTGGCTACAACCAATGCCACCCGCTGTCAACATAAAAGAAAATAAATCATCTTTTGTTTAGGGATGATTTGTGACATCAGGGACTGATTTAATGGAGAACAGACATTATGAACATGTTGGAGTCCTATCAATTGATGAAGTTGTCAATTTTATGCCCACCACCCATGTTGCCAAATACTATTCATCTCTGAGCAGACACAGTTCTACACAGTGTCCAAGAAATGTATTTCTGTGTTTTCTATTATTCACAAATTCACGATAATGTCTTCTTGCCAAAGGACAGGCTAAAAGCAAATGCTGAGGTTGTGTGAACTGCATAAAAACAGTTACATTACAGTGAAATGTTTTGCACTTTATAGAAAACTAGCGCATTGCCCATGGGGATCCATGGGCTCTAGATTGACTAGTGTTTATAAAATAGGTATCTGACATTTTTCAAGTGGGGTAATAAATTATGCAAGTGTTCAGTACCATGAGTGAGAAGGAAAGTGCGTTTGATGTCTTCCACCACAGTCTCTGTTTGTGGGCGCGTCCAATATCAACGTCCATTGTTCAGTGCTGTTAATGAATATCCATATTTTTTTCTAAAAATATTACTCCTATCAACATTCTGTTTTGGCAGCGTTCATCCTTAACCTAAAATACATAAGCACACCAATCTACAAATGTCAGCTCTCCCCAGTTTGTCTGTGATCGAAATTGAATTCATGAACACATGCACCCACAAACAGAGAGTGGTGGAAGACAAGCACACTATCCTTCTCACTCATGGTAATGGCAACATGACACTTAACTAAACTGAATAAACCAAATGAACTATAAAAACACACTAAATCAATGACACTAACAACACTAACATGAACAAAACTAACATGAACCACAATAACAAAATTTAAATCCCCCAAACTCAGAACTCCCATGGTGCATTACAGCACTGTTAACTGTTGCTAGCTAATATCGCCAATTTCTCCAAAAATATCAGTCCTATCTGTTATGTGCTGACGCGGGTCAGAGAACCGAACCAGCATCTGACAATGGCCCAGCGCTAAATAACCAGA
The DNA here is from genome assembly GCF_902500255.1 of Thalassophryne amazonica. Taxonomy (NCBI): domain Eukaryota; kingdom Metazoa; phylum Chordata; class Actinopteri; order Batrachoidiformes; family Batrachoididae; genus Thalassophryne; species Thalassophryne amazonica. Next base: position 86,449,938 of record NC_047114.1, on the reverse strand, counting down.
AAGCGGTTCCAAGAAACAAATTTATTCCCCCTCATGTGCAATAATCCGTGTACAACATAAATAGTCAGCTGTTTTGGCAAGGTGAAGGACGGCGTGCTCTCCAGCGCCCAAATGGATCAAAGCCCGGCACTTCTGGACTCAGATTCACCGCCGAACACCCCCCAGGTGGATACGACAAACTGACTCTGTGAAGGACGGAAAAGGTGAGGTAAGTCAACAGAGCTACAACAAACATCCTTCAGAGGCACACACTATCAGCAACACATTCAGGTCTGAATTTAAGCCTTATGTAAATGAGCAGCTTCTCACAACAGGTGGAGGATCATCAATCTGTACGCCACGGCAGTGAGAAGCAAACTGCACAATTCTCATCAATGTTCAAATATACTGCGTAACAAAACGTCAAATTACTATTAATGATTATTCAGACGATAATCACCTCTGATGTGTGCTGACAGCATGTGTCCCTCACCCATCCTCCTTCACAGGCATGATGTGTCAAACCCTGGCGCGGTCCTCAGCATCTCACAACCGAACGTCACAAGGTCGAGTTCCCGGCAATTCTGCTCAAATCACTCATGGCCTAAATGCAGAACGCCATCTCATTATCTGCTTCAGCTGAAAGTCTTTAAGTCTGCACGTGAGCATCATCCACAGGTGCTGCAAGTTGTTAGGCCTGCACATGAACATCCTCCACAGGTGCAGCCAATAGTTCTGATGAGGGTGAAGGACTCTTCTGCCAGCACCTTCTCCACAGAAAAAAACAGTTTGCATACGACCTGGAGAGCAAAGAAAAGAAAACAGCACCCAAATGTCCAGCCAAACCCCCCAACACACAACAGTACCCCCCCATCAACGGGAAGCCTCCCGGCGACCGAACAGACCAGGCCCGAGAACAACACCTCCCTCCGGGGTCCACGACAGGAAGCAGAGGGTGTAACGCCCCCAAAGTTCACAGCAGACAGCAGGACAGGGCACCGTGGCTGGAAGGCCAGCTGGCATCAACAAAAACCCCAAAAGAGTCCCAAGTACAACCTAACATACAAGAAAAATACAAAACCCACCCACACCCTCCCCAGGGGACCGTCCCATCCAACCCCGGGAAGAAAAGAAAAACTCCCAAATCCAATAACCCAACATAGCCCCGACAACACAATACAAACACAATTTCACAAAGAAAAATAACAAACAACCCCTCCAGATGACGTGCAGAGCTCAACACCCCCCAGAAGACCTTTACCGCCAGTTCCAGGAGTAATAACCAAAGCCGGAATCCCACAGAGTTCCCCAGGTATACATGGAGCAACAGCGCCCCCCAGAGGACCATACCATCAACCCCAGGAGGCACCCCCCCCCCACAACCCAGGAACCCCAGACCAGGCCACACTTGGCTAGTCGGCCCCACAATCAATTCCCCCCCAGAGGACCGTCCCATCAACCCTGGAGGTGGAACCTGGAAGGAAACATAAAAAACACAAAAATCCAACCCCCGGCGGACTCCACTAAACCACCCCGGGGGCAAAGAAAACAACCGGAAACCCTGTTACCCTCCCCAGCACCCCGAAAGACCCCAGATTACTCCCAGAGCCTATCATCAGTACAATTTCGGTGAACGGCACCAAACTACCAAGCCAGGGAAGGAAACAGGAAAAACTAACCCAGTCCCATCCCCTAAGCGCAGCAGAAAACCAGAAATACGTCCGGTGCCTCTAAACCGACCATACCACCAGCCTATCGGGAGGGGTGGAACTACCGAAATGGCGAACGGCACAGATCGGCCCACCACTCCGACTGAGGTACGTTCCCGCTGCACTACACCCCGGTAACACCAATGACGAACGGTCAAAGGCCCACTGGGGCTGGAGCGGAACCGGGTAACAACCAAACCCAAAAAAAAAACGCCCCTGACAACCCCCCCCCCCCCCCCCCCCCCCCAGGTGCAGAGGTTTTCTGAGAAGCGCTCAGCGTAACCAACCTGCACCACCCCACAACCCAAAAGACAAATGGTCTTAGAGTACATGAGGTTGGGGTTAGGGAAACAGTGAAATAAAATGCAACAAAACAAAACGACCCAATCCACAAACAAAAATTACCTAAGTTCAAATAATGAAGACATACGATTACCTGAGTCCAGCCGAGCTCCGAACTGCCAGTCGTTCACCCAACCAGAACAGCCTCTAATTCCCTAAACACTTTATAACCCCTACATGAAAACAAAAACAGACCAAATAACTAAATAACCAGAGGTCTGCCCCCTTTTTTATATATATATATATATATATATATATATATATATATATATATATATATATATATATATATATATATATATTATGCCTGTCCAAAAACACCTGGAGATACGTCATCGTTATCTTTCTTGACGCTTATGTGACCGGGGCAATATGGCTGTTTCAGCTTGTCCGAGCTGCATGGGCTCATCTGCAAGAGGAGCCAGAGGTCCCGTCGGAGGAGTCTCAGTGGGGCGAAGAAGAGGCGGCCCTGATCTGTGTCGGGGAAAGCCCCAAGACGGAAAGACCCACTCAGATGTCCGCCCTCTCTCGCGTCCACGCTCCTTTATCCGATCATCTAGACGAATAACCAAAGATGTTAGCTCATCTAAATCTTTTGGTTCATCACGGACTGCTAGTTCGTCTTTTAATAAATCGTTCAAACCATCCACAAACACTCCTCTCAAAGCTGCGGCATTCCAACCGGACTGAGCAGAAAAAATTCAGAAATCAACGGAATAATCCGCCGCACTCCGCCTCCCCTGCCTGAGATTCAGCAACTGTTGGGCAACGGTATTTGTTTTCACCGGATGGTCAAAAACCAATCGGAACTCCTGGGAGAAATCCTTAAAGGATCCTAACAATGGAGAGTTATTGCTCCACAACGCAGTGACCCAAGCTAAGGCGTCACCTCGAAGCACAGTTGTCACATATGAGACACGGCTACCATCAGAAGAGAAGGAAGCCGGTCGCTGAGCAAAAACCAGAGAACATTGCATCAAAAACGGAGCACAGGCTTCAACGGTTCCCGCATAAGGTTCCGGATGACAAATAATTGGTTCGGAAGCCGACTCTCTGGGTGACGGAGTTATCTGCACCGGTATCGATGGTGCCGCAGCTGGAGCAGCAGGAAGCGGAACAGCTTGCGCTGCGAGCTCCGTAACGCGGGCATCTGTTTGTTTAATTTGGTTTGCGAGATGCTGTAATTGCTCCCATATCTTCTCCAAGTGTTCTTGAACTCTTTCCGCAAATGGAACCGCTTCTGCCGCTGGGTCCATTTAGTACTGGCCGGGAACTACTTTTACGTGCTGACGTGGGTCAGAGAACCGAACCAGCATCTGACAATGGCCCAGCGCTAAATAACCAGAAAGCGGTTCCAAGAAACAAATTTATTCCCCCTCATGTGCAATAATCCGTGTACAACATAAATAGTCAGCTGTTTTGGCAAGGTGAAGGACGGTGCGCTCTCCAGCGCCCAAATGGATCAAAGCCCGACACTTCTGGACTCAGATTCACCCCAGGTGGATACGACAAACTGACTCTGTGAAGGACGGAAAAGGTGAGGTAAGTCAACAGAGCTACAACAAATATCCTTCAGAGGCACACACTATCAGCAACACATTCAGGTCTGAATTTAAGCCTTATGTAAATGAGCAGCTTCTCACAACAGGTGGAGGATCATCAATCCGTACGCCACGGCAGTGAGAAGCAAACTGCACAATTCTCATCAATGTTCAAATATACTGAGTAACAAAACGCCAAATTACTATTAACGATTATTCAGACGATAATCACCTCTGATGTGTGCTGACAGCATGTGTCCCTCACCCGTCCTCCTTCACAGGCACGATGTGTCAAACCCTGGCGCGGTCCTCAGCGTCTCACAACCGAACGTCACAAGGTCGAGTTCCCGGCAATTCTGCTCAAATCACTCATGGCTTAAATGCAGAATGCCATCTCATTATCTGCTTCAGCTGAAAGTCTTTAAGTCTGCACGTGAGCATCATCCACAGGTGCTGCAAGTTGTTGGGCCTGCACGTGAACATCCTCCACAGGTGCAGCCAATAGTTCTGATGAGGGTGAAGGACTCTTCCGCCAGCACCTTCTCCACAGAAAAAACCAGTTTGCATACCACCTGGAGAGCAAAGAAAAGAAAACAGCACCCAAATGTCCAGCCAAACCCCCAACACACAACACCTATCAACTTCGCCTTTTCACAGCGTTCATCCTTGATAAAAATACATAAGCATATGTTTTGAAACAAGGTTCGGTCAGATCGGCACACAGAAATGATCACACAGACTGCATTTTGCTAGAACAAACAGGCGTATGTTTATTCCCCACAAAAGCAGTTACATCAAACACAAGTGGTTGCAGCGCATAAAATATCTCTTTCTCTCTTACCGTGACGCCTTTAAGGTGGAGAGCCAACACCTTCGGCAGAGTGCACTTGTCAACCGGCTGGGCGTTCGTATGCAACCCGCAGCAGACTCTATCGGAGCATGGCTCTGCCCCCTCTTTTCTAGTGTGTGCGCGAAGGGAGGGTGAGTGGCCATCTCAAACTCCCAGGCGCACATAATTCCTTTAATCAACAGGCATCTGAAAGTTATTTCCTCTTGCAAAAACATAATGACCCCAGCTCTTCACTCCCAGTTCAGAATGACCCCAGCATGCTTCACTCCCAGTCGTTAGTGGCTACAAAAACAAATTCGTGCAATTAGTGTAATAATAACAAGTACATCATTAGGGTTACTTTAAGACAGGGGCAAAACAACATAATCTTTTCTCCACACAGCATAACAAAAGACAAATGTCAGCTCTTCCCAGTTTCTCTGTGATTGAAGCCATACACATGCACGCAGGCATATATATACACACACACACACACACACACACACACAGAGAGAGAGAGAGGCCACTTAACTATTATAATATAGAAATAGCGTGTTGCCCGTGGGGATCCACGGGTTCTAGAATGGGTACTGTTTATAAAATAGGTAGCTGACATTTTTAAAGGGTGGTAATAAATTAAGCAAAGCTTGTTTAATGAGTTTGAGTGATTTCAGAGAAAGTCACAGCATTCACCATTCCGAGAGTCATGATTGGCCCCCACATATCCACAGCTCTCACACAGCACCAGTCCCCCCAAGGCTGCGTGCTGAACCACTGCTCTTCACCTTCTACACCTCTGACTGCACCCCAATCTACACCAGCAACACCTTCATTAAGTATACGGATGACACCACAGTGGTAGGCTGCATCACTGGAGGAGTTCACTTGTCAAGATGAGGTGGAACAGCTGACGGTGTGGTGTAGAGAAAATAACCTGCTCCTGAACACATCCAAAACCAAGGAGCTAATTCATAGACTTCCAGCGAAACAAAACGGACATTCAGCTCATTATCACTGGGGGGGAGCTGTATGGAAAGGGTCAGGGACTTCTGTTTCGTGGGACTTCACATCGTTGAGGAACTGACCTGGGATAGTAACACCACACACTTGGTAAAGAAGGCACAGCAAAGACTTCACTTTCTGAGAATCCTCAGGAAAATAACATAAACCAGAGATTGCTTGTGTCTTTTTACCGCTCTACCATGGAGAGAATCTTCACATGCTGCCTCTGCACATGATTTGCCAGCTGCATGGGGAAAACAGGAAAGAGCTCCAGAGGTTTACCAAAATGGCAATGAAGATCACTGGGGGCCCTCTACCCACACTGGAGGACCTTCATGGCTCTTACTGTTTCAGTACATTTCTATGACTGTCTGCCTCACTGATTGACGAACACACCTGCACCCAATCCATTAACAATCCAGCATCTAGTAGCTATGCAGCAGGTGACAGACACATATTTAAAATATTACATAGACAAAGTAGTTTTATATATATATATATATAATTGATAAGGTGCATCAAAGTTCACCAAATGTGAAAGTCTTTGTTCTTATTATATATCTATTTAATATGGTGAGCTACAGCATGATAACATTTATTGTTTTTGAGTTATCTTCACAAGTAAAGGGGACTGGCACATGTTAATTCCCTGTATTATCTACTTACTCACTGTATTTTAGACAGTACATGGCTTGACATTTTCAAAGCCTAGAAATAACTAAGAGCTGAAAAGGCTACTATGAGGAATTTTGTCATACAAGGTGAGGGTTCATAATAATTAAATGCAATATTGGCATACATAATGGCATATTAATATTTTTGAGGTGGAAAAGCAAAGAAAGTATTTTGTGTTGTTTTCAGCTGTCTTCAACAACAAACAAAATTCTATAATGACAGTTTCTGCAACTGCATAGAGCACATTTTATTTCTGCGTGCACCACACAAACAGTGTGAGCTGTCCTCAGCGGAAGCTAAAATCTGTAACCACAAATCAGTGGGACACTGGACGTTTTATCCTGTAATGCACCTTAAAGATGATAAGTCTCGGACACCTTTTTTTAAGCCACAAAACTTCGAAAGTGATGATGGAAGAACTCGAAGCTAAAATTAGATGACCGCCTACTGCATATTTTATCTCTGCTCATCGTGCAAAGACAAGCTGAGCAGAGCTCCAGCAGCGGTGCTGAGGCAACATTCCAGCATCCATATAGTGCACAAGTTCCACAATGTTCACTTTGGCCCTAACTGACACTTGATTGGAATTGTGACCACTGTGATTCAGTTAATTTATACAGCATCAAATCACAACAAAAGTCACCCCATTAGCAAGCACAATGGCAGCAGTGGTAAAGAAATTCATCTTCAGGTGATTTTTTTTGTTATTAGTGAAAGAAACCTGCAACAGACGAGACTCAGTGGGGTGACCATCTGCTTTGGCCATACTAAAGATGTAAAAGAAAACAAACATTACAGCATTATCAGAACATGCAATGACAAATGTTGCAGCTAGAGCATCCCTATGTAGCCCAGTGTTCACACTGACAGATGGCCTGAAAGCACAACAAAGAGGCAAAGACCGCAGTCCCAGCAGCACTTGTCAATCTGCCATTGTGCCGATGCCAGATCCCACTTCTGACCCCCACCAAGTATATATTCTAAAGCTAGAGTTGGGTCAGAATACATTGAATTATAATCAGTTAGTCAATACAAAATACAACAGGAATACCTTTGGGTTACTTACAACATAATCTGGATACTTTTGAATGACCTAAGTCAATTACTGAAAATAATGCACTTCATACTAAAAATGGACATAACCACAAATATTTCTTTAAATCTGATCAACTCCAATAAGGGTGAGGGACACAGCTAATTTTTGGCAGCCAAAAAGTTGACTTTTGGCTGTCAGCTCCTCTTATTTTCACCAAAAGTTACCTTCTGAAGTGAATAAACAGTTGAGATCTTGCCGCACATTTGAGCAGCATATTTGTCACCATTTCAAGGCTTCTGGTACATGTCATACTTGAACCCCAAAATTCATTAAAAAAAAGGCATTTGTGTTGTGTGGGCCGCTGAAGAGGATGTACTGCTGGCCCACCACCAGAGGGCGCCCTGCCTGAAGTGCGGGCTTCAGGCACGAGAGGGCGCCGGAGCAATCAGGAGTGACAGCTGTCACTCATCAACAAGCACCAGCTGTCACTCATCATCATCACAACCACATCTCCAAAAAATCCGGGCAGCATCTTCACCTCACTGCCAAGAAATCATCTACCAATCAGGTAAACACTCAGCCGTGGTTTTGTGCCATACAACTTTCTGAACATTTGCAGGCGTACCTGTTTGACTGGTCAGCAGCTGGAAGCTGGGAGGAGTCGACGTCTTCGCTCCTTTGATAAGTAGTCCTTCAGGTGCTGCACGTTTTTGTTCCTGTGTGACTGTGATTGAGAGGTGGAGGTGTTTCCCACCCTTTCTGACTGTTTGCTGGGTGTTCACGCACCCACCATCACCTGTCTGTTCTTCCTGCCAGCAGTACCCGATCTGACAGCCGGAGGCAGTGGCCACCTGGGGACCCAGCGCTTGGTGGCTCCGGGGTGCTTCAGATCCGGTGGCAGTGGAAAGCGTGTGGGATCCAGCTCTTTTCTGGACGGGCGTCTTCTATCCTCGAGCCTGCCCACACGTCACCGTGACTTATTGACTGTTGATCTCAATTGTGTTGTCTGTTGCTCTGTTGTGCACATTCACAACGTTAAATTGTTATATTTTGGCTTATTCCATTGTCCGTTCATTTGCGCCCCCTGTTGTGGGTCCGTGTCCCTACACTTTCACAACAGGATTTCTCAGCCAGCATCATGGATCCCGAGGGACGTCAACCATCGATTGAACCGCCAATGGAAACACAGGGTGCACAGGCGTTAGCAGAAGGCGTGTTGAGTGAGCTGCAGTGCATCTTAACCGCCTTCACTGCTCAGTTGGACTTGGTAACCGAGCAGAACATTATGCTCAATCGGAGGATGGAGGCTTTCACCGCCCAGGTAGAAGCACGCACTCAGGGCGCTGCTGCAGCACCTCCTCCAGCTGACCGAGCACTAGATACAGACATTCCAGTGGTGATTCAATGAACCCCCCCGAAGCATACATAAGCCCTCCGGAACCGTACGGAGGTTGTGTCAAGACGTGCGCAGACTTCTTAATGCAGTGTTCGCTCGTCTTTGCACAGCGTCCCGTCATGTACGCGTCAGATGCCAGCCGGGGGGCTTATGTCTAATTTGCTTCGAGGAGAGGCACGCGCCTGGGCTACGGCGCTCTGGGAGCAAAATTCACAGCTCCTAATGACATATACTGGGTTTGTGAGGGAGTTTAAACAGGTGTTTGATCATCCCAATAGAGGCGAGACCACTTCGATCGGTCTGTCTCCGGTCCTGAAGGAGCACCTGCTGGCTAAGGATGAGCCGCGGGATTTTGACGGGCTTGTCGACCTGGTCATACGGTTAGACAACCGGTTAGAAGAACACCGTCAGGAGCGGGGCGAAGGGCGTGGCTGGGCGCGAGCCGTCCCTCTTCCTTCCGGGTCCGAAAGGGTGCCGCCGTCCCCACGCTCCACAGTCGGAGAGCTCCGTGGAGCAACAGCTCCCCCTGCTGATGAAGCTATGGACACGAGCAGGGCTAAAGTAAAATCACATGACAGACAATGGAGGCTGGCTCGCGGAGAATGTTTTTTCTGTGGCTCTAATGAGCACATACAATGAAACTGCCCCCAGCGGTTAAACTTCAACGCCCGCCCTTAGTGACTGGGTTAAGGGTGGGCCATAACATCCACGCGGGGAGAGCCCGTAGATCCGCACGCATCCCAGTGATGATCCTTTGTGGGGATCTTACCCTTAACACTCCAGCACTGGTGGACACGGGGTCTGAAGGGAATCTGCTGGACAGCATATGGGCCAGGGAGGTAGGGCCCCCTCTAGTGGCTCTACCTTCCCCATTGAAGGTACGGGCACTAAATGGCACCCTTCTCCCATTAATCACACACCAGACACCACCCGTGACTTTGGTGGTGTCTGGAAATCACAGGGAGGAGATTGTGTTCTATGTAACACCTTCTACCTCCCGAGTGATTTTGGGATTTCCATGGATGATTAAGCACAATCCCCGGATTGATTGGCCATCTGGGGTAGTGACTCAGTGGCGCGACACCTGCCACCGGGAATGTTTAGGATCCTCGGTTCCACCCGGTGTGACAGCTAATGAGGAGGTTAAAGTCCCCCCCAATCTGTCAGCGGTGCCGGAGGAGTACCATGATCTTGCTGACGTCTTCAGCAAAGATCTGGCACTCACTCTTCCCCCGCACCGTCCGTATGATTGTGCCATTAATTTGATCCCAGGCGCTGAGTACCCGTCCAGCAGGTTGTACAACCTCTCTCATCCTGAGCGCGAATCAATGGAGACCTACATCCGGGACTCCTTAGCTGGCTGGTTGATCCGGAACTCCACCTTCCCGATGGGTGCAGGTTTCTTTTTCGTGGGCAAAAAGGACCGCGGACTCCATCCATGCATACACTACAGAGGGCTGAACGAAGTCACGGTTCGCAATCAATACCCGCTGCCTCTGCTAGATTCTGTGTTCACGCCCTTGCATGGAGCCCAAATCTTCACCAAACTAGATCTAAGGAAGGCGTATCACCTGGTTCAGATCCGGAAGGGAGACGAGTGGAAGACGGCATTTAACACCCCGTTAGGTCACTTTGAGTACCTGGTCATGCCGTTCGGCCTCACCAATGCGCCCGCGACGTTCCAGGCTTTGGTTAATGACATCTTGCAGGACTTCCTGCACCGGTTATATTTTGGCTTATTCCATTGTCCGTTCATTTGCGCCCCCTGTTGTGGGTCCGCGTCCCTACACTTTCACAACAATTTGTATAAATGTCAGAAATACATAATGTGTTGGAGTGTAGAGCTTTTAACCACCCCGGATTAATGTATAAAAATTTAAATTGATAGTTTAATAGTTCTTGAGTTTTAAGATACAAATGTTTACCGGAAGGACGTATGAAAGGATGGAATTTCATCTGACAAGCACCCTTTGGGGTTGTGAGTAAATGAAATTATAAATTAAAAATTTTAATAAATAACAATTTCCATTTCTAGTTTGAAGTTCATCATTTTCAATAACTGATTTTGAAGTACTTCAGAAGTATTCAGATTACTTGGAGGTTCTCCAAGAGTACTGTGTTTTTGTATTCAGTGACAGATTACATTTCAAAGTCAACCTACCTAACTCTGTCTAAAACTGAGACAACAGATAGCAGAGCAGATAACAATAATGATACAGGAGGAAGGTAAAAGCTGGATTCATCTCTCATAGCCTCTTAAGCAAAAAACTGATTTATTAGGACAGGAAGTCTGTACAGTTATGATATCAATCAATCAATCAATCAATTTTATTTATATAGCACCAAATCACAACAAACAGTTGCCCCAAGGCGCTTTACAACCCCTGGCAAAAATTATGGAATCACCGGCCTTGGAGGATGTTCATTCAGTTGTTTAATTTTGTAGAAAAAAAGCAGATCACAGACATGACACAAAACTAAAGTCATTTCAAATGGCAACAATCTGGCTTTAAGAAACACTATAAGAAATCAAGAAAAAAAGATTGTGGCAGTAACGGTTACTTTTTTAGACCAAGCAGAGGAAAAAAATATGGACTCACTCAATTCTGAGGAAAAAATTATGGAATCACCCTGTAAATTTTCATCCCCCAAATTAACACCTGCATCAAATCAGATCTGCTCATTGACATTGCCCCTATGCCATGACATTGACCCTATGTGTCTTTTTGCAAGGAATGTTTTTGCAGTTTTTGCTCTATGGCAAGATGCATTATCATCTTGAAAAATGATTTCATCATCCCCAAACATCCTTTCAATTGTCCAAAATATCAACATAAACTTGTGCATTTATTGATGATGTAATGACAGCCATCTCCCCAGTGCCTTTACCTGACATGCAGCCCCATATCATCAATGACTGTGGAAATTTACATGTTCTCTTCAGGCAGTCATCTTTATAAATCTCATTGGAAAGGCACCAAACAAAAGTTCCAGCATCATCACCTTGACCAATGCAGATGTTAAGGATTTTATATATATATATATATGTTATCACTGTTAAACATTTGTACCTTTTGTCTTCTTTCTGATGAGAACGGTGTTGTGCTGTTTGCACCTAACCCCGAGAATGTATGTGTTATTCAACCTTGTTTTAGCATGCTGGGGTCAATCTGAACTGGGAATGAGAAGCTGGATGTACTTATTATTATTCTGATTGTGATGTGATGCTTAGTGTTCCAGGCAGATGCAGAACAGCTGATAACTGCGAACGAGATGTGCTGACCTTCGACGATAAGAGTAAAAGAAAGTGTTCTTCCTTACAGCTGCACTTATTGACGTGTGTGTTTATGTTACGGGAAGAAACTTGTCTTGCGTCATTCCCCCCACCCTTAGGACAAGTTTTTGTTTATGTGATGAGGGATTCACTAATAAAAAGAGCGAAGCGCAGGCCAGACTTTAGTGTAGCTTTGGTGTATAGCCTGACTGCACTCCGCGCGTAAAATTTGTCTTTCTGTCTCACTGGTGGTTCTTGACTCTGTTTGTCTTATCAAAGGTTTTAAGAATGTTTGGAGGAGAAAATACCCAACAGCAGATTTGAGATTCATCACTGAATATGACTTTCATCCAGTCATCCACAGTCCACAATTGCTTTTCCTTAGCCCATTGTAACTTTGTTTTTTTCTGTTTAGGTGTTAATGATGCCTTTCATTTAGCTTTTCTGTATGTAAATCCCATTTCCTTTAGGCGGTTTCTTATAGTTCGGTCACAGACGTTGACTCCAGTTTCCTCCCATTCGTTCCTCATTTGTTTTGTTGTACATTTTTCGATTTTTGAGACATATTGCTTTAAGTTTTCTGTCTTGACGCTTTGATGTCTTCCTTGGTCTACCAGTATGTTTGCCTTTAACAACCTTCCCATGTTGTTTGTATTTGGTCCAGAGTTTAGACACAGCTGACTGTGAACAACCAACATCTTTTGCAACATTGCGTGATGATTTACTCTCTTTAAGAGTTTGATAATCCTCTCCTTTGTTTCAATTGACATCTCTCGTGTTAGAGCCATGATTCATGTCAGTCCACTTGGTGCAACAGCTCTCCAAGGTGTGTTCACTCCTTTTTAGATGCAGACTAACGAGCAGATCTGATATGATGCAGGTGTTAGTTTTGGGGATGAAAATTTACAGGGTGATTCCATAATTGTTTCCTCAGAATTGAGTGATTCCATATTTTTTTCCTCTGCTTGGTCTAAAAAAGTAACCGTTACTGACTGCCACAATCTTTTTGTCTTGATTTCTTATAGTGTTTCTTAAAGCCAGAAAGTTGCCATTTGAAATGACTTTAGTTTTGTGTCATGTCTGTGATCTGCTTTTTTTCTACAAAATTAAACAACTGAATGAACATCCTCCGAGGCCGGTGATTCCATAATTTTTGCCAGGGGTTGTATATTGTAAGGCAAGGCCATACAATAATTACGTAAAAACCCCAACGGTCAAAACGACCCCCTGTGAGCAAGCACTTGGCGACAGTGGGAAGGAAAAACTCCCTTTTAACAGGAAGAAACCTCCAGCAGAACCAGGGTCAGGGAGGGGCAGTCTTCTGCTGGGACTGGTTGAGGCTGAGGGAGAGAACCAGGAAAAAGACATGCTGTGGAGGGGAGCAGAGATCAATCACTAATGATTAAATGCAGAGTGGTGCATACAGAGCAAAAAGAGAAAGAAACACTCAGTGCATCATGGGAATCCCCCAGTAGTCTAAGTCTATAGCAGCATAACTAAGGGATGGTTCAGGGTCACCTGATCCAGCCCTAACTATAAGCTTTAGCAAAAAGGAAAGTTTTAAGCCTAATCTTAAAAGTAGAGAGGGTGTCTGTCTCCCTGATCTGAATTGGGAGCTGGTTCCACAGGAGAGGAGCCTGAAAGCTGAAGGCTCTGCCTCCCATTCTACTCTTACAAACCCTAGGAACTACAAGTAAGCCTGCAGTCTGAGAGCGAAGCGCTCTATTGGGGTGATATGGTACTATGAGGTCCCTAAGATAAGATGGGACCTGATTATTCAAAACCTTATAAGTAAGAAGAAGAATTTTAAATTCTATTCTAGAATTAACAGGAAGCCAATGAAGAGAGGCCAATATGGGTGAGATATGCTCTCTCCTTCTAGTCCCCGTTAGTGTTGTGTGGGCCGCCAGAAGAGGAGGTACTGCTGGCCCACCACCAGAGGGCGCCCTGCCTGAAGTGCGGGCTTCAGACACGAGAGGGCGCTGCCGCCACGGACACAACCGGGAGTGACAGCTGTCACACATCAACTCATGACAGCTGTCACCCATCATTTCATCACTCCATAAAAGCCGGATGTCATCTCCACCTCGCTGCTGAGATATCATCTACCTGTGAAGGTAATATTCTCTGCTGTATCTGAACTTAACACTGACTTTATAGTCTGAACTTCTTTGCAGCCGTTTTCCTGTGGGTGTTGCCTTATCTGTGGGATTGGCGTTTTGGTGTGATCAGCGACGGCTTCGCTTCACACCCCAACCAGATAAGTGGTTAACAGGAGCTGCACGAGTGTGTGATTAGAGGTGGAGGTGACTTTCCACCTTCTGACTGTTTTGTTACTGGGTGTGCACACATCCACATCTCACTGTTTGTGCTCCTCGCCAGCAGTACCAGATCCGACAGTCGGGGACGGTGATCACCTGGGAATTCGGGACTTGGCGGCTCCAGTATTCACCAGGTTCGGTGGCGGCGGAAATCGTGTGGTTCCGGCTCTTCTCAGGACAGACGTCTTCTATCCTCGAGCCTGCCCACACGTCACCTTTGTGTATTGACTGCTATCAGATTCTGAGATTGTCTGTATATCAATCAATCAATCAATCAATTTTTTTTTATATAGCGCCAAATCACAACAAACAGTTGCCCCAAGGCGTATATTCGTTGTGCACATTCACAACATTAAATTGTTACCTTTTGGCTCATCTATTGACCGTTCATTTGCACCCCCTGTTGTGGGTCCGTGTCACTACACTTTCCCCAACAGGATATCTCGGCCAACGTCATGGATCCCGAGGGGCGTCAACCATCTGTTGGACAGCCAATGGAAGAGCAGGGTGCGCAGGCGTCGGCTGGAGGCGTGATTGGTGAGTTGCAGCACATCCTCACCGCCTTTACCGCTCGGCTGGACCTGATAACCGAGCAAAACGTCATCCTTAATCGCAGGATGGAGGCTCTCACCGCGCAGGTGGAAGCGCGTGCTCAGGGCGCCGCTGCAGCTCCTCCTCCTGCCGACCCGGTGCCGAATACAGACATTCCACTGGTCATTCAACGGCCCCCCCCACCATCCCCTGAAGCATACTTAAGCCCCCCAGAGCCGTACGGAGGTTGTGTGGAGACGTGCGCGGACTTTCTTATGCAGTGTTCGCTCGTCTTTGCACAACGTCCCGTGATGTACACGTCTGACGCCAGCAAGGTGGCTTACATGATTAACTTGCTTCGAGGCGAGGCACGCGCTTGGGCTACAGCGCTTTGGGAACAGAGTTCACGGCTCCTCGCCTCTTATACTGGGTTTGTGTGTGCTCATCACCCTAACAGAGGCGAAACCGCGTCTACCGTGCTGCTGTCAATGAGACAGGGGCGCCGCAGCGCAGCCGAATATGCAGTCGACTTCCGCATCATGGCTGCGAGATCCGGCTGGAATATGACTGCGCTCCGCGCCGCCTTCATAAACGGACTGTCGTCGGTCCTGAAGGAGCACCTGGTGGCTAAGGAGGAACCACGGGATTTGGCTGAGGTTATCGATTTGGTTATATGATTGGACAATCGGTTAGAAGAACGCCGACGGGAGCGAGGCAAAGGGCGTGGTCAGGCACAAGCCATCCCTCTTCCTCCCGGGTCCGAAAGAGAGCCGTCTTCCCCACGCTCCACAGCCACAGTGCTCCGTGTGGCTACAGCTCCCCCTGCTGACGGTGCTAGGGACACGAGCAGGGCCACATTCAGACAGAGGAGGCTGGTCTGCGGGGAGTGTTTTGTCTGCAGCTCAAGTGAGCATCAGCAGAGAGACTGCCTCAAACGGTCAAAACACAAACGCCCGCCCTTAGAGACTGGGCTGAGGGGGGGTCAAAACATTCACGTGGGTCACACACATCTGTCAACACGACTCCCAGTTAAAATCCTGAGCGGGGATTTAACCCTTCAAGCCCCAGCACTGGAGGACACGGGGTCAGAAGGGAATCTGCTGGATAGCAGATGGGCAAGGGAGGTAGGGCTCCCTCTGGTGGTGCTTTCTTTGCCAGTGAGGGTGCGAGCATTAGATGGCACTCTTCTCCCTTTTATCACACACAAGACACTACCTGTAACCCTGGTGTCTGGGAATCACCGGGAGGAGATTGAGTTTTTTGTAACTCCTTCTACCTCCCGCATGATTTTGGGCTTCCCATGGATGATTAAACACAATCCCCGGATTGATTGGCCATCTGGGGTTGTGACTCAGTGGAGCGAAACCTGCCACCGGAAGTGTTTAGGATCCTCGGTTCCTCCCGGTGTAAATGCTAATGAAGAGGTTAAAGTCCCTCCCAATCTGACGGCAGTGCCGGTTGAGTACCACGACCTTGCTGACGTCTTCAGCAAGGATCTGGCGCTCACCCTTCCCCCGCACCGTCCGTACGATTGTGCCATTGATTTGGTCCCGGGGGCTGAGTACCCGTCCAGCAGGCTGTACAACCTCTCATGTCCTGAACGCGAATCAATGGAGACCTACATCCGGGACTCATTAGCTGCCGGGCTGATCCGGAATTCCACCTCCCCGATGGGTGCAGGTTTCTTTTTTGTGGGCAAGAAAGATGGCGGACTCCGTCCATGCATTGATTACAGGGGGCTGAACGACATAACTGTTCATAATCGATACCCTTTACCCCTGTTGGATTCAGTGTTCACGCCCCTGCATGGAGCCCAAATTTTCACCAAACTGGACCTTAGGAATGCGTATCACCTGGTTCGGATCCGGAAGGGAGACGAATGGAAGATGGCATTTAACATCCCATTAGGTCATTTTGAGTACCTGGTCATGCCGTTCGGCCTCACTAACGCCCCCGCGACGTTCCAAGCTTTGGTTAATGACGTCTTGCGGGACTTCATGCACCGATTCATCTTCGTATATCTGGATGAGGACCGGTACTCCTGCAAACACTCACAATAGATAGATTAGTAATTTACCACACAGGCTGAGGATATTACCTCCAATGAAGTACGATATCTCGGCGATGAGGTGGAGATGACGTCTGGGTTTTATGGAGTGAGATGATGAAGAATGAGTGACAGCTGTCAGGAAATAATGAGTAACAGCTGTCACTCCCGGCTGTGTCCGTGGCGGCAGCGCCCTCTCGTGCCTGAAGCCCTCACTTCAGGCAGGGCGCCCTCTGGTGGTGGGCCAGCAGTACCTCCTCTTCTGGCGGCCCACACAACAGAAAGAGTCTAACCAAATACCGGCATCACTGAAAGCAGCCAAAGATAACGATACGTCTTTGGGATGGTTATGAGTAATTTTTTCTCTAATAGTTAAAATTTTATTAGCAAAGAAAGTCATGAAGTCATTACTAGTTAAAGTTAAAGGAATACTCGGCTCAATAGAGCTCTGACTCTTTGTCAGCCTGGCTACAGTGCTGAAAAGAAACCTGGGGTTGTTCTTATTTTCTTCAATTAGTGATGAGTAGTAAGATGTCCTAGCTTTACGGGGGGCTTTTTTATAGAGCAACAGACTCTTTTTCCAGGCTAAGTGAAGATCTTCTAAATTAGTGAGACGCCACTTCCTCTCCAACTTACGGGTTATCTGCTTTAAGCTGCGAGTTTGAGAGTTATACCTGGGTGGTATAACTCTGGGTGGCACCAAGCAAGTAGAGGGATGGATGAAACAGGCAAGGAGTCAGTTCACAGGAAGACTATATCCAGCAAGTTCTGCAAGTGGTAAACAGCAAAGGGGTTATCCAGGAACACAGACATAGGTTCAAAGAACAGTTAAACATACCAAGGTAAAAGATGACAACACGGCAGGCTAATCTCAGGAAACATGGCGTGCCAACGTAGACCAATATCAAAAAGGAACAAAAGACAATGCGAGAGAGCAGGAACAGATACACCAATAATCTTTTGCAAGTTTATGAAAATCCTCCCAAAACAAAACAAAAATAAAATCTAAGAAATCACATGTACATAAGTATTCACAGTCTTTGCCATGAAGCAAAAACTGAGCTCAGGTGCATCCTGTTTCCTCTGACCAACCTTGAGATGTTTCTGCAGCTTAATTGGAGTCCACCCGGGGTAAATTCAGTTGATTGGACATGATTTGGAAAGACACACATCTGTTTACATATAAGGTCCCACAGTTGACAGTGTGTGTCAGAGCACAAACCAAGTATGAAGTCAAAGGAATTGTCTGTAGACCTCAGACAGGATTGCCTTGAGGCATAAATCTGAGGGTACAGACAGATTTCTGCTGCTTTGCAGGTCCCAGTGAGTACAGTGGTCTCCATCTGTAAATGGAAGTTCTGATCCACCAGTACTCTTCCTAGATCTAGCCACACGTCTAAACTGAGGGATTGGGGGAGAAGGCCTTAGTCAGGTAGGTGACCAAGAATGGTCACTCTGTCAGAGCTCCAGCATTCTTCTGTGGAGAGAGGAGAACCTTCCAGAAGGACAACCATCTCTGCAGTAATTCACCAGTCTGGCCTGTGTGGTGGACTGGCCTGACGGAAGCCACTCCTTAGGAAAAGGCACTGCCTGGAGTTTGCCAAAAGGCACCTGAAGGACTCTCAGACCATGAGATGAGACTGAGATTAAAATATTTGGTGTGAATGCCAGGTGTCATGTTTGGAGGACACCAGACACCATATGGAACTGGGAGACATTTCAGAATTGAGGGAAGATGAATGCAGAAATGTACAGCGACATCCTGGATAAAAACCTGCTCCAGAGCGCTCTTGACCTCAGATTGGGGTGATGGTTTATCTTTCAGCAGGACAATGACCTGAAGAACACAGCCAAAATATCAAAGGAGTGGATCCATGACAACTCTGTGAATGTCCTTGAGTGGACCAGCCAGAGCCCAGACCTGAATCCGACTGAACATTTCTGGAGAGATCTGAAAATGTCTGTGCACCGACGCTCCTCATCCAACCTGATGGAGCTTGAGAGGTGTTGAAAAGATGAATGGGCAAAGCTGTCCAAAGATAGGTGCACCAAGCTTGTGGCATCATATTCAAGAAGATATGAGGCTGAAATTGCTACCAAAGGTACATCAACAAAGTATTGAGCAACGGGTGTGAATACTTATGGATTATTAGTTTTTTTATTTTTAATCAATTTGCAAAAATGTCAAAAAAGATGTTTTTCATGTCGTCATTAAGGGGTGTTGTGAGTAGAATTTTGAAGGAAAAATTAATTTACTCCATTTTGAAATAAGGCTGCAACATAACAAAATGTGGAAAATGTGAAGTGCTGTGAATACTTTAACGCTAGCTCTTTTTTTTTTTTTTTTTAAACACCACAGGTTACGCAGAAGGCAAAGACGGAAATGCATTTGACGGCAAACCTAGTAAAATTCTGGCAAAAACGAGTAGTGCGCCCCCTACAGCAGTACATAAGTACCTGTACGTGGTAGAGATAACTGCACTGTGTTGCACCAAACTGAATTGCATTGAAGCCCATGTATGTTGATAGCTATATCTTTTCATAAGAGAGATGCACATGCTTAGTATGAATAAAGTCATTGTCACAGAACCAATAAATTATCCAGTGGTGTTAATCCACGTGACTTAAATTATCATGTTTGTAGTGTGCATTCAGAATGGTGACTTTTTGCTTTACTCAATGCAATTTGCTGATCTGTGTTATCTTAAATTCAGTCTGTAGACTGCTACAAGCCAGCTAAAACTAAACAAAACAAAAAAAACTATATTTCAGTTTGTTTTTTCTTTCTTCCTCCAGTGCCCTGACTAAATAAAACTTTTTTCTTTCAGCATTTATTTATGTTGATGCTGCTATTGATCATGCTCAGAAGGAAATTATGTCTCTAGGCTTCATTGCAAGCTGGTGGGCTGGAACATTAATCAGGAAATCAATTGTGCTGTCAATTGGCCCGCCTGTGTTTTAAAAAAAAACAAACTCCAGTTTGAAGGCTGTGTAGGACTGAATTGAAGCACCATTTATTTTTCTGTTAAACTGCTAAATAACAGCACCTTTCTTTCTTGTATCACAGCACTCTAGACTTACTGGTCAGTGTCTGAGACTTTGCTCAGTTATACACTGCCATATTGTAAGACAGATATTGACTAGACCAACAGTATCTCATGTCAAAACATAATGAGGGGTAGATCGTTTATACATAATGGTTTGGTCCATACCAGGGACAAAAATGTTTCAAATAGGCCAAAATCTGTAAGAAAAACCACATAGCATGCATCTCCCTCATTGGTCAAAAGTTTTCCAGTGCAATGATTTGACCCATCTTGTCTATAAAGGATGCCAAAATTCAGATTTTCTGTCCTCCAGAATTGATTATTGTACTGTTTACTTTTCTGTTTACCATATAAGAACATGAGATGCCTTCAGGTGGTTCAGAATACTGTTATTAGAGATCTGAAGAGTTTGTTGTTGATATATCAGGCTCGAGGGTGCTAGAAAAGAGAGTTCGGCTGATAGTCAAACCTCAGACTGAAGAGGAACAGTTAGGGAATAACCCTGGTGTGCCTGATGATTTGGGGAAGTTCATGCTGGTTATACAGTCGCAAATTGAGCCGGTAAAAGGAGTTTTACGGGCAACGCGTTAGCGGAGCCGGTAAAGCGGATATTTGCGACTGTAATCCAGCATGAACGTCCACAAGTCATTCACAAGGGGGTTATTCCCATTCTAATCTAAGTTCATTGTTTGCATGGTTTATTTTTCTGTAGGTAATTCGGTCGGCGAGGCTTACCGTTGACGCAGCGTCGCTCCAACAGCGGTCAGGGTGAGGAGTAATCCATCAAATGTGAAATGGTAATTCTGTATCAAAATCCACATCAATATTTTCGTATGGTCGCTTAAATTCACCCATTTCAGCATTGTCATCGGTACACAACTTTCTCTCGCTCTCAGCTAACAGCGCCATTATTGACATCGGCGTAGCAGAGCATGCAGCCGGCCAGGGCACAGAGTAATACATTAAATGTAAAACGGTTGAATATTTTGCGACATTACACCCGATATTATACGGTCTGAAATCTCACAATTACCCAATCAGATTTGCAGAAAAAAATGTAATGGGATTACAATACGGGTTCTGTCCTGGCTGTGGAACAATCTACCAGCTCTTCACTTTCACAAGGATCCTAGAGGGGGCATGGGAGTATGCCCATCCAGTCTACATGTGGCATATGATCAGGTACCCCAGGAGGTGCTGCGAGAGTATGGAATAAGGGGGTCCCTTCTCACGGCCATCCAATCTTTGTACTCAGAAAGCAAGAGCTGTGTTCATGTCCTTGGTAGTAAGTCGGACTCATTTCTGGTGGGGGTTGGCCTCTGCCAGGGCTGCACCTTGTCACCTTGTTTGTGATATTCATAGACAGAATATCAAGGCGTAGTCAGCAGAGGAGGGACTTCAGTTTGGTGGGCTCAGGGTCTGGTTACTGCTTTTTGCAGATGATGTGGTCCTGTTGGCTCCATCACCCTGTGACCTCCAGTATTCACTGGGTTGGTTCACAGCCGAGTGTGAAGATGGGATGAGGATCTATACCTCTAAATCTAAGGCCATGGATATATAGCGCTTTTCCATCTGCGTCAGACGCTCAAAGCACTTTACAAATAATGCCTCACATTCACCCCGATGTGAGGGTGCTGCCATACAAGGTACTACACACCGGGAGCAACTAGGAGATTAAGGACCTTACCCAAGGGCCCTTCATAATTTACGGTCAGGCTAGGATTTGAACTGGAGGATCCTCTGATCTCAAGCCCACTAGACCATCACCTCCTCATAGGTACACCTGTTCAATTAGTTGTTAACACAAATAGCTCCTCAGCCAATCACATGGTGGCAACTCAATGCATTTAGGAATCTAGACGTGGTGAAGACGACTTGCTGAAGTTCAAACTGAGAATCAGAATTGGAGTTTAAGTGACTTTGTTGTTGCCAGACGGGCAAGTATTTGAGTATTTCAGAAACTGCTGAGCTACTGGAATTTTCACGCACAACCATCTCTAGGGTTTACAGAGAATGGTCCAAAAAAAGGGACAGTTGTGCGGATGAAAATGCCTTATTGATGTCAGAGGTCAGAAGAGAATGGGCAGACTGGTTGAATGGGCAACTGTGTGATGATATCATGCCAATATGGACCAACATCTCTGAAGAATGTTTCCAATACCTTGTTGAATCTATGCCTCAAAGAATTAAGGCAAAAGGGGTCGAACTGGTACTACCAAGGTGTGCCTAATAAAGTGGGCGGTGAGTGTATGTGTCATGATGCGAGATGGTGTGGCACTAAACTGGAGGTGGACACAAAATGCAGACTCACTGGCTGAGGTAACTGAGGTAATCAAAAAGGCTTTTTAATCAAAAAGCAAGCAGGGATTCGGTACACAGTTTGGCAGTCAGCGATGCGGAGATAACAGACAATCATAAGGCAGAAGCATGGTCCAAAAACAAGCGGAGGTCAAAACACAAAAGCAACAAAGTTCAAGGGCAGAGACAAAGGCGTAATCCAAACACACAAAGCAAGATCAATAACACGGCTTAGCAAACAGGCCTATGAAGAAGGCTGGAACAAAGCAAGATCAATAACACGGCTTAGCAAACAGGCCTATGAAGAAGGCTGGAACAAAGACAAAAGTTCAACAAACGGGCGAAGGCTGACAAAACACATGAGGCTTAAATACAGGGAGAGTAATCAGGGTGTACGGGGTCCGGGGTCCTTTGCTAAGGGCTATCCGGTCCCTGTACAACCGTAGCAGGAGCTTGGTTCGCATTGCTGGTAGTAAGTCAAACTTGTTTCCAGTGCACGTTGGCCTCCGCCAGGGCTGCCCATTGTCACCGGTTCTGTTCATTATTTTTACGGACAGAATTTCTAGGTGCAGCCAGGGTGTAGAGGGGGTCTGGTTTGAGAACCACAGAATCTTGTCTCTGCTGTTTGCGGACGATGTGGTTCTGTTGGCTTCGTCAAATCAGTTTGCAGCCGAGTGTGAAGCGTCCGGGATGAAAATCAGCACCTCCAAATCTGAGGCCATGGTTCTCGACCGGAAAAAGGTGCTTTGCCCTCTTCAGGTCGGTGGAGTGTCCTTGCCTCAAGTGGAGGAGTTTAAGTATCTCGGGGTCTTGTTCACGAGTGAGGGACGGATGGAGCGTGAGATCGATAGACAGATTGGTGCAGCATCTGCAGTGATGCGGTCGCTGTATCGGACCTTCGTGGTGAAGAGAGAGCTGAGTAGGGGGGCAAAGCTCTCAATTTACCGATCGATCTACGTTCCGATCCTCACCTATGGTCATGAGATTTGGCTCATGACCGAAAGAACGAGATCGCGAGTACAAGCAGCCGAGATGAGTTTCCTCCGCAGGGTGGTTGGTGCTCCCTTAGAGATAGGGTGAGGAGCTCGGTCACTCAGGAGGAGCTCGGAGTCAAGCCGCTGCTTCTCCACATCGAAAGGAGTCAGTTGAGGTGGCTCGGGCATCTTTTCCGGATGCCCCCTGGACGCCTCGCTCGAGAGGTGTTCCAGGTACCTCCCATTGGGAGGAGGCCCCGAGGAAGACCCAGGACACGCTGGAGGGACTACATCTCTCAGCTGGCTTGGGAACGCCTTGGGGTTCCCCTGGAGTTGCTGGGGGAGGTGTGTGTGGATCGGGAGATGTGGGCAGCTTTGAGCTGCTGCCCCCGTGACCCGACTCCGGATAAAGCGGAAGAAAATGGATAGATGGATGGTAATCAGGGCGTGATGTGAATCAGGTGTGGAGAAAGTTCAGGAAGAGGGTGTGATTGGACAAGACACAGAAGACAAGAGTAGAGTAACAGGTGGGCGTGACAGATAGAAACAACTAAGTGCAAGTAACACCACCCACAACCAACAGCAGCATAAAAGAACAAGAAAATAAAAGGGAGAGACTAAACTAGAGCAGAATTCACCATGTGGCCAAAGTATAACAAATAGATAAAACAAACCAGTGACAGAAAATCAAAGACTGTGGACCTGTCACAAGGACACAGACATGGGGTACGGCATAACATCAGCCCAGATACGGGGAAAATCATGACTATATGTGTTGGCAAGATAGTTTGAGAAAGCCTAACCCTACTTTGACCGAATGTGGACCTACACTTGGAAGGAAGTTACTTGATTTCAGTTAGGTTCTGTCAATGAAAAAAGATTTGGAGTCAAGATCAAATATCTGGCCTCAAAATGCTGTTTTGACTTTTTAAAATGGAGAAGAGTTCAGTTATTTCATTATTAATGAACTTCAGTGATACTTTGAAATGTGGCTGTGGTATCACTGTGCTCCCAACACACCATTGGTGTAATTTAGATTATTCTTTGGCCTTGAGTGGGGAACCAGACAAACTCAAGGAGTGAAAAATCAAAATGGTGTCAACATGGCGTCACTATGCGAATGATGTGCTGCTGCTACGATTATGTCAGATCAAACGTACCTCTTAAACACTTTAGATAATAAATGTTTTTGTTGCAAAAACTAAATCAAAAATGTTTGCTCATTCAAATGTTGGCACCACATCCCATCAATATGCAGGCTGCATGTGACTGGAATAATGATGAGGAGAACAACAATGCTGCTTTTGGAATGAAGATGAGGTTCCCCTTTTCTCTCTGACAATCATAGGACTGTTTGACATACTTACTGCATTTCTTATTCTATGTGTCAGTTTGTCTCTGATTCCCCATCCCCGTCTATTCTTCTGTCTATCAGTGGACAGCTTTTAACGTATCAGCTGTCATTGACAGTCACATCTATACTGCAATATGAGTCAACAGAAAGTAATAGAAGAAACACATTTTTAAAACAGGACCCACATCTCGACCCTTCTTCTGAGTAACTTTTTCCTTAAGCTCTTTGGAGTTGCCTTTTTCAGAAGCTGTGCAGTAGTTCCACAAATTCATGTCAGTCTCAGTGTGGCGTCGTCTTTTTGAGTTTCTCACGGACGCAGTTCTCTTCTCCATGCATACCTTCTCACTTCTAGCTTTTGAAAATGTCCTTGTTTGGGTGGAGTGTGCATATAGAAAAATCTGCAGAAGCAACTTTGATTGCACCATATCTGTCAGGGATGATCATTATCTCGAGAAAGTTTCCCACAGTGAGCAGCTGGGAAATTGTCAAAACCCATCTTGTTGTGAATGCAAATGAACCTCTTTGAACTGCACTTTATGTTTGTAGGTGTTTATGGCAGTCAATCGCCATTAAGATTTTGAGAGTTTAGCAAATAGTACACCAGTTCTCATTTCTAGTCATCTTCTGTTTAGATGCTGCAATGCTGTCTAAAGACTTTGGCACAATTCTTCAAGACTGGAAAATATTATGATATGAAAATTTATGCATAAGTCTACAAATGTTTGAACCACTCTGGGACACCCTAAGGCAACATGTTTGTTGATTTGTGACTCTCCTTTGTCAATGAATTTATTGAAGTGGTGGAGTTGGTCCGATTGTTGAACATAAAGAAACCATGAAAGCTAAAGTTATTGCAAAATTTGGTATTGTTCAAGAGTTGGAATTCTTCGCAAAACTACAAATGTACTCAGAGTGCATATCTCCATTGAACATTTATGAGCCTATTGTCATCTCCAAGTTTTCACATTGCATAATATTGTCAAATATACTGGTTTCACTTAAGGATGGCAAAGAAAACCTTTGGCGTATGTATGAGGGTCCACTGAACAACTTAGCCCACAAAGGCTATATTAGTAAAATTTACCATGCATTTATAGGAACAAAATTTTGAAAATTGATTGCAGAATTGAAATGAAGCTATTAATACCAAACACGAAGACTTGCTAATGAGAGGGTCTTTGTTATATGGCTGGGGGGGCCTGGCTGCCGGTTTGTTTCTGTCTTTTGGTTTTCCTCCCAGGTGGCGTGCGTTTGGGACTGAGTGGCTGTGTTGCTGAGGCTGTCAGGACCTCACCCTGATCACCTGCGACTCGTCAGGACTCACAGCTGTGGTGCATCTGGATGGATTGGAACATGTTGGCATTTAAGACTGGAGTGCACAGTGTGTATTTGCCAGAGACTCGACCTTGTGACCAGATGGGTGAGATCGTCGTCTCGGGAGCCATCTCATCAGCAGCGGATGCTGAGAACGTCCAGGTTTGATGCACAGTCTGTGAAAGAGGAGGGGGTGAGGTCTCACGCTCGTCAGCACACTTCCTGAGGTACGTTAGATTTTGTGACTAACAGTTATACAGTCAGTAAATGTGGTGTCCCTCACACCTTATTGTATTGAGCTGTTTGTTAGTCATGTATCGGCTTCCACTGCAGTGGAGTTTTGTGAACTGGATGTTCCATGCCTGCAGGTTGGGAAGCTGATCAGTAATCAAGCCAGGAAGTGTTTGCTGTTTGTACACCTTTAAGTGTTCTGTGTGTAGAGTGTGGACTCACATAATGGTTCCTTCTTTCACAGACTCGGTTTGTTGCGGCCACCTGGGGGGTGTCGGCGGGGTCCTTGGGTCCGAAACAGCTTCTGGCTCCGGACCGTTAGCGCTGCTGGGAGCACACCACGCCAGGCCACACCTTTTTGTTATTATATTATCACTGTTATGTATTAAATTCAGTTAGCCTTTGAACCGTGCTCTGCTTATTTCATACTGGGTCCTTCAAACGCTGGTCGGTTCTCCGAGCTGCGTCCGACATGTTTGTTTGGACAATGCTCCAACTCACAAAATGATGGGTGCTATG
The DNA here is from genome assembly GCF_902500255.1 of Thalassophryne amazonica. Classification (NCBI taxonomy): domain Eukaryota; kingdom Metazoa; phylum Chordata; class Actinopteri; order Batrachoidiformes; family Batrachoididae; genus Thalassophryne; species Thalassophryne amazonica. The sequence continues at coordinate 86,423,519 of NC_047114.1, read as the reverse complement.
GCTGGAGGGGGTCAAAGGGTTACAATGGTGGGGATAGCATGGAGAATTGAGCCGCTCCCTATCCACAAAATATCCCACATGACATGCGCCCCAACAGCCTCCCTCCTAACTCCTAGCGCTTGACTTCTCACGCAGCCCCCTTTTGAAAACTGATGGCAGTGGTGTGAAAGGTGAGTTTCTGACAGCTTAAAACCAAACCTGGTTACTATGGCAGGCAGGTGATGAAGGAGAAGGAAAACTCTAATTTGGGTTGGCCTTTCATTCATCTCAGCAGTGGCTTAGGGGAGACACACATATCATATACAGTATCATTATTTGCTGCAGGAGCTGCGTCTAGATGATGGCCTCTTTCAGCGGTTCTTCCACCTCTGCAGGACCCAGTATGAGGACCTCCTGTCCCATTCACGTGCACACATGTAAGCAATTAAAAAAAAAAAAAACTGTCTGCTGCCATTGCTGCTGCTCACTCTCTGTCATAATTGTGTTTATAAACCAGTCACCATTTGTTTTATTATACATCTGTGTAGTTAAATAAAATAATCTTCATGGACGATTCGCTTGCGCACGCACGTGAAAAAAACTGTCCGCTGCCGCTCGCTCTTCCCCCAAAAACTCATAATTGTGAAATAAAGGACAAAAGGGACATATGTCCTGCTCACAGGCTGGCTACCAGAGACAGGACATGTTCACATCCAACTCAGTCGAACTCCAGACATCTCCACGTCACTACATATCCAGATGATTGTCATCACAGCGTGACAAGACGAAGAAGTTCAGATTTTTCAACTTGGGGAGGAGGGCAACGCGACATGACGCGATGCAATATCGTGGCAATCGCTCAAAATCTCTTCATTCGTGTCCATCGCGTCGTGTTGTGTGGCGTCACAACGTGTCCTTCCATAGGGATTATATGGCAACCTGTCACCGCTGTCGCTCGCATCGCGCCTGGTATGAACGCGGCTTTATTAGAAGACAAAAAGACAAGAAAGCTTGCTTTAAAAGTGGTTATAGTTTTTTTTTTTTTACCTGATACTTCTCATGTTTTTACTTTGTTAAACACAAATACATGAATACTCTTATTTGGCTTATGATGCAGTTTCTTGTGCTATCTTTGTATTGTGTACACTCGTCTGCTCTGAGGGCACTCACAAGTGTCAGAAAGTACACAGATGTGTGCAACTTGATGGGTTAAAAAGCCCAAAATATTTGTGACATTTCACAAGCTGACTTACATTTCATACCACTGTTTATTATCCCATTGAAAAATTCTGTTACTGTCTTAAACACACACTGACAAATTTACAAAGTGTTTCTGTTGAATACTGTGTGGGAGACAGATGTGACAAACACTCCCTATTGTTTTGGTTGTGACATATTTGGAACACAGAGATGAAGATTTTGGTGAACTCCTGAATTTATTTATTTCAGTAGCCTGGCAGTAACTCCACTTTTGCGTGACAGAAGAAAATACCATGTACACTGCAGGAATTTAACTTGGATCAAACAAAATACCCCAGGGATTAGTTACAGTTATGTCAAGGTTTTGCAATGCAAATCAATTGCAAGAATATGTCTGACATCATCTTGCACCCAGTTACACTGTACAAGACATCAGTAAGAAATAGAGCAAAAAAAAAAATCAATCAATCAATCTGGTGAAGAATGACTGGAAGGGCTAACTTACAGTAAATCTGAATGATCTTTATTATTGGGCTTTTAAGACATTTTCTGATGATATTATGCAGAACATTGTTAAATACAATTCTTTGAAAGTTACGAAATGTGGAATATAAAATGTTATAGCTGAGTGTTGGACAACATACCAGATACAAATGTTGAAGAAAAATATGACTCTGATCTGCACTTTGTGGACCATTTCTGAACATTTATTTAGTTATTTTTGCATTAGATGTTAGCAATGCACCCAAACTAAAATGTCAAAGCAGAATGCTTGCAATGTAATGAATCATGGCAAGGGCCCCATTGTAGAGAACAACCAAGGACTGAACAGATATTATTGTTCACAATAAGTTCAGCTGCACGTGGCAGAATGAATGTGTGGTCAAAACTCAGGCTCGTGATTGGTGCACAATGTTCAAAATAGCCTCAGCTTCTCTGAGGAAAATAATACAGAATTGCAATCCAGGGCCAGGCTGAGATGTGTAACCAGAGTTCATAAATAGCAACATTATTTCTAGGAAATAAACTGCAGATTTGCTCAAAACACAGAATGACTTCAACAACCACGAGTTCTTATACCACAGAGTCCAAACAGCAGGAAAAGCAGCCAAGTCTCACATTTGTTTCTTTTTTTTGTCCATGATACCGTCATGAAATGTATTATATTGTCATGATGTGGTCACCCTTTGATCACTAATTTTAGTACTAACCTTAACCCCAACAGACTCCCCATCTCCCAGTGTTAACCCAAATTTCATGATACTCTCATGAACTTTTTTCATGACACATCACAAAAATCTACTCCATTTTGTGATGGGATTATGAACTAATAGATTAAATCACTTTTTGTGATGCTGTCATGAACCTGGCATGAGATCGGGTTGGGAGAAAGACAGGATAACGGAATTGCACTAAGAGATGATAACATGGACTCCAAAAGACCACACCTAGAGCAAAAACAGACCAAAAAAAAAAAAAAAAAAACCACACACACACACAACAACAACAGTACCAGAGTGATACCAGTATCAGTAACGTGAAGTCAGTAATGCTAGGGAGCAGGACTAAATCCCATACAATCTGGCAACTAGGAGGCATTATCACATAGTCTATAAGGGACATGGAGCTATTAAATCGGGAAGTGTACAGACACATGAAATGCAGACATCAACAACTTGGGAGTCAAAACTAACACAAAGAGTTCATCAAAATAAGAGCACTACAGGTAAATGCCACTCAATAACATGGAGGGAAAAGTATCAGAAATAACTCAGATTGGCTATAAAATAGCCAAAAACAGAAAAGGAAGTATAATGTGACCCATTACATGCATGTGCACATACTGTTCCATGGTATGAGGCAACACACGACACCAGCAGGTGCTACGAGACCTGACTTGTCTGAACTACAGCCGTGGGTAGATTTCAGGTTTGAGTCATTGTTGAAATTTTGGACACACACACACACACACACACACACACACACACACACACACACACACACACACACACACACACACACACACACACACACACACACACACACACACACACACAGCCAGAAGTAAGTCTTATTGCAACTTTAAAGGAAAGGAAACAATTGGCTTAAAAAGTATTTTATTGTGCCAAAATGCACAAAATGGCAAATTAAACAGTTGCCTCAAAAATGTTTAACTTTATTGCAACATTTTTTTAATGCACTTGACTCATTAATGTTTAATAAATAAATAAAAAGGAGCTGCTTCACAAGGTGACTTGCTGTTTCAAAATGCTTAAAATTCAAAAGAAAACAATCACTTGGGAAACTGATTGTGTTTCACAATGCTTGAAGCAATACAATGGTGACAGTGGCACGAGTGGACTGTTGGTTCCACTCCAAAATGAATTACAAGCTACATTCCTGTATGATCAGCATTTACAGTGCATCTGGAAAGTATTCACAGCGCTTCACTTTTTCCACATTTTGTTATGTTACAGCCTTATTCCAATATGGATCAAATTCATTTTTTCCCCTCAAAATAATACACAAAATAACCCATAATGACAATGTGGAAAAGATTTTGCAAATTTATTAAAAGTAACAAATAAATAAATACATACATACATACTACGAAATCACATGTACATAAGTATTCACAGCCTTTGCCATGAAAACTGAGCTCAGGTGCTTCCTGTTTCCACTGGTCATCCTTGAGATGTTTCTACAGCTTAAGTGGAGTCCACCTGGGGCAAATTCAGTTAATTGCACAGGATTTGGAAAGACACACACACACCTACCTGTCTACATATAAGGTCCCACAGTTGACAGTGCATGTCAGAGCACAAACCAAACATGAAATTAAAGGAATTGGCTGTAGACCTCTGAGACAGGATTGTCTCAAGGCACAAATATGAGGAAGGGTACAGCAACATTTCTGCTGCTTTCAAGGTCCCAGTGAGCACAGTGGCCTCCATCATCTGTAAATGGAAGATGTTCGAATCCACCAGGACTCCTCCTAGAGCTGGCCACCCGTCTAAACAGTGATCGGGGGAGAAGGACCTTTGTCAGGGAGGTGACCAAGAACCTGACTGTCACTCTGTCAGAGTACCAGCATTCCACTGTAGAGAGAGAGAGAGAGAGAGAGAGAGAGAGAGAGAGAGAGAGAGAGAGAGAACCTTCAAGAAGGACAACCATCTCTGCAGCAATCCACCAATCAGGCCTGCATTGTAGAGTGGCCAGATGGAAGCCACTTCTTAGTAAAAGGCACATTTCAGGAGCGGGAACTGGGAGAGTAGTCAGGATTGAGGGAAAGATGAATGCAGCAATGTACAGAGACATCCTGGATGAAAACCTGCTCCACAGCGCTCTTGACCTCAGACTGGGGCGACGGTTCATCTTTCAGCAGGATAATGTCCCTAAGCACACAGCCAAGATATCAAAGGAGTGGCTTCAGGACAACTCTGAGTGGCCCAGCCAGAGCCCAGACCTGAATCTGAACTTCTCAGAGATCTGAAAATGGCTGTGCACCGACACTCCCCATCCATCCTGATGGAGCTTGAGAGGTGCTGCAAAGAGGAAAAGGCAAAACTGCCCAAAGATAGGTGCACCAAGCTCATGACATCATATTCAAGAAGACTTGAGGACTGAAGACTCTAATTGCTGACAAAGGTGCATCAATAAATAGTATTGAGCAAAGGGTGTGAATACTTACGTACATGTGATTTCTTAGTTGTGTTTCTGAATAAATTTGCCAAAATTTCTAAAAACTTTATGGGGTATTTTGAGTAGAATTTTGGTGGGAAAAAATTATTTTCTTCATTTTGGAATAAGGCTGTAACATAGCAAAATGTGGAAAAAGTGAAGCACTGTGAATACTTTCCAGATGCACACTATATGAGGAAAATCATACTCATGCAGATGTTTTACAGTTTGTTTTCAGTTTCCACAATTACACAGCATAATTATTTTTTTATTTTTGTGGCAAAATTTTGTTGGAATTTTATTTCCCACCAAAGAGAAGCATCAATGGATTCTATTGTAATTAACATTGGTGTCTGTTTGCATTTGTTTCCATGTTTGGTATTAATCTGTTTTATATAAGCATTGGCATAGCAAGAAGGATCAACGTTATCGGTCAAATTAAACTTTTGTTAATGCACTCAGGAACAAAAAGTAATTTTCCCAGGGATCCAGTCATTTCAAAAACTACAATTCCTCACAGCTATCATTTGCTTGAGCATATATTTGACTGAGGTAATGGAGTTATACCTGCTGGTTTTAGTTTTTTTTTTAATCCAGTCTTCACACCATGTACGAGGTCTGTCAATAAAGTATAGGTCCTTTTTATTTTTTTCAAAAACTATATGGATTTCATTTATATGTTTTTACGTCAGACATGCTTGAACCCTCGTGCGCATGCGTGAGTTTTTCCACGCCTGTCGGTGACGTCATTCGCCTGTGAACACTCCTTGTGGGAGGAGTCGTCCAGCCCCTCGTCGGAATTCCTTTGTCTGAGAAGTTGCTGAGAGACTGGCGCTTTGTTTGATCAAAATTTTTTCTAAACCTGTGAGACACATCGAAGTGGACACGGTTCAAAAAATTAAGCTGGTTTCTGGTGAAAATTTTAACGGCTGATGAGAGATTTTGAGGTGATACTGTCGCTTTAAGGACTTCCCACGGTGCGAGATGTCATGCAGCGCTCTCAGGCGCCGTCGTCAGCCTGTTTCAAGCTGAAAACCTCCACATTTCAGGCTCTATTGATCCAGGACGTCGTGAGAGAACAGAGAAGTTTCAGAAGAAGTCGGTTTCAGCATTTTATCCGGATATTCCACTGTTAAAGGAGATTTTTTTTGTAATGAAAGACGTGCGGGCAGATTGCAGCGTCGGCTCGCAGCCGCCGCGATGCTCCGCCACAGGAAAAACACCTCCGTTGGAAGCCTTAAGGACAAGTTGGAACATGTCCAGCTGTTAAACAATTTCTCAGATACTCACTCCACTGAAAGCCATCAAAAGCCGCCTGGATTTTACAAATGGTTATCAACACGGAGGTGTTTTTCCTGTGCCGAAAAAAAGACAAAAAGAAACACACACACATACACAACCCAAAGGGTGTCTGAAGATTCATTATGTATTTAGTAGTAGTCGAATGGAACCTGGATATTCTACTTCCTCAAGAGTGTGCATATAGACTACACTATGTTATCCCATGATGCAGCTGGAGCCTGGCAACCTAAGAAGACAAGATTCCTGGGGAATTTTAAAAACATAGCAGACATACAAAAAATGGTAACAGCATACAAGGGATCGTGGAACTGTAAAATACAGTCAATAGTTACAATAGTGGTGGTGTAGTATGTCCATTTAGCATCCCTAATACTCTACATCAGGGGTAGGCAACCTGTTCCAGAAAGAGCCATGAGGGTGCAGGTTTTCTTTGCAGCCACTGACTCCACCAGGTGATTTTACTGATTAATATCACTTTGAGCAGATGGAATCAGTTAATCAGTGAAATCACCTGGTGGAGTCAGTGGCTGCAAAGAAAACCTGCACCCTCATGGCTCTTTCTGGAACAGGTTGCCTACCCCTGCTCTACATACTACAGTAACACTTGGGTAATCTGTCTTTTGTAACACCAAAATAGATCCTTGTCATTTGATTGGTAGAGTCTATGTCACATGATATTCATTGTTCCTATTGTATGGGTGATGTTTAAAGTGTGCATTTTTTGACTATTTGCTCTGTATTTTTCTTCCATCTGGTTCTGCTGCAGAAGCGCTTTTTAGCTGGATTTTGGAAAGCAGATACATGTTTCCACATATACCATTGGGGTTCTCTTTCTACTTATCGATGTGTCAGTGGTTCACTTGCCAGCCATATTGAACTGCTGATTGGACACAGAGCCTACTTTGGCCCCTGCTGGCAGCTTGCTGCAAGTTAAATTTCAAATGACAGATCCTTGAGTATTTAGGTGTCATATAAAAGAAATAATGAATGTTTTCTGTTTGTGCAATGGAAATAATGTTTTCATTTGTTTAAAGAGGCTGTTTAACAAGGCTCCACCTTGTTGAACAGAATGTTCCATTTTTCAACACATGCAAATATTCTTAATAGTGCTCATGAATTCATTATTTGTATACAAAAACAAAAAAATTAAGTGCCTACTAAGTATTTGGACGTAGGGAATCATCTACTGTGAGTTGGACACAAACCGGACTGAAGCAAATTGTGAAAGGCAACATGATAATTGATGGTTTGAAGCTACCAGAGCATGAAGCTATCAGGAAATGCTGACAGCAACTGACAAGTGTTTAAGCAGCACTTCAGTCTGTACAATGAGGCCAAGGGACTGGACTCTTAGAGATGAGTCCCTTACAAAACTGACCGCGGATGGATCTGGGCAGGGAGATGGATGAGGGCCACGGTCTGCTGTGGATTTTTAGTCTTTTATTTGTTCTATAATCTCTGCTTTTGCATGTTTGACAATTATTTGTTGTATTTTATTTATTGTGTTGTTTTTGGTAGTATGACCAAAGGTGGTCGCCCCTCTGAGTCTGGTCTGTTTGAGGGTTCTTTCTAGTAAAGTCCCTTCGGCTGCTCCCTTGTTTTGCATTCGGGGTCGCCACCTCAGATCTGAGGTTGGTCTGCATGTTCAGTTGTGTTGGTGCAGTATGTCTCATGGCTAATTTGCTACCTTCATATAATGCTAACAACAACAACAACATAAGATCATATCTTCTTATACAATGATAGTTATAATGAGAGCTTTATGTTGTGTGCCATGATACATGCTGTCCTTCTGCTTATTAGGCTACACGGACAGACCACAGTTTTACACATACCGTTTAATACAACGTGTGCACTCACCGCAGATGACGATCAGAATGCAACATCTTTCAACTATAAACACAATCACTGATCCATTTTGAGGGGAAACAACCCACCCAACTGGGGGCAGGGCTGGAGTACAGGGTGTAAAGATGAGAGAGAGAGAGAGAGAGAGTGTGTGGGTGTGTGTGTGAGAGAGATCATCTTGCAGGCTGATGTAGACATTAACTGTTGAGTGTAGGCATCTATACAACAACAACAACAACATCTAAAATTGAAGTCCGTTATCTGTGATTTTTGGAGTTCCACTCGTTGTCCCGGGAAAAAAATTGAAAGTTTTACACTGGATGCCCTTCCTGACACAACTCCACATTACATGGAGAAATGTGGCAGGGGTGGAATTTGAACAGGGAACCTTCTGCTCTGAAACCAAGTGCACTAACCACTTGGTAACCCCTGCCCTCGAGTTAAAAAAAACAACACAAACAACCCTGATGCAGTTTTTCCTTTACCACCTTCCTTGCTTTCTCAACAGAAGGGTAAGGTTAGATTTTGGTGCTACAAAATAAACTGAAATGCAGTCCAGCTGAAAAAAACATTGCCTTGTTCAGACCGAGAGTTTGAGATCCCTATTTCTAATACTTTGTACAACCCCAATTCCAATGAAGTTGGCACGTTGTGTAAAATGTAAATAAAAAGAATGCAATGATTTGCAAATCCTCTTCAACCTATATTCAATTCAATACACCACAAAGAAAAGATATTTAATGTTCAAACTGATAAACTTTATTGTTTTTGTGCAAATATTTGCTCATTTTGAAATGGATGCCTGCAACATGTTTCAAAAAAGCTGGGACAGTGGTATGTTTACCACTCTGTTACATCACCTTTCCTTCTAACAACACTCAATAAGCGTTTGGGAACTGAGGACACTAATTGTTGAAGCTTTGTAGGTGGAATTCTTTCCCATTCTTGCTTGATGTAAGACTTCAGTTGTTCAACAGTCCGGGGTCTCCATTTCGTATTTTGCGCTTCATAATGTGCCACACATTTTCAATGGGCGACAGGTCTGGACTGCAGGCAGGACAGTCTAGTACCCGCACTCTTTTACTACGAAGCCACGCTGTTGTAACACGTGCAGAATGTGGCTTGGCATTGTCTTGCTGAAATAAGCAGGGACGTCCCTGAAAAAGACGTTGCTTGGATGGCAGCATGTTGCTCCAAAACCTGGATGTACCTTTCAGCATTGATGGTGCCATCACAGATGTGTAAGTTGCCCATACCATGGGCACTAACACACCCCATACATCACAGATACTGGCAACAATCTGGATGGTCTTTTTCCTCTTTTGTCCAGAGGACACAACGTCCATGATTTCCAAAAACAATTTGAAATGTGGACTCAGACCACAGCACACTTTTCCACTTTGCATCTGTCCATTTCAAATGAGCTCGGGCCCAGAGAAGGCGGTGGCGTTTCTGGATGTTGTTGATGTTTGGCTTTCGCTTTGCATGGTAGAGTTTTAACTTGCACTTGTAGATGTAGCGACGAACTGTGTTAACTGACAGTGGTTTTCTGAAGTGTTCCTGAGCCCACGGGGTAAGATCCTTTACACAATGATGTCAGTTTTTAATGCAGTGCCGCCTGAGGGATCGAAGGTCACGGGCATTCAATGTTGGTTTTTGGCCTTGCCGCTTACGTGTAGAAAGTTCTCCAGATTCTCTGACTCTTCTGATTATATTATGGACTGCAGATGATGGAATCCCTAAATTCCTTGCAACTGAATGTTGAGAAACATTGTTCTTAAACTGTTGGACTATTTTTCCATGCACTTGTTCACAAAGTGCACAAAGCGCTTCGCTCTCAGACTGCAGGCTTACTTGTAGTTCCTAGGGTTTGTAAGAGTAGAATGGGAGGCAGAGCCTTCAGCTTTCAGGCTCCTCTCCTGTGGAACCAGCTCCCAATTCAGATCAGGGAGACAGACACCCTCTCTACTTTTAAGATTAGGCTTAAAACTTTCCTTTTTGCTAAAGCTTATAGTTAGGGCTGGATCAGGTGACCCTGAACCATCCCTTAGTTATGCTGCTATAGACGTAGACTGCTGGGGGGTTCCCATGATGCACTGTTTCTTTTTCTTTTTGCTCTGTATGCACCACTCTGCATTTAATCATTAGTGATCGATCTCTGCTCCCCTCCACAGCATGTCTTTTTCCTGGTTCTCTCCCTCAGCCCCAACCAGTCCCAGCAGAAGACTGCCCCTCCCTGAGCCTGGTTCTGCTGGAGGTTTCTTCCTGTTAAAAGGGAGTTTTTCCTTCCCACTGTAGCCAAGTGCTTGCTCACAGGGGGTCGTTTTGACCGTTGGGGTTTTACATAATTATTGTATGGCCTTGCCTTACAATATAAAGCGCCTTGGGGCAACTGTTTGTTGTGATTTGGCGCTATATAAAAAAAATTGATTGATTGATTGAAAGTGGTGATCCTCACCCCATCTTTGCTTGTGAATGGCTGAGACTTTGGGGATGCTCCTTTTATTCCCAATCATGACACACAATTAGTGTCCTCCATTTTTAATTTACATTTCACAAAATGTCCCAACTTCATTGGTATTGCGGTTGTACATCATAAGATAACATGCACGTGAACCACAATGTATAAAACAAAATGAATAACACATTTGCAAGGGAGGTATTTCCCATTTGTGTGTGAGGTAATTATCACCACAGAGAGTTACACCCTCACTCTCCAATGTGTAACATCATTCTGTAAAATTAAGTATCCCATTGGAATTCAATAGATGCTGAGAAACAGGATGAGCATGTGAAGAAAATGCACTGGCGTATCCTGGGAATACTAAACACATTATACGTATGCACAGGGGCCACCTCATCTCTGTGAATAGAGAGTGATGGATTTACCCAAAGTCTGCCTGTGGCATTTTAATCCTGTGTGGAGATTAAGGCAGTAATCCACCTTCATTTCAAGTAATTTGACACATACAGTACATCAGTGTGTGGCATCATTGCAGAATAAGTACTAATGGGGGTTTGGTGAACATTTGAAGACTTTAATACTCAGTTTAAAAGTAACTCTTATAGTAACACAAATGGTTTGTATTGCATTATTTTAATTCATAAAACAACTTCGAAACTGCAGGTTTACATTGTAAACTGTGAGGTGAAAAAGATGCCAATAAGCTATATGGCTATATCGTTTTATCTCATTTGACACATTTTATTGAGTCTATAAAAACACATTCTTTTCATATGTACACACACACACATTGAACAAAAATATAAAAGCAGCACTTTTGTTTTTGCTCCCATCTTTCATGAGCTGAACTCAAAAATATTTTCTATGTGTACAAAATACCTATTTCTCTCAAATATTGTTTAAAATCTGTGTTTTTAGGGAACATTCTTTTTGCTAAAATAATCCATCGCACTTTACAGGTGTGGCATATCAAGATGCTGATTAGATAGATTATTGCACAGGCATGCATTAGGTTGGCCACAATAAAAAGGCCAACCTAAAGTGTTCAGTTATTTAAACAATATTTGAGAGAAATAGGTCTTTTGCATATAGAAAAATGTTTTAGATTTGAGTTCAAAAGGGAACAAAAACAAAAAGTGTAGCATTTATATTTTTGTTCAGTGTCTGTACACACGTGTGCATGTATGTTTTGAGCATAATATGCTATAAGACAATAAAATATACTCATCTGACATCCCCTTTAAGGGCCAAAGTGCACTGGATTATGGCACTCCGCTACTTAGACAAGTTAACAGCTCTGCCTGCAGTGCTTGAAAGTGTCCAAGCAAAGCTCAGCCACCAATAGTTCAATGTAGGTTTATTTATCGTCACTGTATGTGCATACACAGGGGTGCACATAACTGGTACTCATTGTGCTTGTGTGTGCGCTAAACATCATTGATGCACAATTTTACAACAATCTGTCATTGCTTGTCTCTTATGAAGTGCTTCCCTCGTGTTTTCTACTATGCATAATTTATTCTGAGCATGCACAAGCACTGTGAGTACCAGTTATGTGCACCCTTTGTGCATACAACAAAATTATATTGGACTCAGTTACAAAAACAAACAAATAAACAACCACAACAACAACACACATACACACTTGGTCCCTAGGACAATTAAAAAGAGTAAAACATTCCAAAATAGCATTCACCTACACAGTATTGCACAAGTACTGTACATAAATTAAAATTTTATTTAACCAGGTTAGCCCCATTGACATCAAGTTCTCTTTTACAAGGTAGACCTGGACAATTATAAAGCTGCCAATTCACCTAACATGGCTTTGGATAAATAAAATAAAATAACTAGAGTATAGAGTACTGCACAAATATCAGTTATTTCACATAATGTGCAGCTGTTAGTTGTGTGTTTTAAGAGCAGAGTTGCAAGTGGCTTTAGTAAAACCTGTTCAGCAGTCTGGTGGTGTGTGTTTTGATGGCCCTGTAACGCCTCCCTGATGGGAAAAGTCAGATAAATTTTAAAGCTCCCTGACGTGAAGCAGAATTAATTTCCATTCTGTTATTGATCAGTATGTCTGGTATTTGTATTTATATTTCTAAACTATTTTTCTTTTTTACTTTCACTTTTGATACTCTGCGTTTCTTACCCTGTGTGCTGCTATACAATGCTGCTGGAACCTCCAAGGGAGTCTTCTCAAGGGATCAGTAAAATTATATCTCATCTAATCTAGTGACTATACCTGGTTTTGGTGTTATTTAGGGTTTTCATGTCAGTGTGCTCTGAATATATTCTTCAATGGTGACAAGTCTGATGGTACCAGTAGGTTGGACAGAAATGCTGGATGCAGGATTCAACTTTACAGAGATTAATGCAAGTGTGAGTCAGTACACAAAAAAAGCAGTCCAAAAATAGCAACAGTAACCAAAGCATGAGGCAGAGACAGAATCCAAAAAACACGCAGACAATTCAATACACAGTTAAGCCCCCCCCCCCCCCCAAAAAAAAAACAAAACAAAAAAAAACCCACAGGACTAGGAAACACTGAGAACAACTGCTTGAAAGTGGCACAAGGCTCAACAGTCTCACAAGTAAAAGAGGAAGGTGTGACTAATAAAGGGTACATGATTAAGAGAAAATGTGCTGCAGGTGTGTGAGGAAAGATCTAGAACGAGGCGTGGCAAGCAAGGAGGGAAGACAGGAGGGACACGCCCAACAGCAAACACACAACACAAGACAAGAGAGAGCAAACCCCAAACCCCAGTGCAAAACTAACAGCATGTCCAAAAAAGAGGACAACTAAACAACATACAATAACAACATACAATAAACTCCACAGACCCAGTCCTGACAAATATCTTTGCTGTTTACTTCTGTAAGTATTCTGCAGCTTAGTTTCAACTGTTAGTGTAGTTTGCTTTCTTTTCTGTTTAATCCCAGTGTTTATTGCAGTTTGTTGAATCCTGTGTTCAGTTCTTGTCATTATAATTGTTAGAGGTTTCATGCTCTTGGTTTTGTGCTCTTTGTTCTTGTTATTTTTGTGGACACCTTATTTGGTTAGGCAGTGTTTTTGATTATGGTTCAGCACTTCTCCCTCTTTTATTTTGATGCCCCTGATCATAATCTGTTTCTGTAGCTTTCTTCCCGTGACTCTCCTCAGCTGTTTATCATCACTGATTTCCCTCACCTGTCTCCATTTTGTGATGAACTGCCAGTTTATTTAAACCCCAGAGTTCCTTTCAGTCCTTGTTTGAATGTGTGTGTTTTGCCTTTTTTTTCCACCAGCAGTTAGTGTTTCTTGATTCTTGACACCTTGTTGCTGAGCTTCATTTCTCTGTGTTTGTGATACTGCCTGCGATTATTGGACACTGTTGCCAGATAGGGGAAGCCAGGGCACAGTGGATCAGAAATGTTGTTTTGTGGCAGCATAAACATATTATGCATAGGTTTAGATTATTTATTGTGGATTTAATACAGCAAGTTATTGTTTATAAGGCTGTGTTATGTCTCCCCAAGTGTAATATACAGGTGTTTAAAATCAGTTTTGAAAATTTTTGATTCACTGTGCCCCGGACACTAATTGACGGGGCACAGTGAATCAAGTTAAAATCTAATGAAAAAACACATGATTATAAAGATTTCTTCAGAATTATTAAATATATGCTGATGCATATACAAACTATAATCCAGCAAACCAGCTATGTGATGTGTGAGTGTCTTATATAGTGATATAAGTCCTTTAGAAACTGTTATAAATACAAGTGTCGTAATTTCTGTTCAAACATGAAAAGTTGTTTATATACACAAATTATAAAAATAATTCATGGAAAAATAAATGTATAAGCTTCTTTTTTTTATTTTCCTTTATATAGCACCAAATCACAACAGAGTTGCCTCAAGGCGCTTCACACAGGTAAGGTCTAACCTTACCAACCCCCAGAGCAACAGTGGTAAGGAAAGCTTCAGCAAGTAATATTTGCCATCCACTTGATACTGGGGCTTAGTAAATCACTTTCTAGACTGATTCACTGTGCCCTGGGTGCATGTGACACACGAGTCATGTTATCGAATAGCTGATAGTCTGATGGACAGGGTCGTCTTCTAACTAAGAACAATTTTTTGGGCCACCTTTCCTCTGTTGTGAGAAATAAATGCAAAGACACTGACATCTACAAAATTTACTTTTGATAGGAAAAAACTGACTTCACTTGCCACTTAGTTTTACACTTAATGTATCCAAAAACAAAACACTAATTTATATTTTATTCAGCTTGGGACTCCGATGAGGGCGGTCGCATCTCCTCCACTCTCCCTTATCTCTCTGCCTTTAACCTTCAAGTCCCTACTTCACCAGACTGTGAATTCCTCAAAACTATATTGGATTCTGGATCTATTGGACTACTATTGGATTAACCATGGAATTGATCAGCTGGTCTCTGAATGCTATTGACCCCATTTTTTCTACAAGAAGGTCAGGACCGGGGGATCCTACCTGCCCAAATGGATTGTATCCTGCGGGCTATGTCCTTGACTCCTGGGGGTCTTGGCGTGTTGCATGCTTGGTGCCTTTCTCCATTGAGGATGTCGAGGATTTATTCATTTTTGGTCTCATGGCAGCAGGGCTGGTACTTTTTGGCTTATGTGCTGCCCTGATCTACCGGAAAATTGGCAAGACAGCAGCATCAGGAACCACGGGCCCTCGCTTGTCCGTCATGATTGAGGTTGGCAAGGCAGTGCATTCTCAGACTGCGTAGACTCTTGAACTCAGACGCAAACTGGATGACACCTTGGATCTGATGCATGCCTTGCAGTTGAAGCTGAAGGTTTCAGAGGCCGGTGAATATTCTTAATTCATAATTGGGAATATTCTTAATTCATAATTGGGATTTGGTTGTTCAAGTGGAACTGTTAAAAGTGTTTTTCACTGCTCAGCTACAACACTCCAGGCTTATCTAGCCTCAAGGACAAATTGCCCACTGTTACGTCCAGAGGAATTTATTCAGACCTTGGTGAGATTATTCGGCTCCATTCTTATCTCAACCCACAAAGACAATAACTGACTTACACATGGACTGAAGCATGCTCCAGCCTTTCCTATTACCTCACTTCCTGCCCCCCCCCCCCCATGGCAGGCCCCCGTTCTTCCTAAGCTTGCATGCGGCGCGACTCCAATTGCAGTAGCTACCACACACTCACATCGCCTCAATTTGGAAAATGGACTGTTCAAGTTTAGTGCACATAAACAATGTCAAATGTATATGTGTTGTCCTAATTCTGATGTGTGCCATTATTACGGTAAATAAGTAATAATTGTGGATTAATTGCAGTTTGTCTGTGGAATGTGAGTGCGGAAATCTCATTGTTGTAATGACAATGGTAATAAAAGCTATCCATCCATCCATAAGGGGATGTCTTTATGCATAAAAATATGGCATAACTGCTGCAAATATATATGTAGTTTTGCAGATATAGCTACTGATTCACTGTGCCCCGTGATTCACCATGCCCCGGCTTCCCCTACTATTGATCACTATCTGTATTTTGACCTCACATTTTCTTTTGGTGGGGGGGTCAGCCACCTGTCAGTCTCCTCATAGACACTGTTACATGATTTAACTGAACTCTGTGTTCCAACCTCTGCACCATCCCTGGTTCCTTTTTTGGGGGGGGGGGGGGGGGGGGTCAACCATTCTCCACCCATGATAGACTGTTTGTAGGTCTCTGTGATTCAGTTGTTTTACGCTGCCTGGTAAAAGCAATGTACCAGCACTGCTCCTCCTTTTAAATCCACCAAACCCATGGGCACATAGAGTGCAAGTAAATTTGCTTTTTAAGGAAAGTTAACACCGGGTGTGAAAATAACTGCTTTGGATGTGAACTAGCAGTTACACTTTCACTGTGTACTGCTTTACCCAGAAGTATCTCGTGTCCCTTCTTTGGTTATGTTAAACAAGTCTTCACAATGCTGAATATGAACCAGTGGTTTTATGACCACTTTATAATTTCTGGCAGATTGGGTGCAATAAAGTCCAGCAGTTGTTGGGCCATAAAACAGCAAATCACTCAAACTGTTCATCATCAGTCATTCAATACTTATTGCCATGTTTTGGATACAGCATTTTCAGCTATTCGTCAGTACTAATTCTGAAATTGAAACTCTGGGTACTGGTCAATACAAAGTCTCAAGTTGATACCAAATGATTTATTTTCTTTAAAGGGATCACACAGATACCTCTTCATAAACCCAGTATCAGTCATCACATGCCTTTGACATGCATACTCAGCTTTGCAGCCAGAAATAGTCACTGTGCACAAGTTTACTACTTGACCCTAGCTAGTCAATCAGTTTATAACTTTGCACTCCCACAAGAGTAAGGGTAAAAAAACTCTTGGTTCACATTGGATCACAGCTTTTGCAGCCATTCTGCTCTGCGTAAACCTGATCCTGTCAGATCTCAATAGATAAGCAAGGTGTGTCATGGTTAGGTCATGGATGTGATACTGTATGTTTCTCCAGGTGAAGGTGGAGGTGTGTTAGCAATGGCCAAATACAGTACCATGATGGAGCTGGTCTGCTTTTGCAGCCAAGGACAGGGGCAACCAAAACACACATTGGGTCAGGGATCAGACCACTTTCTGGATCAGTAAGAAAGGGTGGAAAAACAAATCTTTACGTTCCAAATAGCAGACTACATGGAAAAGGTTAGTAAAGGTTAGTAAAATCCTGTCTAATAAAAGTCACCCTCTGAACTCTGTCTTCTCCATCCAGAGAAGTTCAGTAAGCTCGAGATTTCTCTCATTGAGATGTTCTACAGAGAGACTGAGGAACTCATTTGTTCCGTGTGCCATCAGGCTGTTTAACGAGGCCTCTGCTGGGAGGAGCAGGAGGGAGAATGTGCTTTAGCAGCTAGTTTTTAGTTATTATTTATTTATTTTTGTGGTGGGCTTTGTTCCTTCCATTTTATTGTATCTTTTAATTCTATCTATCCTTGGAGCATGGACAATGCACAATTTTGCACCTTGTGATCAATAAAGTATTTATCTATCTATCTAAAAGGGTTGGTTTTTGTGCTTTTCTGGAGCTCATTATGCTCCCAGACACCTTGTCCCTGGATCTTTTAGCTAATATGAAATGTGCATTCTCAATACTCAGGTCTTAATATTTTGGAGTGATTCTTTCCTTTCCTGGATCCCAAAGTGCATCAGCTTGTACTAGGCTGCCTTGAGCCATGCTCAAGGTGGCAGGGGCTGTCTGCTTTGAACATACACCATTCAGGTGAATGCACAACTGCTTTTTCCCCCGATTTACATGATGCACACATCTGCTTTGGTTTCACTGTAACTCTACATATGCAGTTATAACTTTAAAAACAAGTCACCATAGCAATAAATCTGTATTTCATACAAATGTGTAAACTTCACAATTAATCTGTTCGTGGTAAGCACTGAAGTGAAGGGGGCGGTCTGAACAGACCATTGACCAACTGTAGTCCATGTCGCCATTACTCAAGAGGTTTTATTATATTTGTGAATCATGGGTTCCAAACAAATCCACAAGAACAGTAAACTTTCAAATAAAAAAAGTAAGCATGGAACATGACCACTGTTGTGAATTTAAAGTGCTACACCTTTCAAACTGTGCTTTCATCACTTGAGAAAGACCAGCACATTCACCTAAATCCATCACTGTTTTTTGATTGACTTTCATTCATGTTGTGAGATCCTCCCCACCCCACCCCATTTAAATTTCCCCTTGCATTTTATTTGAGCTTTCAGGGCAGCATGGTTGTCCGGGTCCTGGGTTCAAAGCCCACCCATGTCCCAATCTCCTTGTACATCTGGAGTTGTCCAGAAGTGCAGCCAACTTAAAAACATGCCAAACCAAGATGTTGGTCCGGCACTGCTATGCTGACCCCGAGCAAAACAAAGCAGCCAAAAATAATCATGATTTCATTCTTTGGAAATACTGCATGAATAAATGCAACAGAAAGATAATACATCCATCCATCCATCTTCTACCGCTTAGTCCAATTAAGGGTCGCGGGGGGCTGGAGCCTATCCCCAGCAGTCATAGAGCGCGAGGCGGGGTACACCCAGGACAGGACGCTAGTCTGTCGCAGGGCCACAAATAGACAAACAAACACACACACACACACACACACAACACACACACACACACACACACACACACACACACACACACACACACACACACACACACACACACACACACCCACCTACGGACAATTTTAAAGATAGATGATACATTCATCTACTAAATATAAAATATATAGATTTCAAATACACTTTATGATATACATTTAGCTTATCTTTAATCATTCTCTTCTTATTTGATAAACATTTGCCTGCCTGTTTATTTTTTCCCCTAACCTCAGATCCTTTGGCCAAATTCCAGCAGCAAGGTCAAATTGATCAAATGTCAATTAGTGAGGTCAAGGTCCTTGGGCTCAAAGGTAATAATTTCAGCTTTTCACTCCAATTTGTATGTAACGTGGCACACACATATGGATGTGGGTTCCAGTATCACCTAGCAACATGAAACTTGCTAAAAGTCCGTCACTGAATCCAAGGTCACATCTGTCTGTCTGTCTGTCTGTTGGCTGACTCCTCCCAGATCCTTTTGCTGATTTCTACCAAACTTGGTTTGCCAGTGAAGGTTAACCCCAAAAACTGAAACAGTTCATTTTAGCAAGTTTAAGTAATTTTGATTTTCAACCCCATTTGAACCAATTGTAGGACAAACCTAGGTTGATTCTAGAACTGCCTGGGCAAGGTCAGCCACAGGTCAGTCATTTGGGTAAAGATCAAATGTCAGATTGTCTTTGCTATCTTAGATACTGGTACCATTACCTACTTAACACAAACTCCTGAGAAAACAAATAAACTGGACAGAACCTTTTTATGCTTATTCACACCTTACTGTCAGATGACAGAGGAAATGCTTTTTTAATTTAAAAAAAAAATTACATTTTTGTCTGAAAAGCTTCAACTTTCAAACTAACCATAACTGGATATCGTTTTTCTAGTCTATGAACCATCTTCAGTTCAGAGGAAAGACAACTGACAGAAAAACCCAAACCGGCAAAGTTTTAGAAAGGATTACAGGCGGACTTTGTCAAACAACCCAGGACAAGGAAATCATTTTCACTAATCCCGCTCTCTGATGTCAGCCCCACAAAACGTCTCTTTCATCAGCCATAATTACACACTGAGCAGACCGCTATTGTACCGGAGTTATTTCCTTTGCCTTTTGACTTTCAGAGTATCTTGTCTCTGTGTCACGGCTCTGATTTTTAAAGTCTTCATTTATCGTAAACCAAAAAAGATATTTTGCAAAAGATATTAAAGCGCTTAAGGGCAAATATTTGTGCATTATTTTGCCTCTTGTAATACAAGCAGAAGTGGCCTTGGTGGCCACCAGATAGACTTTGGAAATGAAAGAAACTAACAAACAGGCTTATTTGCTCTCCATGTAACTTTGACCCTACCTGCTCCAAATTTTCATCCTGTATGTGAAGTATATTATATGGTTGCGACACTGTGCGCTCTGATCGGCTGATTACTGGTCGGATATTTCCCATCTTGGACCGGTTACCATGAAGATCGGTCCAGAATGCGTAATGTCGTTACAAAACAGGAAGCTAAAAGAGATTAGAAAAACCAAGTCGGACATGAGCGTACTCCATAAATCTCTAAAAAGCAATGGAAAAACACTGATTGAAAGCTTACTAGCTAATGACTGGACCATCTGTTAAGCAAGTGGAGGTGAAGAAAGCGAACGGGTCTGACTACGAGCCCAAGACCAGCAGCAGCAGCTTTTCATAATCTGGCAATACTGTCAGTTTGTGCATTTATATATATATATATATATATATATATATATATATATATATAGCCATATAATAAAACAATTATTTACCGAGCGAGAGGTCTGTACGGGGAAATATCAGACCGAGGTACGGACCAAGCGCAGTGTGGTCTGTGTGAAAAACATAATCCTAGATACATCCAGCCTGATAGATAAATAGACAGCTATATAGTATACAAATAATGAATGTTTATGAGTTCAATGGTATGAATATTTGATGAGGTGAAAGCTGGAACAAACCATTCACAAGGCGAAGCTGAGTTGAATGGTTTGTTCCAGCTTTCACCTCATCAAATATTCGTACCATTAAAAGAATGTAAAACATTCATTATTTGTTTTTATATAACGGATAAAATAGATCCTTGAAATTTGATATTTCATTAATTTATAAACAAAAAGGACAAGAAACAAGAAAAGGGACTTACATTTTGGTGTTCCACTGCTGCTAAAGTCCAAATTGTAACATGTAGTCCAGTGATGCTGTGCACTGACTTCAGACTTCCATAAAAAAAGACTTGTCATTCCTCAGTCCAGCCAAAAATCACATCAGCATTTCATGTGAACAGCTCTTCATGCATCCAGACAGCTTACAGTGGAGTGGATTTTATGTGTGTTTGTGTGTATGTTTCAAGAATTAGCAGCATCACTTAGCTCAATCAAATCATCATGTCGTTATCCCCCGCACACGCGAGCACACACACACGCATGCAACCCGGTCGGTCGACTGTGTACGTCCTCAGTGCAGCGAAAAAAAAATCACATCAGAAATGAGTCCAACTTTTTATTCTTTCTTCCTGCTAACAGCCTCCAGACAGCACAGTGCATTTGTTTTTGTGTGTGTGTGTCTTACAAGAATTAGCAGCGTCAGTTTGCTCAATCAGTTAGCTCAATCAAATTGTCTCGGGAGAGTCGTTGTCCCCTGCATGCATGCGCACACACACACGCAACCTGGTCTGCACTTGTGCATGCGTGTACTACCAAAAAAGACTGTGTATGTCCTCAGTGCAGTGAGAAAAAAAAAATTCACATCTGAAATTAGTCCAGCTTTTCATTCCAACTTCCTGCCAACAGCCTCCAGACAGCACAGTGGATTTGTTTGGTGTGTGCGTGCGTTCACGTGTTGTGTGCGGGTGCGTGTGCATGTGTGTGCATGAGCACACGTGCACAAGGATGTGTGTGTGTGTGTGTGTGTGTGTGTGTGCAGAGTGCAATGGTACCAAACGTATTGAACCAAATTTGCACTCTAAATGGAACCAAGCTGCACTCTAAATGCAATGCAACACAAATGGGATGAATTCATCCATATCATGTGACATACAAAGCATCAGTCAAATGACAAGGATCCACTCAGGTGTATATAGATTGAACGCCCCCCACTGAAGTAGACAATAATCTACACTACAGAATTTGCAAATTTATAGGACTTAAGTAGTAAGCTCTATTGGTGCCTGCACTTGTCCCTGGATTCTGTATCATGATGCAAATGAGTCTCCAGCTTCACCTGAATGGTTTCCCAGATGTAACTCCTTCCACCATTGTTAAACAGTCCTTCATATGTGTCCTTTTGCCTAGGGTTGTGTCTCACTGGAATAATCAAAATTCTGCCTCTGACTGGGTGGACAGCCAATCATGGCTTAATAATGGGGTGACACTGAGGGTAGTCAATCAGATTCCAGTGGTGGCACCAGGACCTACACTATAGATCACTAACTATACTCTGTGCACACTATCGGGTGGCCATCTGTGTCTGAAATCTCATTGCCTTGATTCCTTATAAATGTTATGCTGAATTTATCTATTTTTATATTTAAGTCTCTTACCCATTCTTTATAACCCACACACAGAAAAAAGAACAAGGCGTTCGTTTTGCATGTGAGTCAACCGGCCATGTGCTTTTTGACACTCAGGAGCATTTTTATTTTTCCTGTACACTGCACCATTGTTCATTTCAGACACACACTTGTTCGGAAAGCGCTGTTTGAAAGTGCTCTATCCTGAAACACAGAGTTTGTGAAATGTCAAAGTGAGCTCTGGGTATTGCTCACACATCTACAAGGAAGGACAGGGTGTGAAAATTTATACATTTGGGCTTGTTGTTTTGTCTTTTTCCCCAGCAGCAGGGAGTTCTCAGGCCCTGCCATATTCACACGCCTGAGGCACTTTAAACCCTCTCACACACCAACTCCTTGTCTCACACACAACTTTTCGCTTCCACTCTGCCCGTGTCCATCTTTCTTCCTCTCTTTGTCAGCGTCTGCCCCCCCCCAGCTCACCTTCCTTCTTTCCTTGTTCAGTGTTCAGTTTGTGAATCCCTCTAGCCTGCACCGGGACCACTTCCCTTTGACACACAACACACCACACACACACACACACACTGAAAAAGCCTGTCTGTCAGCCGCCGTAATGACAGGATGAGGCCAAGTCTGCACCGGGCTTATGTGGAGTTTGTGCGAGGGATTGTGCGTCATGAATACTGTATGCACGTGCATGTGAAGTCCAATGTTGTGAAGAATTTGCCACAATGAATTTGACAGTGTTCTAAAAGAGACTGAAACACATGCTGTGGTTCACACTGTGCACAAAAGAATTGTTGGCATATTTTACTTATTTTAGCTTAGTGTCTAACAGGCCAACAATATTAATTGTGTTCTCTTATTTCCTTTATGAAAATTCACCATTTCTTTTCCCAATCAAGTAATTAGTGTGCATGCTTCTGCAGCAGAAGGTTTTAAGTTCAACACCACCCATGCACAATGTATCAGATGTCATGGCAGAAATATGCTGAGGTCTGAGAGTTTGAGGGTTCTGTACAGTATCTCATCTGTTCCTAGGACTGCACTCTTCTGGACAGAGACCTCTGATACTGTGCCTGGAATCTGCTGGAGCCTTTATGGAGGACAGGTCCAAATGCTCCTATTACTACTTTGGACTTTACCTTCCACATCCCGTCAGGACTTGAGGACTTCTACTCCACATGCAGCACAGATGTTTCTGCTCAATGGGGTAGTGGCTACATTACTGTCTTTGGATCAGTTGATCAGGGGTTTGAATCCAGTTCAGGGAATGCAAGCAGTAGGAGTCTTCAGGCTCGACACCCAATGCTACCCAGGCCTACCTCTGAACATTAGTGAGAGACATAATGGCTAAAGCTGTACCAGCACAGATGTCATCCAGGTTAACAAGATGTACGTCAGATGTTAGGGAACCAGGACATACTGATGAGAAGTGGGCGACCAGAACAAGACATCAGGACATACATGGACAAGGACTACATCATGGAACTGATTATTTATACATATATTATACAAATAATGAATGTTTTATGAGTTCAGTGGTGTGACTATTTCATGAGGTGAAAGATTTGTACCATTGAAAGAATGAAAAAACATTCATTATTTGTTTTACATAATGGCAAATAGACCCTTGTCATTTGATATTTTATTAATTTATAAACAGAAAAGGGACTTATGTTTTCGTGTTAGTCACTGGTGCTTTGACGTCAACAGTCCAACATGAACTTTAAATAGGAGTCCAAAACTGTTCTCAGTCAACTTGGAAAAACAATATTGACGATGTAGTCTGTGACGCCGTGTGCAGACTGCTGTCTGCACTTTCCACAATCCAGCGAAAAATCACGTCAGAAATTTGTCCAGCTTTTTCATCCTCTTCATCCTAACAACTCTTCATGCCTCCAGACAGTTTATGGCATAGTGGATTTTTGTGTGCGTGTGTGTTAGAAGAATTAGCACAGTCAATTAGCTCCTTCAAATTGTCATCCGTCAGCAAAACAAACTCCACCATGTTTAGCTAAATGCCGCCCCCACTAGTGGGCGGTGGTCACAGCGTGCAATGGTACAAAATGTATGGAAGTAAAATTGCACGGTAAATGGAACCAAATTTGCATGCTTAAATGCAACGCAACACAAATGGACAAATAATCCATGCCACGTGACATACAAAGTGGAAATTAAATGTCAAGGATCCACTCAACCATTTTATAAATATAGTTATTTGCATGGCTGCTACACATTACGTTGACAGCCTCAATCCACCACCGGAACCATGCATTGCACTTCCACAAATGGCGGTCCATTTCTTGAGTGCAAAAAAATGCATACTGCAGCTGTGAGACTCGGACACTAATTACCGACCTACAGTTACAACTGCATGACTTCGGTTGTCGGTCTCTTGAGATGACCATTGGGTACTACTGCAATTACTTTGTGTCAAATGAGTGGTTGTAAGGGAGCGGCTTTTTCTTAGGGAGACTCAGATGAGGAGTATTACTTTGTATTATTATTGTTTTATTACTTTGCATTGTAAGAAAACATTTTAACTGCAGTACATAGGTGTCTACATGCTGAGGACCACAATGGCTGCATGCCCACATTTCACCTGGCTGCAGCAGAAGGGCTACATTCAAAGTAGGCTGCTTGGGTAGTTGCCATCTAAGACACCTGACCTATTCACAATAGTAAATTTAAATCCACTCAGATCTTGTCATCAAAGAACATATTCTGATGACGTTCCACATTTATTAATTTAAATCAGTGGATCCAAATCACTTCCAACACTAACACAAGTGGGCAGCTGCACTTAAAGAAGTAAAATATTTGGCTAAATCACATTCACTTCCCTCACTACCTTCAACGATGTAGAAATAAGCACTGTGGGAACATTTTGTCGAAGGATTTATAAATTAGTCACAAGGTGACTGTCTGCCATTGCAGTTTCACCAAACAAAGCATTAGAAAAGAAGCATGTGAGGACAAATTGTCTGCTTGACTTTGTTAGACTGTTCAAGGGCATTTGCTCCATCCTTACCTCTCCGTCTCTGCAGGCTTGACTGGTGCAATGGAACAAAAACAGTGACGCCTTGTTTCAACAAATGAGAAATGACAAATGCATAAATCATTCAAGCTCTGCCGCGTAGAGATTTCAGTTTGACACAGTCGCAGGCTGTTTGATGCACCACTGATGAAAACTTTGGATGCTCATTCACAGCAGCAACACGATTTGCTGAAACGGTCAATGTGTTTTTCAAGCCACACTCTTATATCATCATAGGACGAGTGGAGACATACTGATAAACATCTGACTAAAACCTGCACTTTCACTTTTTGATCATACGAGGTCTGTACATAAAGTATCGTACCTTTTTATTTTTTTTTAAACTATATGGATTTTGATTCATATGTTTTCACGTCAGACAAGCTTGAACCCTCGTGCGCATGCAAGGTCTGTTAGTACAGCTTTAAGGACCCCTTTAAGGACACTCAGCGCGCCGCGCTCCGAGCTCGATGACGCGGCACAAGCCACCAGACCATTTCTGAGCTGATGGCTCTGTGGATACGAGACCGTCGTGTGCTCTTTCTCTGGTTATCACAAGAGCTGGACATCAGCCATTTTCCGGCAGATTTCACTTTCAACAAGAGATTTTGTCGTGGAAAGCCGCGCGGAGGCTTTGTGCGTCACGACCGATTCGCTGTTCGAGCGAGACAAAGAACGCCTCCGTTTCGGCGTGCCAGAGGACAAGTTCGGACATGCCCAGCTCTCCACAAGTTCTCTTATAACTCACTCGACTGGTAAGCATTGAAAGCCGAGATAGGCATGTCCAAACTCGTCCTCTGACACGCCGAAACGGAGGTGTACCTTTGTCTCGCTTCCAAAGCGAATCGGTTGTGACGCGCGAAGCCTCTGCGCGGCTTTCCACGACAAAATCTCTTATTAAAAGTGAAATCT
The DNA here is from genome assembly GCF_902500255.1 of Thalassophryne amazonica. Classification (NCBI taxonomy): domain Eukaryota; kingdom Metazoa; phylum Chordata; class Actinopteri; order Batrachoidiformes; family Batrachoididae; genus Thalassophryne; species Thalassophryne amazonica. Next base: position 86,397,411 of record NC_047114.1, on the reverse strand, counting down.
GCTTGAAAATGGCTGATGTCCAGCTCTTGTGATAACCAGAGAAAGAGCACACGACGGTCTCGTATCCACAGAGCCATCCGTTTAGAAATGGTCCGGTGGCTTGTGCCGTGTCGTCGCAGCTCGGAGCGCTGAGTGTCCTTAAAGGGGTCCTTAAAGCTGTACTAACAGACCTTATTCTCTGTGAAGCCCGTAAAATTTTCACCGAAAGCCAGATAAATTTTTCGAATGGTTTCCAGGTGCCAGTCTCTAACAGCTTCTGAAAAAATTCTGATGGAAAAAACCCCCAAATCATTCCGCCATTTCCAGACTATGAAAATCCGACGAGGGGGCGGGACCACTCCTTCCACAAGGCGTGCTCACAGGCAAATGACGTCACCGACAGGTGTGGAAAAACTCACGCATGCGCACAAGAGTTCAAGCTTGTCTGACGTGAAAACATATGAATCAAATCCATATAGTTTTTAAAAAAAAAGGTACGATACTTTATGGACACACCTCGTACATGTTTTTAACTGTGAGTTACAAGTTCATTATACCATGGTCAGTGAGAATTCCATGTCTAACTGGCGTGCATTATTTTCGTGTATACGCAAATGTAGTTCGGCGAGTTAAGTCACTGTTAAAATCACTCTGCTCTGGTCGTCACCGTGGCAACACACAAATCAGTTGGCGCAGAGCAACTGTGTTTTGACAGGTGAATGACAGAAACGCGATAAAACATGGATTTCCAAGTGAATTATATATTTCTGGCCAAAATAAAATATTTGAAGGATGGAAAGAGGAGGAGAGCAGACGAGAAGAACAGCAAAAGCAACGGCATAAAGATTTAACATCGGATGAACTGGACAAGATTGAAGACAGGAAAGAAGAAGAGAACGGTTCTATCCTTACGAGCCGCATCAAAACAGTGAGCGTAGTTTCTGGACCTGTTGCCAGAGTTTGCCAAGGCTCCACACAGCAGAGAGGGGGGCGGTGTGAGTGGCCCGCTGCAGCGCGAGAGCCCGCAGACTCGGTAAGCACATCGGAGACAAAATATCTTGAGACTGGTATAAAACAGTCCCAAATACTCACACATTTTTATCAAGTTGTGTTAACTTAAATAAATATTTGTGTGTTAGCTCACTGTGTGGGACCATGGTAGAAGCGGATTAAACAACTCAAAGCCGTGCATTAACGGTTTGAATGCACTTCGCGGAGTAACCCACTCCGCTTCGCGTCGTGCATTCAAACCCATGTAATGCACAGCTTCTTGTTGTTTAATCCTTACTTATACCGTATATAAAAACAGTTTTTCAATGAAAATGTACTATTGATTAAAAGAAAAATCATTTAAGATATGCAACAACCTGTGATTTGACAAAACTCCTTACAAATACGAATCATACATTCCAACCTGATAATAGACGAAGAATCACTTCATCTGTTAGAGGACACACAACACACTGAATTTAATGACAGATTAAACAGCTCTAACTACCTTTAAAGTCCTGCATACGAGGTCTGTCCAAAAAGTAACAGAACCTTTTTTATTTTTTTCAAAAACTATATGGATTTGAATCACGTGTGATTGCATCAGCCAAGCTTGAACCTTCGTGCGCATGCGTGAGTTTTTTCACACCTGTCGGTTGCGTCATTCGCCTGTGGGCAGGCTTTGAATGAGCACTGGTCCACCCCCCCCCCGTCGGATTTTTATTGTCAGTGAAATGGCAGAGCAACTGCTGCTTTGCTCCATGAAATTTTTTTCAGAAACTGTTAGAGACAGCCAGTTGGAAACCATTCGAAAGATTCAGATGGTTTTCGGTGAAGATTCTGTCGGTGTCACACAGATTAAGGAGTGTTAAAACCTTTTTAAAGATGGCCCACAGCGGCGGAGGGCGCGCGGCGCACCGAGCGGCCATCGACAGGCTGGAACGACCAGATCATTGGAGATTTTATAATGAAAGACGTGCGGAGGATTTCGCGCGTCGGCACAGAGCTGCTCATGGTGCACAACAAAAAACACCTCCGTGTTGGAAACCATCGGAAGATTCAGATGGCTTTCGATGGCTTTTCAGTGAGTGAGTATCCGAGAAACTGTGGAACGCTGGACATGCCACAACATGTCCTGTGAGACTTCAACACGGAGGTGGTTTTTTTTTGTTGCGCGCCATGAGCGGCTCCGTGCCGACGCGTGAAATCTCCGCACGTCTTTCATTACAAAATCTCCTGTAACAGTGGAATGTGCCGCAAAGTGCTATGTCCAGCTCTCTGCCATTTCTTGGTAGTCACCGATGTCCCGATCAGCACAGCGTTCAGTTTGGAAATGATCTGGTTTTTCCAGCCTGTCGATGGCCACTCGGTGCGCCGTGTGCCCTCCGCCGCTGTGGGCGGTCTTTAAAAAGGTTTTAACACAACTGGCTGTCTCTAACAGTTTCTGGAAAAAAAAAAAAATCATGGAGCAAAGCAGCACTTGCTCTGCCATTTCCCTGACACTAAAAATCAGACGAGGGGGGTGAACCAGTGCTCACTCAAAGCCGCCCACAGGCGAATGACGCAAACCGACAGGCGTGAAAAAATTCACGCTATGCGCAAGAAGCTTCAAGCTTGGCTGATGCAATCACACAGTTTCAAATCCATATCGTTTTTGAAAAAATAAAAAGGTCCGTTACTTTTTGGACAGACCTTGTATAGGGGTGTGTCTGCCTGGATTGAGGTCCATCAACATCCAGCTGAAACAGTTTGTACCTTACATGCAAGCTTCATGCAGGTCACTGAACACTTTTCACGTAATAGATGAATCGGTGTCATGAATGCAGTGTTCCATAACTTTCTAACCAACTGCCACAGCAACATCCAGCATGATTGTGGCCATCTGATTCACGTGTGTGCACACATGCCCTCACTCTAGCCCTGAATATCTATTTCCCACCAGAAAACCTATCCACACCTTTCCCTTGTATCCTTTAAATACCACAATGCTGGCACCTGTGTACTCCTCTTTTTAAAGGTGATTACAGGTGACATTCTTTATTAAAGGCAGACAAAATGGCCACAGCACATCTTGTATAATGTGAAATCTTAATCCAGCCCTTTGTAAAAGTTTGCGCTCACAAATAGTACCATCAAGATAGCAAGGTGTGCTTAGTCACGCCCAATTGAATTGCACCATGTATTTTTTAGACCCCACATCATAGACTCCAAGATGGGACTTCTTAAAAAAAAAAAAATTGCTCTGCTTCATTCACGTCTTTATGTAATCACTTGTCTTTTGGAAAAAGCTTTAAATCATTACCATTATATCAATTTGCAGCTTGAATTGTTGAAGAGTTAGTGTGCTTTCAAACAAGAGAATATTCCTCCGAACCAACACTGCACACATGCACAGATGTGTCTTCAAAACGTTCCAATTATCTATGTAGCCAAAAGTATAATTACTCATCGTGTGCCAAGATGTTGTTAGGATTCTGTACCACACAAATTAAATTGCCCCTAAACAATTAGGAGCTATTAGAGCGTCTCAAGAAATTATTCTAGTTAATGAGGGGGAGGGATGGGAAGGCTGAGATCAGGAGACAGGAGTTGTTGAAATAAAAAAAGCATCCTTGACATCTGGGAAATAGATAATTAGATGTTGGCACTCTTAACTGCTTGTTTGAGGAACTGTTGTAAGATTTTTTTATTATTATTATTATTTATTTATATTAAAAAAGTAGAATCACATCTTTCTCTGGTGTTTATGATCCACTGCAAGTCAGAATGCATTTTAAAGGAAAACAGACAGTGAGAAATTGTCTGGTGTCATTAATTAGGCGACGTCTTGTTCGTGATGCTTGAGAAACCTGAACATCAGGTGCCGCAAGTCGAATCTCATATCCGCAGTGTGGCTGTCCCTTAATTTCCAGTGATTCATTTACCAGCCGTGCAGCAGCTGCAGTTATGACCCAGAATGTACATATTCAGACTCGACACATACCTCTTGAATAACTTAAAATACATGTATTACTTCTGACAGCTAATGCATAGTCTGTCTTTGTCGAAGATATTTAAAAAAGAGAGGGAGATCAATATTAATGAATGTTTACTAATGGGCAGCACGGTGGTTTAGTGGTTAGCACTGCTGCCTCACAACAAGAAGGTCATGGGTTCTCTTCCCAACTGGGGTCTTTCTGTGTGGAGTTTCATGTTCTCCCTGTGTTTGCTACGTTGTGTGGGTTCCCTCCAGATGCTTCGGCTTCTTCCCACATCCAGATCCAGAAGACATGCAGTAGGTGAATTGGACACTTTAAATTGACCGAGATAAGCAGCAGAAATGACACCAAGATGAAGTATTTCCATATTCAGATAAATGAGGAATAATGCATAATAATAAAACCCATCCATCCATTTTCTTCCGCTTATCCTAGGTCGGGTCGCGGGGGCAGCAGCTCAAGCAAAGCTGCCCAGACCTCCCGATCCACACACACCTCCCCCAGCTCCTCCAGGGGAACCCCGAGGCGTTCCCAAGCCAGATGACAGACGTAGTCCCTCCAGTGTGATCTGGGTCTTCCCTGGGGCCTCCTCTCAATGGGACGTGCCCGGAACACCTCTCAAGCGAGGTGTTCCAGGCACGTCCTAGACGTCCAGGGGGCATCCAGAAAAGATGCCCGAGCCACCTCAGCCCGCTCCTTTCGACGTGGAGGAGCAGCGGCTCGACTCCGAGCTCCTCCCGAGTGACCGAGCTCCTCACCCTATCTCTAAGGGAGCGCCCAGCCACCCTGGGGAGGAAACTCATCTCGGCCGCTTGTACTCGCGATCTTGTTCTTTCGGTCATGAGCCAAATCTCATGACCATAAGTGAAGGTTGGAACGTAGCTCGATTGGTAAATCGAAAGCTTTGCCCCCCTGCTCAGCTCTCTCTTCACCACAACGGTCCGATACAGCGACCGCACCACTGCAGATGCTGCACCGATCCGTTTATCGATCTCACCCTCCATCTGTCCCTCACTCGTGAACAAGACCCTGAGATACTTAAACTCCTCCACCTGGGGCAAGGACACCCCACCGACCTGAAGAGGGTCGAGAACTTTTTCCGGTCGAGAACCATGGCCTCAGATTTAGAGGTGCTGATCTTCATCCCGGACGCTTCACACTCAGCTGCAAACCGCCCCAGTGCACTCTGAAGGTCCTGGTTTGACGACGCCAACAGGACCACATCATCCGCAAACAGCAGAGATGAGATTCTGTGGTTCCCAAACCGGACCCTCTCTACACCCTGGCTTAAAACCATGGGATTTAAATTATCATTATTATGTTATGAAACTTTCAATCTTATTACAAAATTGAAAATCAAAGACTTTTTTAAAATGTATTGTAATAACTTGCTTCTAGAGGAGAAGGTTCCAGGTTCAAGATCACATGTGCTTATTATTCATGTTATGTGGAGCTGCAACAGAAAGGGCATCCGGTGTGAAACTTGTGCCAAATCATCTACTTTAGATCTGCTGAGGCGAACCCAAGTGGAAACGGGAGAAGCTGAAGGAATTCATGATCTCTAATGGCCCACTTGCAGTATCTTTATGGCCCACCAGAAGGCTGCGGCCCACAATTTGGGAACTAACGAAATAGGGCAACAAATACGCAGTTATGTTGTTGAGCCCTACTCACAATTTGTGCTGGTTGAGGAACACACTTTCAAAGTGTCTCAGTCTAGTTTTAAAAAGCAACAAACTTGCATGTAAATTTTAGACATTTTCATATGAGCTGAAATCATTTTCATGTCATACACACAGTCTGCTTTTGAGCTCGCTTCTAAACACAGCTTCAAGACAAAAACTTTGACCACGAGAGGTACGCTTATAACTTATTCACTAACAAGTGAGAACTTGTGTTTTGACATCGAACTTCAAAGTATCGGGATTCTATTTCATGTTGGCATTGAGGGAAAGTCAAAAGGATGCCAAGTGCAGAATCCTTCTCTCAGGTCAAAGCTTCTTCCGGAGATGACAGAGAGGTCGACACTTTGGTTGTCAGTGTGGAGATGCAGTGTCACCTGTCCTTGAATTCCCGTTTTGAGCATTAGCTTTGTTTCTTCTATCCGGCGTGACCAGCTCCCTTTTCTCTTTAGCTGCTCTTTCATCTGTTATTTAATGGAGGGATTGCCAACATGAAAGTCATGACCACTTTGCCTTTCATCACAATGACATCATCCACGCGGCAACACCTGAGAGCGCGGTTCTCTAAAACAGGCCACTGTGCTTATTAAAAAATAAGAACAACAATAATTAAATCCCACGTCATGTTGCTGTTTGTCAGAGTGTAATCAAAGCCCGTTTCAGATTAAGAGTTCGGAGTAATGTCAGGTTAAAAAGGAGTCTGAGGCGGAGGCAGAATGAACTGCACTAATCGGATGTTTGTGTGCACCATCCAAATACTGTCTTATTTATTCATGAAGCCAAATGAGATTTTGTCTATTCAAATGTTACATTTGGATTTAGAATGTGAATTTGATGGCATTTGAAGGGCTTATACCTCTGCCCACCTTCCACACATAAAGCAGATCAAGTAAGTATTTAACATCTAACTATTTTTCTCAATAAGTACGGTGCATCAGGAAAGTATTCACAGCGCTTCACTTTTTCCAAATTTTGTAGTGTTACAGCTTTATTCCAGAACGGAGTGTATTCACCTTCCCCCTCAAAATTCTACTCACAACAATGGAATTTGGGCCAGTTTTTACTGAATTGGACATAAATCTAGAGTTTTGTTTGTTTGATGCTAATTCACTGTGTGTGTGGGTTCGCAATAATTATACAGGTGATTGTCAGCAACGAGACTGGAGATAGTAACGGGGTGGTAGATTTGTAATTCACTTAATTTGTCACATCTTGTTAAAAGAATAGTGATGAAACTCTTGAACAACATTCGCAGAGATGCCACAAAACTCCATTCAAGTGTAAGAATTTTTTTTACCCCATCCTTAACAGAAGTTATGGATTGGACTAATCAGACTTCAGCTGTGATTTTGTAACTTTTAACCATTTCGCAAGATTTCAGGTCAACTAATTGTGATATGCTATATCTTCCATTGTAGGCTAGCAGCATCTAGCTCGTCGCACTTTTTGCAAAAATGCGGAACATGATCGTATAGCGCATGATCCCAGATCTGACGTTGACTTTGTTCATGCTACTCTAACATTTTTCTGCCTTTTTGTTGACGTCTAGAATCTAAGATGATTCTAGTATTGTCGACGCGGCAACATGTGGCACCAGGGCTGTTTCTGCATGTGTAGTAATACTAGATCAACTCTGTCCATGTAAGATAGCAGGAAGTTGCAGTCATCCCCAAACAACAAGCCCGATTTGTCTCCATAGCTTTCTTTAGGCTGTCTTCTCCTGTCCTGTCTGTAGATTGACACAGTTGAAGGATTTGTCATTTTTAAAAATCTTATAAATGATAAAGTGACTTTGACATGTGCTCTAATTTTTCAGTCATTTTGTGATTAGAGTCTATGCTGCAGTCAGAAAGTTACAGTGAATGATAACATAGTAACAGGTCGTTCTATTGACGACCTGAAGCTGGCCAACGACCTGAACGTCTTCTATTCACGCTTTGAAGACAAGGACTCACACCTCCCCACCCCCCACACAACTGGATATTCAAACACCATGGACCTCTCCCCTCTCACCGCTGCCCTCCCCCCTCCCCCCGTTGCCCTCTCCGTCCAAGAGGAGGACGTGAGAAGACACTTCAAAAGGTTGAATCCATGTAAGGCCCCGGGCCCAGACTGTGTCTCTCCTGCCACCCTGAGACACTGTGCTGATGAGCTGGCCCCAGTCTTCACGGGGATCTTCAACACCTCCCTGGAGTCATGCCATGTTCCAGTCTGCTTCAAGTCCTCCATTATAGTTCCAGTCCCCAAGAAACCACACATCACTGGACTTAATGACTACAGGCCTGTGGCTCTCACGTTTGTAGTCATGAAGACCTTCGAACGCCTGGTTTTATCCCACCTGAAGTCCATCACCGACCCCCTCCTGGACCCCCTGTAGTTTGCCTACAGAGCCAACAGGTCTGTAGACAATGCCATAAACCTGGCCCTGCACTCCATCCTGCAGCACCTGGACTCCCCAGGAACCTACGCTAGGATCCTGTTTGTGGACTTCAGCTCTGCATTCAACACCATCCTACCGGCTGTGCTCCAGGACAAGCTTTCTCTGCTCCACGTGCCCGACTCCACCTGCAGGTGGATCACAGACTTCCTGATGGACCGGAGTCAGCATGTGAGGCTGGGAAAGAATGTCTCGAACACTTGGGCTCTCAGCACAGGATCTCCACAGGGCTGTGTCCTTTCCCCTCTGCTCTTCTCCCTGTACACTAACTGCTGCACCTCCAGCCACGACTCCGTAAAGCTCATCAAGTTTGCGGACGACACCACCCTCATCGGACTCATTTCGGATGGGGATGAGTCTGCCTACAGGAGGGAGGTGGACCGGCTGGTGACCTGGTGTAGCAGCAACAACTTGGAGCTCAACGCCCAGAAAACAGTGGAGATGATCGTGGACTTCAGGAAAGCCACAGCCCCCCGCCCTCCCTCGCCCTCACCAACAGCCCCATCACCACTGTGGACTGTCACCGCTTCCTTGGCACCACCATCACCCAGGACCTCAACCATCAGCTCCCTCATCAAGAAGGCCCAGAAGAGGATGTACTTCCTGCGGCAGCTGAAGAAGGCCAAGCTGCCTGTCCAGCTGATGGTGCAGTTCTACACGGCCATCATCGAGTCCATCCTCTGCTCCTCCATCACGGTGTGGTACGCCGGGGCCACAGCCAGGGACAGACACAGACTGCAGCGCATTGTGGCCTCTGCTGAGAAGGTGATCGGCTGTAGCCTTCCATCTCTCCACGACCTGCACGTCTCCAGGACTCTGGGCCAAGCAGGTCGGATCACAGCTGACCCTTCTCACCCTGCACACGGTCTGTTCAAACCACTCCCCTCGGGCAGGAGGCTACGGTCCATCCGGACCAGAACCTCCCGCCATAAGAACAGTTTCTTCCCCTCTGCCATTAGACTCATGAACTCCTCATAACTCAGTCACCTTAACCTTAACTCTGTCACTTTATCATTTTATCACGGGTCACTTTAGACAATCTACTTTGGTTTTAATTGCACTCCTCCCACTGCACTGTTTTTTTCTGTTCCTCTTTCTTTCTGTTTTTCTGTTGCACACAGCCTTTCATATTTCATATGTCATTTTTTATCTTATATTTTGTCTTATTTTGGCACATATTGTATATTTTATCTTAGCATTTTATATTGCTCTCTGTTTAATGTTGCACCATTATATCAAAGCAGATTCCTAGTCTGTGAATCCTGTTAATTGGCAATGGCAATAAACTTCTTCTGATTCTGATTCTGAACATGGTAATAATACTAATATGTATCCTCGGGGCGTCATTCATTTCAACACCCATATCCTCGGCTGTTGCACTCGTGGCTTTAAGCAAACATGTAGCGAAGAGAACTGCTTGAACTCTGGACTGATTTTTAACACAATCTATTTTTTATTGAAGAAGCAACGCTTCGCTGTACTCAGCCCCCTTGGAGACCATAGACACATCTTCAAAAGAGCACCTGCCCTTATCAGTGTGCTCGACCTATTTCCCCAGCTTCTTTCCTCTATCCATCCCCGTGTACGACTCGGGCTACAGAGGACAGATAATCCCATTGACACCGGCAGAGGCTGATGTAGTGCACCTGTGATCTGGTTATCGTGCCCTACCTAGATTGTGGATAAAAGTGGGAGAAAACCAGTGGGGCTCCTGGAAGAGCTACAGGGAAGTCATACATACAGATGTATTACGTCACTGACTGGTGCTAAACTAAATGAACATTTAATTTAATATTTTCAGATGATTAAAAATAAATGGCAGGGTTAATCATGCTAATAAAAGCTGTGCTAAACTGGCATAAAGTGCCATGCAGCTTTATTCAGTTTCTAAAACAGCTAAAATTATTCAAAAAAATGTATTTGCAGTGATTTTAAGTGAGCACTGGCTCATATTTGAGTTAGAAAGTGTATCACAGAAACATCATCATCTATTCTCAAGGTCGGTATCCAGGCAGATTAACCTCAAGGGTGGAGTTTCTCAGTGAAAACATCGCCAAACTCAATACAAATACATGTAATTTGATCACTTTTCAAATGGGTTAGACTCATCAATAAAGACAGTTTAATGCACAACGGTTCATTTTAGGTCACCGAGGGACCAGTCACGGAAATATGAATTCTCGCCTTCCGATTAGTCACTTTGCCGAAGTAACCTAGCGCCGACCTTGAGAATACCATAATTCTGGTAGTACTAGTGGGAAGTTCCCTCAATGGGCTTAACTTTTATTTACCAATTTATATTTCACAAACAAAATGACTAAAGAAAACTACTTGTTATTTGAGACATGTTCTACACTACCTTAATTTAATTTACTAAATTTACTAAAAGATATATTTATTTTTATTTTATGAATTTTGGCTAGATTCAACTAGATTTATTCACGGGGGATTGTACAAGTTTTCTTTAAAAAAAAAATAGCACTTGTTAAGAACTGCACAAACATAACCATTGCTGCATCTTTTGTTTTCATTTCATTTTCAACAGTATTTCTCCAGTACATTCAGTATTTAATAATGCTGCAGAAACACTGCTGTTTGATGTTGCTGTCTATTAAAATGTGGCACTGAAAGCCACTAAATGCACACCTATGCAATGTTACAACTATGAAGTTAAACTGTTTAATAGAAATCACTAACTGACCATATTATGTGCTTACAAATGAGATTAGTGGACTAATTTACAAGGCAAATATATGCAAAGTATTAGCTCACAGCTAACAGGCAGATAATAAATGAGAGGTTATGTGAAGGTGTTTTTGTACTAAACAGTATTGTCACTTATTTCAAATTTATATTTAAAAAAAAAAAAGGTTTATACTTTGGCAGGCAGCTGTTTTATAGGCAGCACTACCAGGTGTCACACCTACTCCTGATTTTGCAGAGGCATTAATACAATTTAAGGATTAACTCATCACTTTTACAGCCAGTTTTCTTGAGACAAGTCAGCGGATGTCTACATAAACATTTCAAAGTCATTGAACATGTGTTGGACGTAAATGAGGTAAATCATGAAGAAATACAAACAGGATGGTGTTGTATGTTAAATCTGTGTCAACTAGCCAGCTCTCAAAAAAACTGGAAGGGGAGTAGTGAGGGAAGCCACCAAGACACACAGACAAGTGTGACAGGTTCATCAAGAAGTGGTATTGAGGAGGATTTTTTTAAAAGAACAGTTTGCCAAAAGGCACATGGGAAATGTAACCCGAGCATTGATCAGTTTTCCAATCCTTCTCTACCCCACTCCCACAGGTGGCTGTGGATGGAGATGCACCATTCCCTTTTTCTTCAATCTCATCCACACAAGCCTAACATTCTTTTTCAAAGCTGTCATGGGTGTCTTGGTGGTTTCCCTCACTAGTCTTCTTCCAGCATGGTCACTGTACTAATCAATGTCAGGCTGCCACAGACTTTGTCTTCGCAGCCACAGGTAGTATTACCTAGTTCGGTGGAGGTAGGTAAAGCCAACAGCAGGGGCAGCCTAGGTAAAATCAGAACTAGTTAGGTTGCAGGACGGACTTTCCTGACCTTAAATAAAGGTTTCATAAACTCACTTTTCAAGGTAGTACCTGTGGTGGAGACACGTGTAAAGGTGTCAGTCCTACTAAAATGGCCTTACAAGTTCCTGTGGTGGATATGGGCCCTTGGTGGCTTCAATTTCAATTTATTTTCATTTATATAGCGCCAAATCACAACAGAGTTGCCTCAAAGCGCTTCACACAAGTAAGGTCTAACCTTACTAACCCCAGAGCAACAGTGGTAAGGAAAAACTCCCTCTGAGGAAGAAACCTCAAGCAGACCAGACTCAAAGGGGTGACCCTCTGCTTGGGCCATGGTACAAACATAAATTACAGAACAATTCACAGAACAATTCACGGACGAATATACAAGAAATGCTATTGGCACACAGGACAGGCTTCCCTCACTAGTCTCCTTTCAGCATGTTGACTGTCCCGGTTAGTATCAGATTGGCATAGACTTTACTGTCTTCATCCCCATGGGTAGTGTGGACAGCATTCTGAGCACAGTAAAACAGTCAGGCACAGTTGTGCGGCCGATCCGAATGTTTAACATTCGGGGTGCAGTCGAAGTGGAAAAATATCAAACGGCAGTTGACGTGTCTTCTTAACGCAGTCTGACTGCGTTTGAAACAATCAGACGGCGTGAAAACTGCATTCGTGACATTCTGATCGCGTTTGGGGTGACGTTCGGTATGTTTTCACCATGTCAAACCCTGGCTGAATGTCCCGAATGTGCCTGAACGCACCAGGAGCACATCTCATGTGCCGCTAGAATATATTCTGGCAACCGCTAGTGAACGGGTTGTAAGTGCATTCTTATTGTTCTTAATGCATTCTGGCAGCTGTCCAGGTGCTCTTACAGTGTTCCACCTACATTTGTACTGGGTTCAGAGGCTCGTGTGCACGGATCAGTTGGAGCGGGTCTCTGCAAGTCTTATTCCCTACCAGATGTGGCGCAAATTTCTTTCTTTTTTTTTTTTTTTTGTTTTTTACATTCTGCCTGATTCGTCTCGGCTCGTGCTCATTGGTACGAAGTGTGACGGGGCCCTAAAGCCAACAAACAGCAGGGCAGACGATGTCATGTTGATGTAGAGATGAACGCCGACAGAAATCCTTTGGTTTGTGACAGAGGTTGTCAGAAAGTCAGGAGACCAACACAAATTGGCTCAACTGTACTTCCACCACACAATCTAAATGATTTAATTGATAGCTTGTGTTAACACGTGTAATGCAATTTATTTAGGTGCATCAATAATGCTGAAAAACATGCAAAAGCAAGTATGAAATAACCAGGAGAAGCTCTGCAGAAAACTCCACATCCAGTACATGTGGAGCGCTGCGTTATGAAAAACAAACTATGAAGTACTCGGCAGCATGGACAGTGCCACCAGACAACAAACATAAACAAAGTTAAATATTGATGCCGGGATGTAATCCTCTTGGGGAGGACGGCGAAGGCGTCTTCTGGTGCCTCTGTGTCTGTCTGAGCTGCACTGGAGTGTGTGCACGCAGCGTGTGCTTATTTTCCACAACGACCAAAGATGAGAAGTAGTGAATTTAGAAGCGATCAGGAGAGCTTTTAATGAGTTTTTTTTTATTAATTTCAAAGCACTGTGTGCACTTTGTTTTTGCACAATTGTGCAACTCGATCCATGGAAGAGTTATCCACTCATTCAATTAATGGATTTTGCAGTCGTCAGCTGCTGGCCTCTCCCGTGTCCTCTCTCTCTCTCAAGCAGTCTATCTTCCTCTCTGTGGCCACTCAGTCATTCGGGCCGAGCTCCAGTCTGGATTCGGTCTTTCAGTTTAATGTGGATCGAGTACACAAAGCACCAAACGTAGCTATGCTCAGGCCCTCCTAATTCATTTAGCAAAGCAGTGAGGAGCCTTTACTGTAGATCCAAACCATCCGTCAGCACTCAGACAAGAGCATGGTGCTGCTGTGGTGATGTGGTGACCGGGGTTTTGTTATCACTGCCGTGTGTGTGTGTGTTTGCCTGTCTGTTGGCAAGATGAGTCAAAAACAGCTGGATGGATTTTGTTTACAGTTGGTGGGACAATCACTGGGATGGATTTCTAGAGGTGATCAGATTTTTGGTCAGTGGCCAAAGGTCAAGGAAAACATGGTCTGGAAAAACACCTTTTTGGATGTCTCAACAGCCAAAAATTTTTTTTTTTTTGTTGTTTTTGTTTTTTTGGATGATGTTTTCCTTGACCTTTGGCCACTGACCAAGTTCCTCCAAAAATATGATCACCTCTAGAAATATTAAAGAAGCCTAGATGGATCAGACCTGTTGGGAATATTACTTGGATAGAGATCTAGAGGTGATTTGATTTTGGTGTAATTTGGTCAAAGGTCAACGAAACCTTTTTTGGATGTCTCAACAACCAAGAAGCTTAGTTGGAAGATCTACAGCATGTATTGATCAGCAAAATATTTTTGATTGATTGTATAAATGAGTCAAGTCACATCAAAGTCAAATGATGAAGTCAAAGCACCATTACAGGTGTGTGTGTGTGTGTGTGTGTGTGTGTGTGTGTGTGTGTGTGTGTGTGTGTGTGTGTGTGTGTGTGTGTGTGTGTGTGTGTGTGTGTGTGTGTGTGTGGAGCATGGAGGGGATACATCAGCCTTCTGGTGCCTTTCACTGATTAATATAAAAGATATAACACAATATAAAAAACTATCCTCTACCGTATGAACATAAAAATAGGAAACAGAATTTGGCCTTTTGACCTCTTAAAATAGGTCAAGGTTAGCCATCTTTGAACTTGTCCAAGGTCTGTGTCTGAAGAATGTTCCCCGTGAATTTGAAGACCCTGGCAGTAATAGTACTGGAGTTATACTGAGAACAGACGGACAGATGGATGCAAGGCCTTTGCAATAACCAATGGCCATATTTTGGCCTTGGGTAAATATAACGCAATGCTAAAATACCCTAGATGGTATGAGCATAACAATAGGAAGAATGTGACCTTTTAACATCTTAAAATAGGTCAAGGTTAGCCATCTTTGACCTTGTCCAAGGTCTGTGCCCAAGAACGTTCCCTATGAATTTCCAGGACTGGACTTATGCTGAGCACAGACAGATGGACAGACGGACGGATGGACAGAAGGCCTTTGCAATACCCCATGGCCATATTTTGTCCTCAGGTAATAAGAGGCATGCTTTTGTTTGAAGTGTTGTTTTAATGGTGTTTTTGACCGGTGTCAAAGCATTTCTAATGGTAATTCTTTTCCTCTTCTGCAGGAAGGTTGATGCTTTGTTCTGAGATTGTGCAGGAGATGCTCATCTTTCCAGCGAGGGAAACCAGGGCAACTAACATCTGACAACACCCTTGACTCTCCTGGCTTCTGGAGTCAGACAGCGAAAACATGCACATATTGTAGGTGGTGACAGACAACACAGCAGACGGAACGCATTCGTATACAGGTGCACACAGTGTAACATGACAGACAAGGGTGCACATGCACTGGAAGAAGGATGGCTAGAGTGTTAATAAGACAACGACAAATAAATGTGCTGCAAGTGCAAATCTCATTTTACACTGTTATTAATCACACAGTTGTATTACCTTAAAAACTGTCCTGTCAATGCAGAGACTTTGTGTTTTATTCAATATGGATTTTTTTAAATTGATAGTAGCGTCGCTTGTCAACTCGGATGTATTTGTCCTATGCGAAAAGAAAAATGTTATCTGCACCAACAACCCCCCCTCTCCCCCGCCCCCACCCTCCCTGTTCACACTCTCACACCAAACTGTGTGTCGTGGCGACGGAGGTACAGAGCCCTGTCTGTGACTGATGCACTGTGGCACAACTTGTTTTCAGCTGAGATGAGGATTGCAGAGGGTTTTGACAGTATTCACTCCAAATATCCTGCTCCAAGTAGAGATGATCAGAATAGACGCTTCTCTCAGCACTGCTAAGCGAGCGCCACATCTCAAGTCTGTCATCACTGTCACTTTTGGATGCTCACTTTACAAATGCAGATGTCCTGTAACATCTTGTTAAATTTTCATATGTCGTATTTTTGGGAATATAAGCTGCAGGGTGGGGTTTTTTTTAATTAGTTTGTGCGGTCCTGTAAGGTCGGGGTGGTGACCAAGTGGAAAGTGTGCGTGGTTTCAGTTCAAACCCCACCCCTGCCATATTTCTCCATGTAATGGGGAGTTGTGTCAGGAACAGTGTTCAGTGTTAAACTTAATTAATTAAACTTAATTAAACTTAATTAACTTAATCAACATGCAGATCCACGTTGAATCTGCTGTGGTGACCCTGAGTGAAAATGAGGGATCAGCCGAACGGACTTACTTTTGTGAGGTCCTGCGACTTATATTCTGAAATGACTTACATTTCAAAATATAGGGGTGTAACACTACACGAAAATCTTGATTTGGTATGTTTTCAGTACAATGGAATGAAGAATGACAACACTAAAGATATATTGCTGATGTTCTTTAGGCTAGTGTGTAACTGAATAGACTTCCCTGATTGTTGTCATGTGTTTTTCCTGATTTTTTTGGGGGAAATATATGTTTAAAAAAAAGAAATGCAACTTATACTTTGGTGCAACTTATATATTTTTTGTTCCCTGATTGTTGTGTTTTTCTTTGTTCTCTGATTATGTGTTTTTCCTGAATTTTGATGAAATATATTTAAAAAAAATAAATGCAACTTATACTTTGGTGCAACTTATATATTTTTTGTTCCCTGATTATGTGTTTTTCCTGAATTTTGATGAAATATATGTTTAAAAAAGTAAATGCGACTTATACTTTGGTGCAACTTATATATATTTTGTTCCCTGATTGTTGTGTTTTTCTTTGATCCCTGATTATGTGTTTGAAGGCACATGTGTTTGAGGCCACATGGTCAGTCCGCTTCAGCTTTTCCTCTAGGACAGTTCTGCATGGTGGAAGGCAGCATGGATCTGATGATCTTATCTTTCCAAATGGATCATCCTCTTTCTTTGGGGATGATCATACGAACTCCTCCAGAGTTGCAGCCACATCCATATCTTCTTTATCTGAATTTCCAAGAGTGCACATTGCTTTGATGAACCTGTCATTTTTAACCATCACTTCATATGGCTTTTGTTTGCCTTTTCTAATGAATGAGGCGGTGTAATCACATCCAGATAGAGCATGAAGAGCGGGGAGAGCATCGGTTATCTCTGGGGTGACTTTCACAGCTAATTCAGATATGTTTATCAATCGCCTTGTGTTCTTGGCACTAATGCCAGCATCCATCCACAACTCGGCATCAATGTACTTTGAATGATGGACAAGCAATATGAACACGTCTGTGTCAATGCTGCATACCACTACTTTTGACACTGGCCCTTCATGCATCTCAGCGACAAAGTTAGCATGAAAAATGAGCCTTGTATTAGCCTCTTCATGACAGCTCTTTAGTTCAGGAATTTCCTGCCTTTGCACATGTCCATTAACAACAGTGTAGAGGAAGCAATCCCCTCCTGTGGCAAAATAGAAACTATGACCCTCTAGAATGGAAGTATAGGTAGGATTCATCCATTCATCTTTAAGACAGCAGCTCGAGTTTGAATTGTTTGGACAGCAGTGCACTCACAAAGTCAGCTGGTCTTCTTTGCAAAGGTCCAGTTATCTTGTAGCAAGACATTGATTCACCCTGACTGTCATGTTCTTGATCCTTGATCGATGGCCCATCTGGATATGCATCACATACAAGAGGAACTTCCTTGGCATTAGCACTTGCTTGCTGCAAGATTAGCCTGGCTACTCCACCAAAGGAAAGTGGCAAAGTGGGTAGGGTTCGAATGAAGAACATGGCATCAATTAGGTATGCTTCTACTGTAGTTGGCTCAGTGTTGAGTGTCCCGATTGCCTCAAGCAACTCCATCAGTTTACACTTCAATGTTTTATTCATGTCGCCGGTAATCTGACAGAGTGACAAGGGAACTGGCAACAGTGGATATGATAACACTGTTCCTATATCAAACCTCTGAGTAAGTGCCAAATAGAGTGGTCTTCCAAACAAGTCCCTTGTACATTTGACCTCCTTAAGCTTCTTATCTTTAGCTGGAACCTGCATTTTGACAGCATCTTGGGCAAAGTTTTTCACTTTCCTCCATTTTATTGGCCTCTCAAATCTCTTGGAATCTTCTTTACACTCAGTAACAAATTGCTGATGCCACTCTGATCCCTTCTCTTGCAGTGCAAGAAGATTATTCTTCACGGAGTCTGATGCTGCCTTACCAGTGGATATGCAGTATAGGTTGTCATCGCTCGCAACAAAAGGATTCCGTGTGCCTTCTACTTCATCCATAAGATCTTTCAGATTTCTATTGTCCTTTTGGATGGTTTCAGTTCGCTTGAAACCTCTTCTGGAGTTGTTAAGCCTGCCATTTCTAAGAGACAACTGACAATTGCACCCCAGAATGACCTCGTCACAGTCCATCATTTTCTTGCACTGGTATTCTGTGTGAAGGCTGCAATGCCTCCTTGCCTTTTGAATTGAGCATATTTCTCTAACTAATGCAACACAGAAGAGGACTGCAGCAAAGATTCAAGGGACTCAGATGAAGGCAACTGAGAAAGGTATTCAGCAGTGCCTTACAGTCAATAGATATGCCTCCCTCAGACTCAAGAAACTGCTTGAAGTGCAGTATTTGCAATGATGTTGCAAAAATCGGGTGGATGCGCTTGCAACAATTGAAGTGTTTTCCTGCCAAAAACCCTTGCATGGAACCAGAAGCAATGACATCGGCACCACACAGTATTTCTGGTCCCCCAGATGATTCCAAGATGTAGCCCAAGCAACCAAAGTATGCCATATATATATATTTGAAAAGTCCCAAAGCAGACAAAGACATTATCAAACTGTGGGGACTCCTGAGCCTGTACCTGAAGTGCTGGTTTGGCAATCACCAAGTCATAAGTAACAATAGCGTATTTCTCCCCACATTCTATTGCCACTTTCTGTGATCTTGTCATAGTCTCACACACAACATCTAGCCTGGTAGGGGGAAGTTCGATGTTTTCCATGTAGCCAATCACCTGTTTTGGCAGGGGGTCATTACAAACCAAAGAATTCCACCCACACCACATTGGAGTGCTCTGGTACAGAAAACAACAAATCATCCAGATTCTGTTGATCACTGCCTTGTCCAGATTAGCTGGCTTTTCTGCAGTGTAGATGTCAAAAGAAAATGTTGAGATGGATGGCCGGCGCTTGTATGGCACAATTGTATGCTCAAGTGCATCCAACTGCTGTCTCTGTTTGTTTGGTTTCACCATGGTTGCAGGTGGAGGGTTCATTTCTCCTCGTGGTGGCACCTGATTTTGGGTTGCTCCTCCTGCTGGCTGGTTCTGATAAATATACCAACCGTATCATGTAGGGTGTTTTTCCCTGACAATGTTTCAGTTAACTCATCATAGTTGTCCCAAGCTAAACCAGCTGAAAACCCAGCTTGCTGTAGCAGCATATCTGGCAATAAACATTTTTTTTCAAGAATGTTAGATGCCACTTTGGTTTCTATCGATTCAGCTACATAACTGACTGAATGACCTAATCTATTCAGTATCTCTACAACCCTCCAGCTGCCTGTCAAGCTTTTCATTCCAAGACCCATGCACAAATGCTTAGATGGTTTGATTTTACTCCAACTCACACAATAGAGAGCATCTTGTGAGAAAGACTGCACCTTTCTTTCCACATCTGCATGCAATGCATTTGAGTCAGGTAACCCAGACAAATGTGCTGTAAAAAAATGACTTAAGAATATATGGGTTCTCTGCCTGACCATTTTTGCAATCTTCCACTGATGGAGATGTGGGCAACTCAGGTGTACGATCAACCTCATCCATTATACAGTAGTGTTCAGAACAATAGTAGTGCTATGTGACTAAAAAGATTAATCCAGGTTTTGAGTATATTTCTTATTGTTACATGGGAAATAAAGTACCAGTATATTCAGTAGATTCTCACAAATCCAGCAAGACCAAGCATTCATGATATGCACACTCTTAAGGCTATGAAATCGGGCTATTAGCAAAAAAAGTAGAAAAGTGGGTGTTCACAATAATAGTAGCATCTGCTGTTGATGCTACAAACTCAAAACTATTATGTTCAAACTGCTTTTTAGCAATCCTGTGAATCACTAAACTCATATTTAGTTGTATAACCACAGTTTTTCATGATTTCTTCACATCTGTGAGGCATTAATTTTGTTGGTTTGGAACCAAGATTTTGCTCATTTACTAGTGTGCTTGGGGTCATTGTCTTGATGAAACACCCATTTCAAGGGCGTGTCCTCTTCAGCTTAAGGCAACATGACCTCTTCAAGTTTTTTGACATATCCAAACTGATCCATGATACCTGGTATGTGATATATAGGCCCAACACCATAATAGGAGAAAAATGCCCATATCATGATGCTTGCACCACCATGCTTCACTGTCTTCACTGTGAACCGTGGCTTGAATTCAGAGTTTGGGGGTCGTCTCACAAACTGTCTGCGGCACTTGGACCCAAAAAGAACAATTTTACACTCATCAGTCCACAAAGTATTCCTCCATTTCTCTTTAGGCCAGTTGATCTTTGGCAAATTGTAACCTCTTCTGCACATGTCTTTTATTTAACAGAGGGACTTTGCGGGGGATTCTTGCAAATAAATTAGCTTCACACAGGCGCCTTCTGACTGTCACAGCACTTACAGGTAACTCCAGACTGTCTTTGATCATCCTGGAGCTGATCAATGGGTGAGCCTTTGCCATTCTGTTTATTCTTCTATCCATTTTGATGGCTGTTTACCATTTTCTTCCACGCGTCTCTGTTTTTTTTTTTGGTCATTTTAAAGCACTGGAGATCATTGTAGATGACCAGCCTATAATTTTTTGCACCTGCGTATAATTTTTCCCCTCTCCAATCAACTTTTTAATCAATCTATGCTGTTCTTCTGAACAATGTCTTGAACGTCCCATTTTCCTCAGGCTTTCAAAGAGAAAAGCATGTTCAACAGGTGCTGGCTTCATCCTTAAATAGGCGACACCTGATTCACACGTGTTTGTTCCACAAAACTGACGAACTCACTGACTGAATGCCACACTACTATTATTGTGAACACCCCTTTTTTTTTTACTTTTTTTTACTAATAGCCCAATTTCATAGCCTTAAGAGTGTGCATATTATGAATGCTTGGTCTTGTTGGATTTGTGAGAATCTACTGAATCTACTGGTACCTTGTTTCCCATGTAACAATAAGAAATATACTCATAACCTGGATTAATCTTTTTAGTCACATAGCACTACTATTATTCTGAATACTGCTGTAGCTGATCGTAAGATACGAACAGTGTCAATAACTGTAAACTCTTCCATTGAATTACAGTTAGAAGCCATGGCTAAAGCAGCCTCTATTAGAGTTTTACTTGAGAAAACTACTAGCCCCTTCTTTCTACTAGATAGTTCAATCTTAACTCTTTCCTCAAAGTGTTCTGATATTTTGTCCCCAAGAGTACAAGCTAGGTGAATGCCAAGTTCTTTAGGCAAATCTTTCAGAGAGTGTCTGTAGCGCCGATTAAGGGAAATGAGGAACTCTGGACAATTGTTATCTATGACTGATGCTTCAGCATACTGAAACAATGAGTCCAAAGCATTGTCAAGAGTTTCACTGTGCTCAGTTCTGGTGCTTGGAGGTCGCGAAGCAGCCCTAGCACCATTAAGATAGTCACGTCTGCATTTTTCATGGTACTTCACTTCACTTGAGTGAAAAGTGATGAAAAGTGAAAAGGGATGTTAACTAACTTCACTAACATTTTCTCATCATTTAAGATTTGGGCAGCATCTTTAATTGCCTTTTCGGCAGAGTCAGATTCACAGCTAGTTAAAGGGACTTTCTGTTGTTTAACCTTTAGGGTCTTCTGTTTGCAAAATATACAGATTTCTGGAAAAACACCAGAAGAAGATGTCTCAAAATGGAATGAAGACTGGCTTCTACAAAATGTTCTGTTGATGGCGTTGTCATTGATTGCTCAGCAGGTACAGATGTAAATTTCCGAAAACACCCATAGTGATATCCACTACTTTCAGAGGGAACATCTGGGAGGTTGCGACACACAAACGAATATTTCAATTTCTTCCGTGACTGGTGGCAGGAAGCAGCAGCCTTGACCCGGGACCATCTTGCAGGATCACCTGTGAATGGTTGGATATCTTCATTAGATGGTCCAGAATCTGGGATGTGCAGGATACATTCCAGCTTATCCATGTCAGGTCTTATGGAAAGTTAGGGAATTAGAAGTCATTTGTTGTGAAAGTGTAGTGACATGGACCCACAACAGGGGGCGCAAATGAACGGTCAATAGATGAGCCAAAAGGTAACAATTTAATGTTGTGAAACGTGCACAACGAACATACAGACAATCTAAGAATATAATTACAGTCAAATTACAAAGGTGACGTGTGGGCAGGCTCGAGGATAGAAGACGTCTGTCCTGAGAAGAGCCGGAACCACACGATTTCCGCCCCACAGAACCTGGGAATACTGGAGCCGCCAAGTCCCGAATTCCCAGGTGATCACCGTCCCCGACTGTCGGATCTGGTACTGCTGGCGAAGAACAAAGACAGTCAAGTGTGGGTGTGTGTACACCCAGTAACAACAGCGGTGGGAATGCCACCTCCACCTCTCACTCAATATGTGGCAGAGTACCGCAGTGATTCCTCAGGGGAAAAGAGTGCCGTCCTGCACTCACTCAGCTTCCACAGAAAAAGGAACCGGTACTCCTGCAAACACTCACAATATACAGATATATTGCAAAAGACACAAACGGCTGAGGATATTACCTCCAATGAGTATGATATCTCGGCGATGAGGTGGAGATGACGTCTGGTCTTTATGGAGTGCGATGATGAAGAATGTGTGACAGCTGTCAGGAATTAATGAGTGACAGCTGTCACTCCCGGCTGTGTCCGTGGCGGCAGCGCCCTCTCGTGCCTGAAGCCCGCACTTCAGGCAGGGCGCCCTTTGGTGGTGGGCCAGCAGTACATCCTCTTCTGGTGGCCCACACAACATCATTGCCTGAAAGGAAGATGGAATAATTTGTACTGTTGTAAGGAGATTGACGAGACAAAGACTTTCAAATGCACTGAATAAATGACATTTTCAAATGTCGTGATTGGCCTATATCTCTCAAAATAGTCCATCATGACTAAAGGAGGTAGCCTAATTGACCCCATGATACCATTTTACCCATTAAACTGATCCTAATTGCTGCACAATATTTGTTTGTGAAAATTGATAGTTTGCTTAGAATGTGGACATCACAATACAGTATGTTAGGGCATAAGGAACCAAAAACGTGAACATGTAGGTGCGTGCCAAATTCTGCAGATATATGTACAGAAAAGCTATCTTTACTTAGTTTTCTGACACTTACAATACTAGCAGTCACACAGATCGATCATATCTACATGTACTTTCACTTTCACCAAACTGGTAGCTAGTTCTTTATTTGCTACACAAATTCTTGACTTACCTACATGTAACCCTAAAACTTGCATCTTTAATAAGATACATTGTAGCTTAAAAACATCTTGTTTTAATTTAGAAACAATGCTGTCAGTGCTTTCCATTATTGTTATGCTAATTTCTGCCCTCTAAAAATTGAAGATCTAGGCCTCATACAGTGGAGCCACCTAGCAACAAAAGCAGTAACAAGTGACTGAGAGACTCCACATACACTATGAATTGGCATGGTCTGTGTACACCAAAAAGTTATCCAAACTGATTGGTTGTTTTCTAAAAACTGCCCTTGTGTTTAATATATCATAAAAAATACGTTTGGTTACATTTATGTAAGATTTTCTCATAAAAAAATGGCTCAAAAGTAAAATATGGGTAGACTTCAAGCTTTTTAGGTCTTACGTGACTTTTTGACCCCTGTTGACCTTGAAAAAAGACTAATTTGCATAAATTATATTAGTAACAAATAAAGGACAACAAACCAAACATTTTGAGCCATAGATCCTAATTTTAGCTTAGAAACTGACAGAGTTATGTATTTTTACATATGCCCTACCCCATAATTTTCCAGTATTTGCGATTCTTTCAAAATGGTGGAAAAGGGTTCATTCTGGCTATATGCCCCGGCTGGGCCGCACCAGCAGTGCTGTTTTGAATGTCCCATGGGATGCCCTTTTCAGAAATACACATGAAAGGTTCTGTCACTTTAAGCAAATAAACAGGTCCCAGCTCTCCATCTATATATACATGATGTCCAATTTCTTGAGCTGCTTGGGTGGGTAGGTAGCGTTCCCATGGGATAAAAAAAAAAAAAAGCTTTTCAAACCTACCATCCCTGGTTCTCAAGACCAGGCACCTAAGTGACTCTACTCTACGCTATTCTTCTTTTTTAAGATATTTAGATATACCTTAGTATACACTAGTAGAGTTCTACTTTAGAATTGGAATATGTTATAGAAGACAGACCTTACTGATTTTTCATGAGACAGTGTCAATGCAGTCCAAAAACTAGACTGACTATGCATCACTCCTTTTATGCCTCTCATCTTTTTATGTTATGCCTGTCTTTGCCTGTTATCTTGATTTTTTTTTTTCCACTTCAGTTTATTTTATTGAGTTTAACTATATGCAAATTCCCACATCTTATTTGCAATCATTTATTTCCCACAAAGTACAAAGTACATGATGCAATCCTGCTGAGCCCTGTCGTGATAATAGCTTCCCAGCATTCAGATGCTCCCATTAGTAAAAGTTAAAGAAGAGTAGAACATGCCATTTGGGTAATAGAACCTTGTAATAATCTTATTAAGCGAATGAGATGAGTGTGGGGCTCGGACCATTTTCTAAGTCCATTCCCAACATTTAGACGTATTTACTAGCTGTGTTTTCCTCATCAGCACTTTGATTGGATTTGTCCCCTCTGCGCATGGAGGCCGGCCAGAACGGCTGGACCGACATTTCGCATCAACACTCAGGTGGAGTGAAATCTCAGACTGATGGAGCTTTCCGTGGTGACTTGGCAACATGGCTAATGGCCTTGCTCCAGGCCTGCCCGGGCATAGCTTGTCGATACAATTTTCTTCCGCTTTTCCCACTTGCCAGTTCCCATCTGGAGCCAATTCATGAACTTGAGATGGTATGTACTTTTCCCACGAGGTCATCGCCTGTCTTCACATAACATTTAGCCCCAGTCCTGCTTCTATATCCCCTCTGGTCCTCTCGCTCCATTGAGCTTCTGTTCATTGTGACAGACTGTACAGTGCAGTGCATTACAGTGACTCAACCTCCTCTTCGCTGTCTGAGCACCACACACACACACACACCTTCTTTTTAAGGAATTGGTGCTGAGGGCCACTGAGGACGACCAAAGAACAGCTAAAAATGTTTTATGACATACGAAAGTAACAAAAACAGCCAAAGTTTTTAAAGCAATGCTTTAAAATGCATAACACTGAATTATTTGGGAAGGTGATGGTCTAGTAGTTAAGCGTTGGCAGGGTTCTAGCTAGGATAAAATGCTAGCGTAGTGGTAATGTCGAGGGAGCGAAGCGACCGGGGGGTGTTATGGTGCGGAATGGGGGGAGCTTTTGAAAATTTAAGCTAAAAATTGGCCATTCTAGGTTTACCCAAAGGGGAGAAGCCAGGCATGAGAGCCCAAGTCCCTTCATCATGTCCAGAAGGCTGGGGAAGTTTGCTGAGTGGGCAATCTCATTCTGGGTTAGCCAGTACATGGCCCTCAGTAAGGCAGTCGGAGTCCGTGAACATTTTTAAGTCAAGACTTAAAACCTATTTTTATTCTCTTTCTTATGAGTAGTTTTATTTTGTTATGTTTTATTCTTCTATTTTTAATTAGGTATTTGATTTTTTTTTTTTTTTTATGTTGAACTGTTCTATGTGAGGCACCTTGAGACAGCCTTTGTTGTAATTTGGCACTTTATAAGCTGATTAAATTGAAATTGAACAACATTTTATTGTGTCTTAAAGTAAATAAATATGAAATTGGTTACTGGATCCTTAAACTCTGGACATAATAAACTCTACATGGTGGATCCTTGATCTCTGGACATAAACAGAAATAAAATCTGTTAGTTTTTGTCAAAAGCATTTCCTTTCAGACATTATTATTGGCAGGAATGTCTTTCCGTACCTATGAGCTGAGCTCTTGCAGCTGTGCTCCACGTCAGGTTCATAAAGAATGCAGGACGTCTCATTTTGGGAGGAAAAAAAAAAACATTTTAGTCGATTGTAGTTTATTGTCTGTATTACAACATTTGTGAAGAGGTGTTATTTTATTTAAAGCGGCAATTCATTTTGAAGTTATTAATTCTGAGTGGGCTCTGTCTCAGCAGAGAGCCACGCAGCGTTTGTAGCTGTGACAACGGAATGGAGGATGATTCTCGTTTGTTGACTGCAACAACACAAGAGTCCCTGTTAGTGACTTGAATCCACACAAAAGTGACTCATGATACTTTAATGGCTTAGAGAGGGGTTAAGAAGCGGACTTACCGCTTCTGATGAGCAGCGACTCAAAGAGCCACGAGCCATTGAATCGAAGCATTGCTTCACTGATTCATGCTTCAAACTGGAGTCACGCTGCAGAAATGGTTGCGGAAGCGTAATGGTCCAAAATAAGCGTAAAGGTCCAAAATTATAGCGTAACGCAAATCTGACACTTTTCGGATGTGCGCCGATTCATAATTCTGACACCATTCTGCATGATTACGGCTATGTGTGATGGGGGTATAAGTGACTGTGCAAGAAAGCCACCAAGACATGCAGACAACCCAGAAGACGTTATAGGCTTCTCTTGCTGTGAGTGGAGAAATTGTGCATAGTGCATGTTTAGCATTTTTTTAAAATATCCAATTATACAGCTTCATGATGAAGTGGAGCAAAGAAGAATTTTCTTTGTTCCACATCAAACATCACATCTAGGCTTGCATCTCAGATGTACCTTCTGGCAGATACTTACTGCTCTACTCCAATCTATGGAAGAGCTTTCAAGAAAAACTGCTATATGTAAATTTCTGAAAAACCAAGTTCTTGGTGTTCACTGCAGAAGGAAACATAAGACTGCAGCAACATCAAATACATCAAAGAGTTCATGTATCTTAGCGGTAACATTGCTAACAGTAGGAGAGATGCTAAGCTTCACTTTGGTAAGGCCTGCAGAACCCTTAACAGCATTGACAAGGTCTGAAAATCCGTGTTAATGGACCTGAAATGCAACTTTTTTTCGAGCCACCATTGAGTCAGTCCTGATGATCAACAACTTTGTCCTCTGCGACTCCTTTGTGTTTATGGTGAGAGTGGAGGAATGGGCTCACAAATAAGGTGCGCTATGGTAATAGACCTCCATTACCCTTCACCACCTAAGATAGGAGGTCACTGAACATCTTCTCGACCATCTGTGGGATGACACAGGCTTCCTTCCAGAGGCACTCCCATCTACAATGTGTGAAGGGACAGAGTCTGGAGAATCCGAACTAGCTTCACTGGGCGATGATGAAAAATCGATCATATCATGATATAACAATAGCAGGAAGACCTCTTGGAAAGACTAGATGTTGTTTCTCCATGTCAAACTAAGTTGTGTCAGGAAGGGCGTTCAGTGTAACAATTTGTTGCAAATCCCAATGCAGATTGGTACTCAGTCCTGGGAGCAGCCAAAAGACCAGCAACTTTACCGTAACATCTGTTTTGAAGACTTCTTGAAAAATGTGTATAAAGTTTGTTGTCAAAAATATGCAATAGAAAGTGAGATGTTTAATGTGAAAATCAAGTGTGGGAGCATGCGCTGGTACTGCACTTCAGTGTGGCTCCTGGATGGCAACCACCCAGGCTGACAACTGCTCCATCACCACATATCTAAAAAAAAAAACATCTACCTGCTACAGCCAGGTGAATTGTGGGTGTCCTCTTGGCCTTCTCCAGCTACTGCGGTCCTCAATATGGAGTCTGGCAGCCTTGAATATGAAACTAAACCATAAAGCCACTTTTGCACAATATGACCTTGTTAAATTCTACAACTCCACCCCTTTTTGTGCATCTGTCTATAAAGCAAGAAATGTCTGTGTGTGGGTACGTAGCTTGCATATCTCTCTGACTGTTTGTCAGATCAACCTCAGCTTTCAGATGTGGCTTGCACATAGCACGGTGATGTGCATCCTTTCTAAAAATTTTGGGGACTAATTTTGAAAAACCTTTATTTTGAAACCTTTATTTTGATTAACATTGTAACATTCATACTTCCAAGACGTTACTAGTAGCAAAGTTAAACATCAGATAATTCAGATTTCTCACACTGTTTCACAATAAAATGGCTAAAGCCAGCATCCCAGCAAACACCTTTACTGTGAAAGGCATGCTATCTGTTCCTTGCAACTGAGTTTAACATGACAACACTAAGGAGACGCTAGGTAAAATCCATTTTTTGCTACCACCAACAAATTTCCCACTATTTGTACAATGTTTCAGTAAGTACGTAAGATGAATAAAATCTTATATTTGCTGTGAGTTCAAGTTTAAATAAACTGTGTTCAGGACGTGGGGTAGTGATTTGCTGTTTCAAATATTCTAAATATTCTGTTTAATTTTGTCTGAGTCTCTTCCAATATCCTGTTTAATGGGTATCTTTTTATTTTCATACAATTGATAATAAAACAGATTTTTAAAAACAATATGAAATACTATGTTCAAATAATAATATAAGTACACCTCTTTCTAGATCCCACCTTCAAACAGAGCCTCATACGACCATTCATGAAAAATCTACTTAATCCTCTGGGGCAGTGGTAGTGCCAAGGGGAGGCTTGGGGGGGCTTAAGCCTCCCAATAATGAGCCAAGCCCCCCTCAGCCCCACCAATAATTCTGCCAATAATGTGAATAGAGACTGACATATTTGTGGATCTCAACTGCAGTTTTGCGCTGAGAATGTCTCAATATTGCGTAACTGAACAAAGTGATGAATGTGTGTGTTCGGTGATCCACCAATGCTGAATAACCATTCACAAACAGAATTTTCAGTTTTGCAAATAAACTCTGGGGCCGCCACTGCTCTGGGGCTAATGCTGTCGTATATGACGGCTGAGTACAAATTTTACAAAATTATGAATAACTTTTTAATGATATGAGATAGAAACTTACTTTTTTTTTGCTAAAAAGAGAACTCCACAAACTTTCAAGCCAGCCTTCCACCATGTTTGTACTCTTCATAGAAGCAGTGTGATGACGTGCGCAATGTGAGAGTCCAATCAGAATTGGTTCACCATCACAGGGCTTTCCAATATCCAATCGTAGGGCAGAGCAGTCTCACATGGTATCCCAAAGATTGTTAGGAGCAGCGATATGTTACTCTTTGGGATGTGAATGCTGTTTGAATAGCCCTCTGGCTGCTGGTTCCATGTGTAAAAGCACAACGTTGTGCATATGAATGAAGTGATCAGCATAAGAGGGTGTCACATAACCTCACATGGTGGACCAAAGAGTGTCACTGCAAGCAATCCAAGAGGGAGTCAACTCCATTGAATTAAAATGTGTTGTGTGGGCCGCTGAAGAGGAGGTACTGCTGGCCCACAACCACCAGAGGGCACCCTGCCTGGAGTGCGGGCTCCAGACACAAGAGGGCGCCTCCGCCTCACAGGAGCAGCCGGGGTGACAGCTGTCACTTATTACCTGTGACAGCTGTCACCAATCATCTGATCTTCAATCGTATATCAGCAGGACGACATCTCCACTTCTTTGCCGAGATATCGCTATGCTTAGGAGGTAACGAGCTCAGCCAATCAAGTTGTCTTTTCGACAGAAGAATATTGTTGCTTTGTGTTTTTTGACAGCAGACTTTTCGACGAGAGGTGGAGGTGGATTTCCCACCATACGTGTTGCTGGGTATAAACACACCTACATCTAACTGTTTTTGTTCCTCGCCAGCAGTACCAGATCCGACAAGCGGAGGCAGTGGCCACCTGGGAGTTCGGGACTTGGCGGCTCCAGTATCCCGGGGTTCGGTGGCGGAGGAAATCGTGTGGTTCCGGTTCTGCTTTGGACAGACGTCTCTCATCTTCGAGCCTGCCCACATGACACGTTCTGTAAATTGACTTCATTGCATACTATTGTGACCTGCCGTGTTTGTTGTGCTCATTCACAACAGTAAAGTGTTGTTATTTGACTTCCTCCATTGTCCGTTCATTTGCGCCCCCTGTTGTGGGTCCGTGTTCCTACACTTTCACAACAAAAATGTTTGTGTTGTAAGCCTTTGTGTAATAGCAGACAGAAATTGCTTTGAGATGTGGCATAAAGACAAACAAAATGTATGGGCCATTTTGTATATATTGTTTGAAATGTGCATTTGTGTTTTGTTAGAACATTTATTTTGTAAATTCTCTACCTTTTATGAAGTGTCAAAATAGTTGTTTATTATAGTTTGCTGTGCGTTTTGAATAAATGTGTGTGAAAATTATTTCCACTTTATTTTTTCCTTTCTTATTTCTGATTGTAAACCTTTATTACACTTATAAAACACTGCTATAGCATATATATTCTGAAAGTACAAGTTGTCCTGAAAAAAAGAGACATACCACTTGATTGTGGGATGTAGGGTGAGCTGTTAACAGCAATAAATTAAACATTTATGCCAGGCGAGTGAACTGTCCAAAAAATACCCTCAGGCCCCAAAGGGTTATGCTCCCAATTTTCTATAGGAATATAAACGTCCTACGGGCACTGCACTAGTCTAGCATAAAAACTAAAGGGTTTCTATTCCAACTAAAGCCAAACCTTTTCCAAAAGTTGAATGAAAACTGCTTAACAAGTTCTGGAGTCTTCCAGCAGCCCTGTGTGGATGAAACAACCTCCTTGGTGCAGCGAATAAAGCTGTGCACGAGCCACCTACAAAACGTAATGTGCAAACTTTTCCTCATCACATTTCAGAGTGGCTTGGCATCAGATCTGACAGTACGTAGCATCCGTGATAAAAACAAAAAACTTTGTAAGCTGCCACAAGTCAACCGGTGAACAGCAGGAGGCTGTCAGCCAGCCCGGCAGAGGAGGTTATGGTTTCCACTCACCCAGTCAGAGTGCATATTCATTCAGGCTGCTCCACCCTGGTTCAGTGCTGAACTGTTCAACTGTGTCTCAGGGGTGAGCATCAGACAGGCATAATTTCAAGGCCACGCACTGTTGCTCTCATTACTATTCTGAGCCATATTTACCTGTTTAGCTCAGGAAGAAAGAGCGAGCAGATAAAGCTGAAATAAATATGTGACGTGCTCAAATAACAGGGACTTTTTCTGCTTTTATCCAAACCTTCAAATAACAGTAAAAAGGTTCTTCCTGAATTACAAATTCTGCAACTATTTTGTTAAAAAAAACACACACACACATGGCAATAAAATATAGCAGCGATATACTTTCAGTATTCTTATGAACATCAGACATTAGGGGCGTAATCTTCTGCCTGCCGTCAAAGCAGTTAACGTGTGTTATTCTTCACAGTTACAATTTTCAAACCCAGTGCCCACATGGTAAATAGGAGTTGTGGTCAGGTGACTTATTGCTACTGTGAGGTGGGCAAGCAGAAAGCAGTGGCACCATAGACCACCAAAAATCTGGTCTAAATAGAGTTGTACTCTCTATTTATATGCACAAAGACACTTAATTGAACACAACCAGTAAATTAAGTAATATTAAGCCTAATGTAACAAGGGCAAAGTTGATCTGGTTTGCTTGAGGTTTCTTCCTCAAATCATCAGAGGGAGTTTTTCCTTACCACTGTCACCTGTGTGCTTGCTCTCAGGGTTGGTAACATTAGACCTTACTTATGTGTTGCGTCTGAGGCAGCTTTGTTGTGATTTGGAGCTATGTAAATAAAATAAATTAAATTAAACTATTTCCTACTACTTTTTACTCTTTATTTTACTTTGTCTTTTATTTGTTTGATTGCCTGTTGCAATTTTATTGTCATTTTTAATTTAACTAACTTGGTGCCCTTTTTTTATTATGTACAGCACTTTGGTCGACTGCTGTCGTTTTTAAACGTGCTTTAGAGATAAAGGTTGAGATGAGTTGACCCTAACCTGCATTGCTGAGCACAACCTCAAGCTTTTGCAAACTCTTTGTGCAGTATAATCTCCTTTTAGCAAGTTACACCTTGATCCATGTAGTGTGATTGTGTACTTGTTTCAGAGACTCTGCCCCCCTTTGACCACATTTAGAATCATAACATGCCCAACACTGAACTTGCCTGAGGTCTTAGTGAGGTTACCATGTGTACCAAGTTTCACCTTGATGTATGAGGTATTTGCCAAGATATCCCATACACAATGTTTCAAAGACTCTAGGCTGTGGATGCCACAATTAGAATCAAAACTCAGCCAACGTCAAACTTGTCAAAGGCCTTCTATACCATGTCCACATCTTCAATGCTTCATCTCAGCGCACTTTGGTTGTTCAAAAGTCCAGCACTGTGTAATTGTATATTTAAAGAGTGCGACACTCAGATGCACCTTACACAGTTGGGTTCACAACACACGTATGTCCTGCTTGCCTGCACATATTTTTTTGCAGTCACCTGCAATGTGTTAGTATGACAGTGTATGATGAGCACTGTAGGAAAAACAAACAGTTGGATGAGGGAGAAAAAAACACCACATATGATACAAGAGAATCTCACTCACTCACTCAGTCACTCTTGCTTTGTTTTCTTTCGCTCTTTCAGAAATGCACACGCTCACAAAACCCTTGTTCAGGAAAGAAAAATTCCCAACTACATGAATACAAACAATATTAATATGCACAAATTTTCAAAGCTGTTGCACCTCACTAATGTGCACCTTTGCTTTACATTGGAACCTCACATGACAGATACGCCAAAGTTGTTTGTGACAGACTGCTGTTTGTGACAGACTGCTGTTTGTGCTATTCCACCCCTAGTGGTGTCCGAATCCATTGTAAGCAGAAGATCATTCACCACTTTAGTGAGAGTCATCTCTGTGGAATGATATTTTCTAAAAGCAGTCTGCAGTGGCTCAAAGAGATTATTCTCAGTAAGATAGTCTACGAGCTGCCGTGACACAACGTTTTCCAGAATTTTACAGAAAAATGATAGATTTGATATCGGCCGATAGTTTGTCAATACACTAGGGTCAAGATTAGGTTTCTTAAGTAATGGTTTAATCACTGCAGATTTGAAACGTTTAGGAACAGATCCAGAAGTTAAAGAAAGATTAATAATATCTAGCACAGTCAGCCCAAGAGTGGGCCACAGGTCCTTAAACAGTTTTGTTGGTATAGGATCAAATAAACAGGTTATGCTTTTTGTTGACATTACGAGTTTTGTCAGCATGCCAAGTGAGATACTGTCAAATCTAGGTAATACCTCAGTAGTGGCGCCCACCTCAATAGCAGGGTGTAGTGGCTGTATTAAGGCATGCCGGGATATGTTTAACCTGATGTCTTCTATTTTCTTCCCAAAGTAATCCAGGAAATCTTGTGCTGTAAAAGGAGAGCGAACTACAGGTGGTTGTCCATGAATAAGTGTTGCCACCGTGTCGAACAAGAACTTTGAGTTATGCTTGTTTTTGTTGATCAAATCAGAGTAGTAAGTCCACTTTGTAGCCATTAATGCATGCTTATAGTCTAAGATAGCATCACGCCACGCAAGGTGAAATACTTCTAATTTTGAAAGACGCCATTTCCGTTCTAGACCGCTTGCTTTATGCTTGAGGTCACGCAGATAATCATTGAACCAAGGTGACTGTGATTTGGGGGAGCGCGGTTTTAACACAGGTGGTAAAATCATGTCGAGTGTAGTTTTGAGCACTGAGTTTAAACTATCCACAAGTCTGTCTACTGACCGGGTATTTGTCAAATGTGAAGCTAAGACATCAGGCAGTCTAGCTTCGAGTTCAGTCTTAATTGAGGAGTTGATACATCGCCGTAATGATATATAAGGTTGTTGTTCCACTAAACACGGCAGCGAAACTGTAAACTTAATAAGTGAGTGATCAGACACCACTGATGTAAGAGGCATGATGTCAATATTCGTGACAGCAATACCACATGCGAGAACCAGATCCAGGGTATTTCCACTAATGTGCTTCAAATCCCGAATGCATTGCCGAAATCCCAATGCATCCAATTTCCATAAATGATTTGCAGAGGGGATCAGAAGGCTTATTTATATGAATGTTAAAGTCACCAATGATCAGAATGTTATCTACACTATTTGCCAAGTTAGAGATGAACGCACCAAATTCATCTAAGAATTCAGAATATGGGCCAGGAGGCCTATATACAGTGACAAAGTAATACGACTGATTTTTATTCTTCTGACCTTGGCAATGTGTAATATCCTGAGCAGAGCGGAGAATCAGATGCTCAAACGAGTGATATTTGTAACCCCCAACAGCTAATAAGCTAAACCTAGATTTATAAATAAGAGCAACACCCCTGACTTGATTCGCATCACGAGGGACGTGACTAAGTGTATATGCTGGTGGGCAGGCCTCATTTAAGGGGAGGACAGCTGTAGGTTTAAGCCAGGTTTCACATAGCCCAATCATATCTAAGTGATGATCAATAATTAGATCATTGATCAACAATGATTTTGAGGACAGTGATCTTATGTTAATGAGACCAAGTCTAACGACCTCAGTGGGGTTGACAGTTGAACTGTTTGGGTTTAGGGGTGGTTCCAGAGTAGCATATATAAGATGCCTAGAAGTAGGTTTAGGTTTAAGACATTCCACGCGCGTTGTAGGTAGCAGACACGAAATCTTTGCTATTGCTGGAACAACCACTGGGCCATCCTCAATTTTAACATCATCCAATATAGTAATGGGTATTAAGTTTGGAAAGCATATCCCTCTATGATTTTTATGGACACGACTACGGAAGCAGGCCATAGTCTTAACTTGTTGAAATTCCCTCCCTGGCAAATAAACTGCACTAACACCATAGTGGATTTTCTGCACTAAATTCCCCGCTAAGCTATTGGATTCCACACCCACATTTGTCATAAGCCTTGCAACGTCTCTAATCACCTGCTCCGTGGCCTGCTGTAGATTCCTAATGTTACCCTCCCTGTAGAGCACTATCTATGTTCACAGACAAGATGGCGGCGCCTTCCCCAGTAGGGTGGAGGCCGTCCAGCATCAGTAAGCCACCGCGGCCCCAGAACAAAGGCCAGTTATCAATAAAGCTAAAACCTTGCTGTCTACAAAACTGTGCCAGCCACCTATTTAAGCCTACTAAACACCTCATCAGTACCCCGGGAGGGGACCAGAGACTATTAATCGATGCCGACACATCTTTCTGACAGTGATCTTGCCAGACTATCTATTCTATACTATACTATCTATACTATACTGTACTATCTGAACTATACTAGTCCAAATCTGATAGCTCTGGTATTCTGATATGAAATCAAACCAAGAGAAGTACAACATTTTACCATTTTGGTCTTGGGACCAACAAATAAGCTTCATATGAGTTTTGAATGGGACTGTGCATGTAACATAAGACTTGTCCTGTGGTGTTGGAAAGACATTTTCTACTGTTTTTCTGACTTGCTAGAATTTGACAGGCCAGGCTTGGAAATTTGATGCTGCAGATCTCAGGTGGAACCCTGTGCTCAGAGGTAATCCAGCCACACAGCTGGATGAATCACAGATAACCACATTAGTGGAAGGGTGCCCACTCAAGTCATTCTCTGGGAAACAACCAAAAAAGTAAAAAAACAAACAAACAAAAAACAGATTCCTCATCAGTCTTACTCATATCATTTCCTCAACTACTTAACACACTTGTGTGTGCCTCCACATCTCACCATCTCTGTGTTTTTTCTATAGCGTGTCAGTGATATGGTGTTTTCCATGATGTATTATGTCTTCTACAGTGACAGCATGATTTGTATCAGGAGCTGAGCAATGACTTGTTTAATTGTCATTGTGTACAGAAATCAATCTTGCCTTTAAATAGTAATGCTAAATGCATCTAAACAAACCACTTCTTGTTTTCAAATATGTATAATGTCAAAAGTCACATGAATAATTTTACAATTTTGAAGAAGAATCTGCAAAAGAGGAAGAAAAAAACCGATGAGTTTCTGCAACTGTTAATACCAAAAAATTGTAAAGTTATTCATGTGACTTATACATATTTGATACCAAGCAGTATTTTGTGTGTGTGTGTGTGTGTGTCTTCACCTTGTATTTCTGCAATTAAAATAAAGGGTGGACCTCCATGTCCCTACACAGCTGAAATCTCTGCTCCTGTCTACCTGCCAGCCTCTCAGTTGTGGGACATATTACATGGCTCCTTTTTTTTTTTTTTTTAATGTTCTCTCTAAATCCTGTGGGGAAATTACCTGAGCCCTGTCAGCACCGTTTGTGACAGATGGAAAACCTTTCCAGGGGGATTATGATGCCCCAGACTTACTCTCATTCTCATTTCTTTTAAAGCCTAGGTATCAGTTATCTGTCAGTGCAGCTCTGGATTGCCTTGACACAGGCGTTCTCTGGTCGCCTCTCGCCAGAGAGCAGATGAAATTCCCCGTTATGACCTCTCTGTCTCCGCCACTCACAGCTGTCAGGCGGCACAACGACACGTTGGCGACATTTGAAATGCACCCTAATTGCGCTCTGTTGGGCCTTGTTATCGCTATCACCCCTGCGTAAGAAAAGGCTTTGTTGCCTATCAGTAGTGTGCCATGTTCAGAATCGCCATTCGAAGTAGGATTAATGTTAAAGAAGCCATCTGACACAGCTGGTGGGGAAAGTGGTGGATGGCTTCATTAGACAGAATATCGTTGTATTTTCTTTTATTGAGACATAATGTACTGATAGCAAAGAGAGAAACTGTGTTTCTAACTACAGTGGTTGTGAATCCAGTCTATTGTCAGCGTGCCAAGAGTGTATTTCATTGTCCTTTATCCTAAGATTTCTGGGAAACCAGCCCAAACACACAGGCTGAGCACCTTGTTGACTCTCTTGAATACATTTGACATTTCTCCTGCTCTTAGTTTGAAGGTGGTGTGTTTGATTTCCTTTTTGCCTTCTGGAATTACAGTCGATATAAAACTCTCCCTCCCTATTGAAATGATTTCATGTTATTGTACAATGTAATATCTTCTTCTTAGTGTGCGCCCACACTGCCATACTGTGTGGATAATACTATCCCAAAGGGTGTTATACCTATTAAATATATCTAATACTATAAATATGTTTTACTGGACTGAAATATAATCCCTATGCCAACCAGGACGGGAGATGAAAGCTGCATGGAGCAACAGTGTCTTAAAACCTTTTCCTGGAATGCTTACAATGCACTCTGCAGGCAGGCATGTGCAAGTTAAATAGATGTTTCTTTTTTATTTACAGTACACAAGATGTACACAGAAAATGCTGCACACTGTACTTCAACTGGCAAAATGTAGTGTGTATTATAATCAGTGATTCCGGTAATGCGTTACACGCGTTACTCTAATCTGACCACTTTTTTTTAGTAACGAGTAATCTAACGCGTTAATCTTTCCAAATCAGTAATCAGATTAAAGTTACTTCTCCAAGTCACTGTGCGTTACTTTTATTTTTGCATTGTGGGTCAATAGCAGCATTAAATTTGGTCCGTGGGCAGGAGGTCGGGGTTCGACTGAACTGCCCACTTGAAGCGGGCTGTGAGCTTTTCATCC
This sequence comes from Thalassophryne amazonica, assembly GCF_902500255.1. Classification (NCBI taxonomy): domain Eukaryota; kingdom Metazoa; phylum Chordata; class Actinopteri; order Batrachoidiformes; family Batrachoididae; genus Thalassophryne; species Thalassophryne amazonica. The sequence continues at coordinate 86,360,074 of NC_047114.1, read as the reverse complement.
GCGGTTTTCTGCAGCAGCTCGTCCTCACCTCTTAAAGCACGGTGACAACAGCACACCTGCACTGAGCTTTACAAAGACATTTTTATGTTTTTTCCTCCTTTATTTAGAATTCTGAGCTGAGCCGCTCCGTATCTGCTTGTTAAAAACAGCTGATCCTCCGCGACGCGTCAACAACTAACACTATTTTCCACTCAAATGCACCTAAACTCTCTTTCTGAGGACCACATGATGTGAAAATGCAATAAAACTTTCTTACCTGTAAATCTGGTCATGTTTTCTGCATAAATAAATGTTATCCATTCTTTGTGCTCAAACGCCAAAGCAGGGGCGAATCCAGATGGAATGGGGGCGTGGGGCAAGGATGTGCCCCCCCCACAACACCCCTAGATTAAAGGTCCAGTTTTGAAGCCTTTTTTTACTACAACTACTAATACTACTTATAATAATAATAATAATAATAATGATAATAATAATTTCGACAAGTAAAATGTTTAGAGAGAATTTAAATGTTAGAAAAATGTTAGAAAGAATTTAATAGTTACATTTATAAACAATGTAGGCTAGAAATTGCAAGTTTTACTGTTACAGTGCTGTCAACAGTTAAATATGAGATCAAGAAAGAGGTCTTTTTTTTTACTTTATAAAACAAGTATTTATTTTCATTGAAGTCAAGAAAGGGTGACTATAAAGCGAGTTTTGGCAAAACAGGTATCATTGTCATGTTGAGGTGGCAGAGGGTTGTTGTCGACAGCTGGGGAAAGTAACTAAAAAAGTAACTAGTAATCTAACTTAGTTACTTTTACAATTGAGTAATCAGTAAAGTAACTAAGTTACTTTTTCAAGGAGTAATCAGTAATCAGTAATTGGATTACTTTTTCAAAGTAACTGTGGCAACACTGATTATAATAAGGACAGGAGTTGTGACCAAGAGGTTAAGAACAATGCAATGAACTGGTAAAACTGCCCCCTAGAGGTGGGAACTTGGAAGTTCTGCTCTCTCAAAGAGTACATTTCTGGATCTACCACCTGAAAACTCTCTCTCCTCATGGACTAAACACTGGTTTTGATTTAAATTGTTTTCTATAAATTTACTCTGTACATTGTATTGTGTATGTAAATTAATTGTATTATATTGTAAATATATTTTGTATATTTTTGTAGCTTTTAATCACACTGGGTGTGATTGGCTGGGATCAACACACTCATTAAGGACGGGTCTCAAAACACCTGAGCTTCTCCTTTCATTATTCAAAGAAAAGAAAAATTATTTGACAAAGGCCACAGGCTGAAACATTATCTTAATAAAATTTTGACATCTGCAACGGGAGTGTGCGATGCTGCATTTTATCATTTTGAGTCTACTGCCTCTTCATCTGCACCTCAAGTAAGACTTTTTTGGTGTGTGTTTTGCATTTTTCTTCCTTCAGGTAGGGCATTGAACCTGGAACCTTTTGCATTGGAAACAAACACACTTAGCTGCTTGGCCACCACCCTTAGAAGATACTTCCTTACAAAATATGGTGCTTTTTGTGATGGTATCATGAACTAACAGCTTAATTTACTTTTCATGATGCCATCACAAAATGGTGTGAGATTGGGTTGTTGTATACAGTGCAAAAGCTTTGTGTGCATGCTCCATGTCTTCTGTTTTTTTTTTTTTTTTTTTTTTTTTTTTTTGTGGTTGCATTACAGCGCCATATACAAGCCTCGCATATATACTAGAACATTTTCAGCGGTTTCATGTATACGCAAATATTTCTTGACACGGTGTCGTGTTTACGGAACACATTTTGAAAAGACCGAATGGCTGTGCATAGTTGCTGGATATCAGCAGGAAATGGAACACGCTATTGCAGACATCGATCCAAAGCATGTCAAACATGTTCAATAGTGACATGTCTGTAATGTTTTCAGTTTTCTAAAATTTGAGAGCGATTCTCAAAACATGGGGGCGTGCATTATAGAGATGATGGCAGCAGATGAATGGCATGACAAAGGGCCACGGTATCTCATCACGGTGTCTCTGTAGATATAATTTACCATCACTAAAATGCCCTTCGGTTCATTATCTGTACCTTTATGATTATTATTGAGGACCACCATCACTGGAAAAGGCCTAGGGAATTCTCACAGTTCACCTGACTGCGGCGGATAGACAACTGGTCCATAGTCACATCTCAAAAGTAGACATTTGTTTGGTTGGTTGTTCTCCCAGAACTTCAGTTCTGAGTGTGGTGAATTCAGGAGCATGCGGCATCAGCACGTAGACCCAGACTTGACCTCATGTGAATGAAATGAATTCCAAAAGATATTCATTGAGCTGGATATGTTCTTGTATCCATTCCACAGCATAAATGTGCAAACATGAGGCATAGCAGATCTAAGCAAGGACCCAAACACTGAGAACCACAATGAAAGATGGTGTGAACAGGTACTGTATTCCACAGCAGTAGTTTAAAACAGCTAACAGCAGCAGGAAAAGGGTAGTCAAAAAACAAAGTTTGGTGCAAGGGTGGTCATTCGTCATAGCAACAGACTTTTACAAGACCTATAATGGCAGAATTCTCCAAAACAAGACCTGAAGATGTGGAATAAAAAAAACACAGTATCTTTGAACACTAGAGAGCAGGGTGGAACCTGATACACTCTGGCAAATAGGACACGTTCAAACCGTGGCTATAAAGGACTCCAAACAATTACAAGAAAGTGAAAAATGCATGAACATGGTAGTCAAAAGTCATGGTAGTGCTTGTTTGGTATGGAGGCTGTTGATGTTTGTTCTTTTCTTTCTGTCTACCGCTTGTCAACGGTGGACTAAATGTGCAGTTTGTGCTTTTGACTGTGGGTGGAGGCTGAGAGGGAGTATGGTTCTGTTAGCACTACTTAGCCGGATAGCCCACTGCTCTGTGGATGGGGCTGTTAGCACTGAGGGGCTAGTGTATAGCCGGACAGAGTTGCTGGGTTTACAAGACCATGGAGCTCTTCCATCGTTGGGCCTGCTGGACGAGGTTCCGAGGGAGTTGGTACGACAATACCGACCGGATTGTCGGCGAAGCAGGAGACTTAGGAAGCGGGGGAAGAGAGGCAGCCTGAGGCAATGCATCCGTGCAGCCACCAAGCTACCGCTGCCGCCCATCCTGCTCTGCAATGCGCGCTCACTTAAAAATAAACTGGATGAGTTGCGCTTACAAACTGGAGCTTGTTACGAGTTCCGTGAGTCTGGATTAATGGCTTTTACAGAAACATGGTTTAGCGATGATATACCGGACAGCTTCATTCAAGTGGATGGATTTACACACATCCGCCTGGACAGGAACAAAAACTCTGGTAAAACACGGGGGGGTGGAGTTTGTTTATACTTTAAAGACAGGTGGTGTACAAACTTTGCTGTCAGAGACAGGGTATGTAACTCCGATCTTGAGCTCCTGTGTGTAACCTTACGACCTTATTACCTTCCTCGACAATTCACAAATATATTTGTGTGTGTAGTTTATATTCCACCAAGTGGAAATGCCGCCAGGGCAGCTTGTCAGATTTCAGATTGTGTCCATTCTCATCTTCAAAATAAACTGGATGCTGCCATGATTGTTCTTGGTGATTTAAATCACTGCAGTTTAAATAAATCCCTGTCCAGCTTCTCCCCACCTATCGTTCAGCATTTAAATCTAGTAAACCTGAGGTCCACTCTGTTAAACTGTGGTCTGCTGACAAGATAGAGGAGCTGGAAGGATGTTTCTTGTGTACAGATTGCGACATTTTTTTTCCAAAACACGGATATCAATAATGCCACAGAGGCAATTACTGGTTACATCTCTTTCTGTGTTGACTCAATCATTCCCCAAAAGATTATTAAGAAATACCCAAATAATAAATCGTATGTCACACGGGAAATACGGGAATGTATTAATAGGAAGAAAGCAGCTTTTAAATCAAGGGACTTTGCAGGGGTTAGGGTCACACAAAAAGACCTGAACCAAAAGATGAGAGATGCTCGACGGAAGCATAAGCAGCGCACGGAACGGGACCTTTCCAGAGCGAACAATAAGAGACTGTGGGATTCTATTCGGGGCATGACAGACATGGACACAAAAAGGAAACCTGCAATTGACAATAATGAATTTGCAAAAGCCAATGAGCTAAATGATTTTTATTTGCGTTTTGAGAGTGATAATCAGGAAGAGTGCAGGGAAATTTGAAGAGAGATTAGGTGTAATTTGCATGAGGACAGAATTTTAATTGACTCACAATCAGTTACTCAAGTTTTTAAATCAATGTATACTAAAAAGCGACAGGGCCAGACAATATGTCTGCTTTTCTTTTAATAACATTTGCAGAGGAGCTCACTCCAGCTCGGCATCAACTCTTCCAGCTCTCTATTGATACTTATTCAGTACCTGAGCTTTGGAAGAGATCAGTTATTATTCCAGTTTCCAAGAAATCATGCCCCCAAGTGAATAATGATTTTCGGCCAGTGGCCCTAACCTCTAATGTAATGAAAGCATTGGAGAAACTGTTAATTCAGGAGCTTACTGTAGAGGTGGAGCCACACTTGGATCAGTATCAGTTTGCGTACAAAAGGAAGCGGAGTACGAGTGATGCCATTTTAACTATAATGAACTTGGTTTTAAAGCATCTTGAGAGTTCCTCTGCATATGCCAAATTAGTTTTTATTGATTTTAGTTCTGCTTTTAACTGTATCCGGTCACATATCCTTCTTCAAAAAATGATTCAGTTGAATGTGAACCCTTTTTTAATTAAATGGTATTATTCTTTTTTGACAAACAGGTCACAGCAGGTGAATTCTGTCTGCTCTGATATTGCATTAAGTAGCACTGGTGCCCCTCAGGGCTGTGTTAGTTCACCTTTTTTATTTACACTGTATACCAATGACTGCATCAGCTATCAGCCAAACCAGTATGTTGTTAAATTTTCAGATGACACTGTAATACTCAGTCTGCTGAACACTAGTACTAATTCAAGTTGTCACAAATCTGGAGTGGACAGGTTTGTGAACTGGTGTGATGTCCATCAATTGCAGATTAATGTTAATAAAACAGTGGAGATGTTGGTGGACCCTCGGGCTGTTGGAGACCGTAGTGTGGTCACCATACATGGACGTAACATTGAACAGGTGGATTCATATAAATATCTGGGGGTTTATATCGATAATAACTTAAGCTGGCACATGCAAGTGTCAAGTGTTTGTGCCCGAATCCACCAGCGTTTGCACTTTCTTCGTCGACTCCGACTGTTTGGTGTTCATAGGAATATTATGCTGATTTTCTACAGAGCAACAATTGAGTCCGTGTTACGGTATGGTATTACTAGCTGGTTTTGTAAATTAACGGTTAAATCAAAAACTCAAATACTGAATCTGATTAAGATAGCTGGCAAAATCATGGGTATGGTGGTACCTGTAACTCCCCAAGAGTTATTTGAACAGGCAGTTCTCAGATGTGCTGACAATATTTTAACAGATGAGTCTCATGTTCTGCACTCTGAATACACTTTACTTAACTCAGGAAGGAGGTACAGGGTTCCTCTTTGTAAATATAATCGATATAAATATTCATTTATTCCATTATCAGTGAAGCTCATAAATCAGCATATAGTTCAGGGAAGATAGCTTAAGGGTATGTATTGCAGAATTTGCACAAAGATGTTAATAATGTTGTGTATTTATATTTTATCCTTTGACTTACTGTGTTGTTTTTAATAATGGGTGCTATGTACTGGATGTGTTGTTGTGTAGCAGACTCTGTCCAAGGCAAATTTCTCCTTAGGGAGACAAACAAAGACACCTTGACTTTGACTCAAAAACCTGGAAATTAAACTAACCAGAGTGAACACAGGGAAAACATCACAATAAGAGCATGAACAGTGAATACTGCGGCAAGAAAATATCAAATGATATGGAGGGAAAATTAACAGAAAACCCACAAGAGAAAAATATGAAATGATCATGAAATTTTCATGAGAGGAAAATACTAAATAGAACAGAGGGGAAATTACAAGAAATTACTGCCAGCAAAGTAAAATAGAACCAGATCCAAAGCAATGATTAAAATATATTATATTAAAAGCTATGCATTATTTTCAATATCATGTTTCTCAAGTATTTAATTTTGATAGTTTGTAAGAGCCAACACTCGTAAACTGACACATAATGTAAATATTCAGATATGGCACAATTTATGATTTTTTTTTTTTTTTTTTTTGACATTGAAGGGCTGTTCTATAAAGCTGTACTCACTTCTGTATGTGAGAATATGCATGATACATAAATCCTGTGCAACCCAAGTGTGAATGTCAAATCTCTGCCATTGCCAGGTTGATGTTTTTCCAAAAATGTAACCACCTCCATATGTGAGTGTGGTTTAAGAGATCTTTAAAAGTTGCTCCCACACAGCTCAGCCATTTCTGTCAAATCTAATGGCATATCAATTTGTCAGAAAGGGTTAATCATTTGACAGAAGAGCGTGTGCACTTTGACTACATGTGATCGAAAGATATTTGCAGTTTAGATAGGGACAAACTTTCACCTTTCCTGACACAGGCTTCCTTATTTTTCCATCTCTATTTATAGACAATGACCAACAAAGATGTTGTGGCTGGCGTCCCTGGCTGGCGTGCCTGGCTGGCTTTTGTGTGTCTTTTGTTTGTCTTTTGGTTTTCCTCCCAGGTGGTGCGCATTTGGGACTGAGTGGCTGTGTAGCTGAGTTTATCAGGACCTCACCCTGATCACCTGAGGCTGATCACCTGTGGCTCGTCAGGACTCACAGCTGTGGTGCATCTACATGGATTGGAACATGGTGGCATTTAAGACTGGAGTACACAGTGTGTATTTGCCAGAGATTCGACCTTGTGACCAGACGGGTGAGATCGTCGTCTCGGGAGCCATCTCATCATCAGTGGATGCAGAGAACGTCCAGGTTTGATGCATGGTCTGTGAAAGAGGAGGGGGTGAGGTCTCACGCTCGTCAGCACACTTCCTGAGGTACGTTAGATTTTGTGACTAACATTTATACAGTCAGTAAATGTGATGTCCCTCACACCTTATTATATTGAGCTGTATGTTGGTCGTGTAATCAGCTTCCACTGCAGTGGAGTTTTGTGAACTGGGTGTTCCATGCCTGCAGGGTGGGAAGCTGATTAGTAATTAAGCCAGGAAGTGTTTGCTGTTTGTGCACCTTTGAGCGTTCTCTCTGTGTGTTGAGTGTGGACTCACATAATGATTCCTTCTTTCACAGACTCGGTTTGTCGCGGCCACCTGGGGGGTGTCGGCGGGGTCCTTGGGTCCGAATTGGTTCTGGCTCCGGACCATTAGCGCTGCTGGGAGCGCACCGCAAAACCACCACGCCAGACTGCGCACTTTTTTCACAGCACTGTTATGTTCATTAAACTCTGTTATCCTTTGTACCGTGCTCTGCTTATTTTATACTGGGTCCTTCAAACGCTGGTTGGTTTTCCAGGCTGCGTCCGACACATAACAGTAGTCTCTGGCCAAACATCACGGACCCAGCGGTAGCAGAGGCGGTACCACGCCGGGAAGGCGGCAGCAGACGTTCAGAAGTTATCCGGATCAGTTGCGGGTGCTCTCCGCCCGGATGGTGCGCGTTGGAGAACCCATTACTGAATACTGATTTGAGCGCTCATGCAGCCGTGTTTCCTGTGTTTGTGCCTTATCCGTGGGTCATGGTGGAGTGTGATTGGCGACAGCTTCGCGTCACACTTCGACCGGATAAGAGGTTTAAACGGGAGCTGCAGGAGTGGGTCTGTAATGGGTGAACGCGCACGGCGGAGCTCTGTGGCACGGGTCGCGGTGCTTCCTGTGTTACAGTCATAGCCCCGTTTCCCCGGGTAATGATAGCTACTGCGTCTGTTGTGTCAGCTCCGGTGTTATTTAGTTGAATCACATTTTTGGTTGTGTGTTGTACACAGCTGCGCACAGAAAAGCAGCTCGTTTGTTTTCTCTGTCACCAAAGGGGGTTTTTCATTTTTAGCACTCTGGCTCCCTCTTGTGGTGACTGAGTCACATTACCGTTAAGCTCTTAAGTTGGAACAGGTGTGTTCGATTTGTTTGAGCTTGACGGTATAAACCACTGATTAGTTTTGTGTTGGTTCATTTCTTGTGGGTGTTTTTTGAGTTGGTTTTTGTGTGGGATTTTTTTTTTTTTTTCCCACTATTAGTGTCTGGGGTTGTGACCCTGCAGCCTGTTTGGAGCAACAAAAAAAAAGGACCCAAGCAACTTTATGTTAGTCTGTTAGTCTTTCTTTTTGTTTCTTTTAGTTTCACCTCCCCAGGGTTGATGGGACGGTCCCTGGGGGGTGATGGGTGGTAATTGGGTTGTTTTTTCTTTTTTCTTTTTTTTGTTTGTTTTTGTTAGACCTCTCTTCTCCTCTGACTCCAGCCGGGTGAGCCGTACGTGTCGGCGTCGCTGGAGTGGTGCAGTTTGGTTATGCTGGGCGTTTCCCTGGTAACCTCTGCACCCGGGAGGGGGGGGGGTTTGGGGTATTTTCTTTTTGTTCCCTCTCTTCTCCTCTGGCTCCCAGCCGTGTGAGCCGTAGTGTCGGCGTTGCTGGAGTGGTGCAGTTTGGTTATGCTGGGCGTTTCCCAGGTAACCTCTGCACCTGGGGGGGGGGGGGTTCGGGGTGTTGTTTTTTTTGTTTGTTGATTCCCTTTTCCACCTCCGGCTTCTGCGCGCCTTTGGGCCGTCTGCCATCGGCGTGGCTGAGGTTTGGGGCGGTGGGATATACCCGCAGCTGGTGGCTGGTTTGGAAGTCGGAGGAGTGGTGCCGTTTTGTGCCGTCTGCCATAACCGCTGTTCCACTCCTCCCGGTTGGCTTCTGGGGTATAGTCACGGTTGGTGGCGCTGGACGTGCTTCCAGTTTCCACTGCGCCAAGGGGGGTGGGGTTGGGATTGTTTTGTTTGTATGTTTTTTTTTCTTTCCTTTTGTTTTTTCCCCCCAGTTTCCGCCCTCAGGGTGTGACTGTGGTGTCCTCTGGGGGGGAAAGGGCTGTGGGTCCATCTAGCCATAGACGGCCGGGGCTGGGTCCGTTGGTCATGAGGGGAGGCGTCTCCTGGGGTTGATGGAATGGTCCTCTGGGAGGCGCTGGGAGTCCCCGTGGGTGACGTTGGATCCCAGAGGGACCTCGGCTGTGGTTATTACTCCTGGAGCTGGCGGGATGTCCTCTGGGGGGTGTTGGTCCCTACATGTCGTTGGGGGGGGGGGGTGTTAGCATTTTTATTTGCAAGCTTAAGTTTGGGTTGTGTTTTCTTCTTTCTCCTCCTCCCGGGGTTGATGGGACGGTCCCCTGGGGAGGGGGTGGTGGTTTGGTTTTGTTTCTGTTTGTCTTTTTTGTTTTATGACTAATAGAACTGAACATGGTTGGACAAAGGATGACCGCACAGATTTAAGAACTCCTGGCCACTCCTGTGCTAAGTGACTGACCAGAACCAAAGGCAACGATGAAGCCAGAGGAGAAGACATCAACCGTTATGTTAAATGAAGATTCGGTTGGAAGACGAATGCAGACTACGGTTTCCAGCCATGGGTCCTGGAGGGGGGTGTTTCCTGGGCCAGGTTTGTGTGGTCCACCGGGAGGCTTCCCGTGAGGGTGGGGTGCTGTTGTGGCTGGCGTGCCTGGCTGGCTTTTGTGTGTCTTTTGTTTGTCTTTTGGTTTTCCTCCCAGGTGGTGGCATTTGGGACTGAGTGGCTGTGTAGCTGAGTTTATCAGGACCTCACCCTGATCACCTGCGGCTCGTCAGGACTCACAGCTGTGGTGCATCTACATGGATTGGGAAACATGGTGGCATTTAAGACTGGAGTACACAGTGTGTATTGCCAGAGACTCGACCTTGTGACCAGAGGGTGAGATCGTAGTCTCGGGAGCCATCTCATCATCAGTGGATGCAGAGAACGTCCAGGTTTGATGCATGGTCTGTGAAGAGGAGGGGGTGAGGTCTCACGCTCGTCAGCACACTTCCTGAGGTACGTTAGATTTTGTGACTAACATTTATACAGTCAGTAAATGTGGTGTCCCTCACACCCTTATTATATTGAGCTGTATGTTGGTAATGTAATCAGCTTCCACTGCAGTGGAGTTTTGTGAACTGGGTGTTCCATGCCTGCAGGGTGGGAAGCTGATTAGTAATTAAGCAGGAAGTGTTTGCTGTTTGTGCACCTTTGAGCGTTCTCTCTGTGTGTTGAGTGTGGACTCACATAATGATTCCTTCTTTCACAGACTCGGTTTGTCGCGGCCACCTGGGGGGTGTCGGCGGGGTCCTTGGGTCCGAATTGGTTCTGGCTCCGGACCGTTAGCGCTGCTGGGAGCGCACCGCAAAACCACCACGCCAGACTGCGCACTTTTTCACAGCACTGTTATGTTCATTAAACTCTGTTATCCTTTGTACGTGCTCTGCTTATTTTATACTGGGTCTCTTCAACCGCTGGTCGGTTTTCCGGGCTGGTCCGACACATAACAAAGATCCAGCTTGTACCTACACACAGTAGTGGGCACACTTCCGCTAATCCGATAATTAGCAAAGCTAACTTTTTTGTTAGCAGTTTCGCTTTCCAGCTAATTTTGAAAACCATCAGCGGACCACTTAGCTTATGCTAATTTAGCTCCTTTAACTTTCAGTCCGCTAACATTTTTTTTTTTTTTGCTGTTATAGTGAATCAAAATCAATCATACATTTTGTTTTACAATAGTCAGACAAGAGAGAGAGGAGACATGAAGCCCAACACACTTTTCACCCATGGTTTTACTAGTAAACTACTAATTCCGGACAGTTTATTGATATTAACAGCACCGCTGTCGTTTTTACAAAGAGAAAATATCCACACATATGACACATCTTTTAAAGTAATGCACTAAATTCTGAAGGCTGAACTTTGAACAGACACACGTGCGAAAGGCATTATGGGAAATTCATATCTCTTTTGATTCCACCCCCCACCGCCCCCGGTCAAAATACATTGAACGCTGCCATCTACTGGATGGGAGTGTGAATAGTGGCCGTTAATATCGACAAACTGTCCAGAATTAGTTGTTTATGAGTAAAACCATAAGTGAAAAGTGTGTTGCACTTCATGTCTCCTCCACGCTGTCTGTTTCTTGAAAGTTGAAAGTAAATGACTTTTTTATATACCCTTTTGGGTAACAGTAGCTGGCCTGGTCTGACTATGTAAGACAGAAGTTCTGGCTCATTGTTTGTTTTTGGGTTTGAGATCGCTTTTGATTTTACTCAGAAGCTTTGGTGGTGCTTAAACTTGAAACTGGCTTATCAGTAGCCGACAGTACTAAAAGTTAGCGGTTAGCTGTAATTTCTGCAAAAGTTTTTGTGGTTTTAAATAGGAGTCCAAAATTGTTCTGAGTCAACTTAAAAAAACAACAACAACAAAAAAAACAGTTAATAGTTCAAAAATAATTCTGACAATGTAGTTTGTGATACTTCCAAAAAAAAAAAAAAAAACTTTAAGTGGTAAAGGCATTGGGCTTGAGACTAGAAGATCCTCGGTTCAAATCCCAGCATAACTGGAAAATCACTAAGGGCCCTTGGGCAAGGTCTTTAATCCCCTATTGCTCCTGGGTGTGTTGTGAGCGCCTTGTATGGCAGCACCTGACATTGGGGTGAATGTGAGGCATTATTTGTGCTTGATAAGTGCTTGATACAGATAGAAAAGCACTATATAAATACAGCCCATTTACCATTTACCAATCAAATGACAAGGATCCACTGAGCCGTTATATAAAGAAAAATGTAGAACACTTTGCTTAACCACAGTGGAAAATCACATCTCCATCCAGAGAAAAGGGATAAGGAAAATATTAGAACTTTTGGTGAAATGTTTGTGTTTGATTTTTTTTGTTTTTTTTTTGCTCTTCGAAATAACAGCAAAACATTTGGATTCTAAAAGACCTCAGTCAACTGTGCTTGTCTTTTTCCTTTAGTCTTGTTAAAGATCATATTTATTTTGTTTGTGTATGTGTGTATATATATATATATATATATATATATATATAGAGAGAGAGAGAGAGAGAGAGAGAGAGAGAGAGAGAGAGAGAGAGAGAGAGAGAGAGAGAGAGAGATTATAATAATACAACACATAACACCTAAAAATGCAATGCTCTTTTATTGACCAAATCTCAGGACTAGGGTGAAATGAAAGCAAGGAAAAATAATCTTTAGAGGCATGGGTGTAATTTTGCTAAGTGAGTCATCAATGAAAGACTTTTAATCCCAGATCTGTCCCGGCAGGAACAGAGAAACTCTTTTGATCAGGAATGAGGCCAACACTGGGCCTCTGGGGAAATACCCCCAGTCCATTTGGGGGATTAAAGTCAATTCTTGGAATGAAAGATCAACAAACTATTTTTCAAATGCAGTGCCTGTGGTTATCTAAGTAAAATGTTCAGAAATGACTCTGCACAGAAACTTTGACTCAGGAGAAATTTGAGGAATTTCAAGTTTTGTTATCACATTTTAGCTATCAAAATATTAAAAACAATGATGAATAATCATAGTTATGATGACTGAAAATAGACTTAAAGTGGGGTCATAGTTTTTATCTACTTTATACAATCAAATCGTGTTGGAGTTTATTGCTACGTATCCAAGTCACACGAGTCTCTGAGAATGAATATACACTCTGTTTACTAAATTATGACTGCAACTTTTTCTGCAACATGTCACGTAAGTCATATTTGGACTCACCCCACTGAGTCTGTGCGCTGTGCAGCACACTGGTCAGATAAAGGAGCTACCCCCTTGTGGCACCAAGGACCTGGAGATATAAAGCCGTTTTAATCACATTTTTGCAAGTCCTGCAATCCGGGCATCCACTGATTTCTGCAAAAATCACAGATTTGTCCAGAAATCCAAGATCCATTAACCTTTTCTCACCCACAAAGGCACCATATTGCTGGACTCTGCAACAAACCCAATACCCAGTCCATGCAGTAAACAGAATAGGATCCACAACACATCCCTGATGAATGCCAAAATTAACTGGGAAGAAGTCAAAGATTTGCACAGCACTCACAGTACCTGTCTATAGGTAAGCATCTAGCAAATTAATTGAGGAGTGCCAAACTTCTCAAAAGTAAGTAAAGTTTATTGTATAGCACCTTTCAAGGTAAATTTACAAAGTCCTGTACAGAAATTTAAGAACACAGAATTAAAAATACAGAAACTAAAATCAGCAATAACATAAAACAAGTTAAAAGCAAGTCTGTCCAAATAGGTCTTGAGTTTCTCCTTAAAAATTCCAACAGACTCTACGGAACATAGGTGTAGTGGCAGTGCATTCCACAGTTTGGGTCCCACAACCTCAAATGCATAGTCTCCTTTGGTCTTCAGCCTTGACCTTGGTACAACCAACAGGTTCTGGTCCGAGGACCTCAGAGACCTGCTTGTCACATGAGGGTGCAAGACTTTGCTAAAGTGGCATTTGACCGTGCAGCGCTCTAAAAGTCATCACCAGTATTTTAAATTGCAGTCTGAACTGAATGGAGAGCCAATGCAAAGAGGACAGAATGGGTGTTACGTGAGACCACTGAGAACACCTTGTAAGGAGCCTTGCAGCTGCATTGTAGACCATTTGTAGGTGGTCCAGTGAAGACTTATTGAGGTTAGGGAACAGCGAATTACAGAAATTAAGATCTGTGAAGAAAATAAAGGCATGAATGGTCTGTTCCAGCTCAGCTTGAGACACAATGTTTCTAAGACGGGCAGTGTTTAGTAAATGAAAGAAGCAAGATTGCATAAGATAGGTAACGTGTGTGTGTCAAATTTGAGAGCCTGGTCAAATGTAACACAAATTTTTGACTGCTAAATGAACAAAATGTTATGTTTCGGACGCGGTCGGAGCACCGACCCAGCGTTTGAAAGGACCCAGCATAAAATAAGCAGAGCACGGTTCAAAAGGTAACAGAATTTAATAAACATAACAGTGAGTGAAGTGCTAAACAACTAAAAAGTCCGCGGTCTGGTGAGGTGGAAACACGGCGCGCTCTCAACAGTGCAAACGGTCCGGAGCCACACTAGTTCGGACCCAGGGACCCCGCCGACACCCCCCAGGTGGCCGTGACAAACCAAGTCTGTGAAGAAAGAAAACATGGCGGTGAGTCCAACTCCACACAGAGAGACACAACTCAAAGGTGCACGCAATCAGCAAACACTTCCTGGCTTAAATCTATACATCAGCTTCTCACCCTGCAGGCACGGAACACACTCAGTTCAAATCTCCACTGCAGCAAAAGCTGATTAGACAATTAGCATAACGTGACAGCTCGATACAACAAGGTGTGAGGGACACCAAATCCACTGTCATTACTTCATAAAAGTCACCAAAACCAAATTACCTCAGGAAGTGTGCTGAAGAGCGTGAGACCTCACCCAATCCTCCTTCACAGGACTTGTGGCGTCAAACCTGGAGCGGTCTCTGCGTCCGTGATGGTGAGATTGTTCCTCCTGACATCGATCTCACACGTCTGCTCACAAGGTCGAGTCTCTGGCAATCACACACTGTGCATTCAGGTTTTAAATGCAGCAATCTCTGATCAAGACAGGAATACACCACAGCTGTGAGTCCTGATAACCTGCATGTGAAAACAAGCCTCAGGTGTTCAGGGTGAGGTCCTAATGCTCAGCCATCAGTCCTGAATGCCTACACCTGGTGGGAGAAAACAGAAAACAAAAACCAAGCCAGCCAAACACCCCAGCCCACAACACAAAGAGGATAGAGAGGCCAAGGTTCTTAATCACTGAGGGAACAAACTCCTCAGGGGCACAAACAAGGACTTCAGTTTTTGCTGTATTAAGTGACAAATAGTTAGCAGCCATCCAGTTTTTTATGACATCAATACAGTTTTGAAAGAACAGATACCCGGGCACATTTTGTGGAAAAAAGGAGATGTACAGCTGTATGTCATCTGCATAACAATGATAAAGATACATCATTAAAGGAACTCAAAATATGTCCAAGTAGGAGCAAGTACAATGCAAATAAAATAGGTCCTAGAACGGAACCTTGAGGCACACCACAAGACAGAATGGCAGAAGAGGATGTATATTTATCTGCAGCAACTGAAAAACTTCTATTGGAGAGAGAAGATAAAAACTAACCAACCAAAATGCTCTTCAGAGCAACCCACAGCAACAGACTCATGTTTTGTAAAACTCAATGCAGGCTGCAAACACCTCAGTCTTAATGCTCACATTTAACAGGCCTCATGCAAGAACATGTTTGTTTGTTTGTTTTCTTAATATTTTTTTTACTTTTCTTGAATTTCTTCCATGTCATTTAACTGGTTAGTCTGCTTTTTTGGGTCTGTCTGCCTCTGGTTCCCAAATTCTTGCCTGTCTCTCATATGAGCTGGACCAGCTTCTTGGTACTGACCCATGTATGATGATCTTCTCCTCACCCCCCATCTGGTCTGTCCGCCTTGTTAAGTTCTGTCTGTGGTGATTGATCTGCTGCATCTGAGACCTGCTGCTGGCTCACGCACCATCTGCTTTATTTACTCTGTGGACACATTGACCTGTGCATGGACTGCTACCTGCCTCTACCTTTCTTCAATCTCCATTCTCTGAAACTTGTCTCCCTCAGAGTACTCCACGCCTCCTATTCTTTGCTCGGAGGCTAGTGCTCCTCACCCATTGTGGACAGTTGAAGATAAAACTAAACTATGCCAGCCTTGATCACTATTCACATGGGACACTTGACAGGATTGCCCAGAATGTCATCCAATTGGACCAATGTCAAGTCCCCCAATTTCTCTCCAAGCACTTTACCAGTGTACTGTGACACTCATCCTCATTAAGCCTCAGTAAAACTTTTTAAATCTCAAACTAAGTTGTCAAAGTTTATAAAAGTCCTTCCCACAATTCCTTATTCAACAGGTGCATAACTTGCTGTAAAGTTGAATGCTAAACAGTGGTGTCCACAGTTCAGTAATCAGTTAACAGCCAATTTGCAAAGCTAACTTTTTCGAAAGTTGGTTTTGAAACTATGAATGGTTTTCAAATAGTTAACTGAATTTAGTTTTGCGAATTGTCAAAAATTTTTGTAAACCCTAAAATCATGCATGTTTGTTCCTAATGGAGCTTAGAAACTCATCCAATAAGAGAAATAAGAGAACTTGTCTACCAGTTCAAGGCCACCCCCTGCCCATCCTCTGCGTAATGTAGAGTTGCATAAAACTTGTGCCAAATCAACATGCAAATCCACCTTGAATCGCTCAGGCGACCCTGAGTGAAATAAGAGAGAAGTCTAATGGGCCTTTCACATTGAACACGTCAGAAGCATCAAAAAATCGGTCTAAAAAGCATTATTTTCAATGAGACGCGTTGCTTTTTAGAGGCGTCAGAAGCGTCGGCTCAAACGCCGAGCTAAAGCGACGCTTCTGATGGGAGAGCGCATTGCCGCTTGTTGGCAGGCTGACGCGGTCAAAGTTCACCCCAATCCAACTTTCGACGCTCTGAGCCGTGATGCAGCTTCGCGCTCTCCAATAGGAATGACGCGTCGGGCCAAAACACAGAAGACTAGTGGAAGAAACCACTGATCTGTACAAAACGGATCGGTGCAGAAACCACTGATCTGTACAAAACAGATCGGTGCAGAAACCACTGATCTGTATAAAACGGATCGGTGCAGAAACCACTGATCTGTACAAAAACGGATCAGTGCAGAAACAACTGATCTGTATGAAACAGAAATGTGTCACAGGACTGCTCATTTATAGAGCAGTTTTCTGAAGAAAAATCCTTGGAAATGTTTTTTGTTGTTGTTTGTTACCTCAAAATTTCTGATTAATCAATCAATCAATCAATCAATCAATTTATTTATATAGCGCCAAATCACAACAAACAGTAGCCCCAAGGCGCTTTATATTGTAAGGCAAGGCCATACAATAATTACGTAAAAACCCCAACGGTCAAACAACCCCCTGTGAGCAAGCACTTGGCGGACAGTGGGAAGGAAAAACTCCCTTTTAACAGGAAAGAAACCTCCAGCAGAACAGGCTCAGGGAGGGGCAGTCTTCTGCTGGGACTGGTTGGGGCTGAGGGAGAGAACCAGGAAAAAGACATGCTGTGGAGGAGAGCAGAGATCAATCACTAATGATTAAATGCAGAGTGGTGCATACACAGCAAAAAGAGAAAGAAACACTCAGTGCATCATGGGAACCCCCCAGCAGTCTAAGTCATAGCAGCATTAACTAAGGGATGGTTCAGGGTCACCTGATCCAGCCCTAACATAAGCTTTAGCAAAAAGGAAAGTTTTACGGCCTAATTTAAAATACTTAAAAGTGAGAGCGGGTGTCTGTTTTTCTCCCTGATCCGAATTGGGAGCTGGTTCCACAGGAGAGGAGCCTGAAAGCTGAAGGCTCCTGCCTCCCATTCTACTCTTACAAACCCTAGGAACTACAAGTAAGCCTGCAGTCTGAGAGCGAAGCGCTCTATGGGTGCTATGGTACTATGAGGTCCTAAGATAAGATGGGACCTGATTATTCAAAACTTATAAGTAAGAAGAAGAATTTTTAAATTCTATTCTAGACATTAACAGGAAGCAAATGAAGAGAGGCCAACTATGGGTGAGATATGCTCTCTCCTTCTAGTCCCTGTCAGTACTCTAGCTGCAGCATTTTGAATTAATGAAGGCTTTTCAGGGAACTTTTAGGGACAACCTGATAATAATGAATTACAATAGTCCAGCCTAGAGGAAATAAATGCATGAATTAGTTTTCAGCATCACTCTGAGACAAGACCTTTCTAATTTAGAGATATGCGTAAATGCAAAAAAGCAGTCCTACATATTTGTTTAATATGCGCACTGAATGACATATACTGATCAAAAATGACTCCAAGATTTCTCACAGTATTACTAGAGGTCAGGGTAATGCCATCCAGAGTAAGGATCTGGTTAGACACCATGTTTCTAAGATTTGTGGGGCCAAGTACAATAACTTCAGTTTTATCTGAGTTTAAAAGCAGGAAATTAGCGGTCATCCATGTCTTTATTTCTGAAAGACATTCCTGCAGTTTAGCTAATTGGTGTGTGTCCTCTGGCTTCATGGATAGATAAAGCTGGGTATCATCTGTGTAACATTGAAAATTTAAGCAATGCTTTCTAATAATACTGCCTAAGGGAGACATGTATAAAGTGAATAAAATTGGTCCTAGCAGAGAACCTTGTGGAACTCCATAATTAACCTTAGTCTGTGAAGAAGACTCCTCATTTACATGAACAAATTGTAATCTATTAGATAATATATGATTCAAACCACCGCCATCGCAGTGCCTTTAATACCTATGGCATGCTCTATCTCTGTAATAAAATTTTATGGTCAACAGTATCAAAAGCAGCACTGAGGTCTAACAGAACAAGCACAGACATGAGTCCACTGTCTGAGGCCATAAGAAGATCATTGTAACCTTCACTAATGCTGTTTCTGTACTATGATGAATTCTGAAACCTGACTGAAAACTCTTCAAATAGACCATTCCTCTGCAGATGATCAGTATCTGTTTTACAACTACCCTTTCAAGAATTTTTGAGGAGAAGAGGAAGGTTGGAGATGGCCTATAATTAGCCAACCAAGTTGTCAGTCCTCCCTCGGTCGGCGTCACTCCGAAAAGTAGCTGAAAACACAGCTTCTACCAGCAGGGTGATGGGAGAATCGTTTTACTTCTGTTTTTTTTAAAGCTTTTTGTGGTTCAGGCCGAACCACAATTCCAAGATGGCGATCGCTGAAACTTTTTTCAGGGTTGTGGAAACAGACAAGAGTTTGACGTTAGCAACTCTCCGCCCCCTTGCCGCTTCCGTCTGACGTTCATGCGTTGGATGCGTTAAAGCGGTTGGTAGGCATGCCTGAAGCTCTGACGCTTGATGTGAAAGGCCCTTAACTGTTGAACTTGTTACGGGCATTCACTTATCTCCCGCAGTGAGATGTCATTGTCCCTGTGTCCTTGGCTTTGGAGATTGAAATTCACCCGGGAATAGCTTGTGGAGTCATGAGGTCACTCAACAGAGATCTTTGATGATGCTGATATCTTTGAGGAGAATGAGGGTCAAAGTGTTGAGGGTGCTGGTGCTACCTGTCTTGCTGTATGATTGTGTGGCTTGGATGCTAACCAGAATCCTAAGGCTTCTTTGAAAGGATCTTTGGGTACTGCTAGAATGACTTTGTGTCAAACAAGGGTTTTATTAGAGATTCTAAGATGAAGAGTACCACTTACATTGTGACTGAGCATCAGCTACAACATTCTGGCTATGTGGTGCCTGATCCAGAATGCAGGTGCCTGAGCGTTGAGGATCCCAGTAGCTGGAGAAGACCAAAGGGATGCTCACACTTCACCTGGCTGTGGCAAAGAGATGGTTAATTTTTGAGATGTAGGGTCCGACGTGTTGTCTGCCTCGGTGGTTACCATCCCGGTGTCACAGACCAAATGGTCCCCCTAAAAATCAGTCCCCCTGATGACGCGGTTCACAGATTAACACCTCGTTTCTGCTTAAACTGCACACCAGTCATCATCTGTCTCGGTGACAGATATCTGAAGCTTTAGTACAACAATCACACACACATAAATTCAACATTATTTCATCATAAAAGGTGGCAGAAGTGATCAGAGCTAAATGGCTAAACAAGCTGCTAGCTGATGCGTTCACTGCGCGTCGGACATTTCAAAGCGTGACGGAATTTTGCCTTGTTTCTGCTTAAAACTGACTTTAGAATGATTTACGAGGTTTTACCTTTATCATCTGATGGTTATCAATCCCATTAATTCATTTGATTGCTTTTGGTGAAGAGACTCCATCTCAGACGTGCTGCTGTGGGCCAAAATGACGCATGCGCAGACGAAAAAAGCGGAGCGATTTTTTTTTTTTTAGGGGCGGACCGTTCTGTCTGCGACACCCGGACCGAAAGTAGTTCAGTAATGTCGTGGATGCACTGAAGCACAGCACCAACACAATGCACATGCTCGCTGACTTGACCTAACTTGAGTTGATTTGTTAGTGGTTAGCACTTAGCAGCAGCTTCATGTCAACAGTTTAGCAGTTCATCTGTTTCGTGTTATCAGAGTGAACTATTCAGAGAGAAGATTCACAGTTGTTAAAGGAAACATTCAGGTTAGTTTGTCCACCAGTGACGCTGTGACCTTTTGATAGAACACGCATTCACGGTCTAGTCGACATTCCTGGCTGAAAACCTTTTTGTGTTGTCAATGAGACACTTTTTATATTTGACTCTTATGCAACATCACACTTTGAGAGAGACACACACACACACAGAAATATCAAACCGGCAGTGACTGCCCTCTATTATTGAACAGAAAGAGAGGAAAAAAACAGTGGTGGCTGGCATTTAATATTTAAGAGGATTCATTGGATTCCAGCACCTGTGTTGTATACAGATGGAAAACTGAGGATTCTCGACAAACCTCCACCCCCCCAACCTCCAGCAACACCCTATAAACCTTTACGGCCTTCCCTTCAAACCTTTCTTCATCTACACCCAAACACTTCATGCATTATTCATCTTCCATAAGTTGCACATCACAAGTGCGTGCTGAACATTTTTTGGGGGTGAATGTTAACCCGGACAAACAGAGGATTCTGCAGAAGATAACACATGGGTGCTATTTGCATTGTCATATGACTTCATTAGGTCTGTCCACATCCAGAAAACGCTTCCCGTCTTCCTTCCTTCTTCCTTCTTTTTTTTATATAGCGCCAAATCACAACAAACAGTTGCCCCAAGGCGCTTTATATTGTAAGGCAAGGCCATACAATAATTATGTAAAACCCCAACGGTCAAAACGACCCCCTGTGAGCAAGCACTTGGCTACAGTGGGAAGGAAAAACTCCCTTTTAACAGGAAGAAACCTCCAGCAGAACCAGGCTCAGGGAGGGGCAGTCTTCTGCTGGGACTGGTTGGGGCTGAGGGAGAGAACCAGGAAAAAGACATGCTGTGGAGGGGAGCAGAGATCGATCACTAATGATTAAATGCAGAGTGGTGCATACAGAGAAAGAAACAGTGCATCATGGGAACCCCCCAGCAGTCTACGTCTATAGCAGCATAACTAAGGGATGGTTCAGGGTCACCTGTTCCAGCCCTAACTATAAGCTTTAGCAAAAAGGAAAGTTTTAAGCCTAATCTTAAAAGTAGAGAGGGTGTCTGTCTCCCTGATCTGAATTGGGAGCTGGTTCCACAGGAGAGGAGCCTGAAAGCTGAAGGCTCTGCCTCCCATTCTACTCTTACAAACCCTAGGAACTACAAGTAAGCCTGCAGTCTGAGAGCGAAGCGCTCTATTGGGGTGATATGGTACTACGAGGTCCCTAAGATAAGATGGGACCTGATTATTCAAAACCTTATAAGTAAGAAGAAGAATTTTAAATTCTATTCTAGAATTAACAGGAAGCCAATGAAGAGAGGCCAATATGGGTGAGATATGCTCTCTCCTTCTAGTCCCTGTCAGTACTCTAGCTGCAGCATTTTGAATTAACTGAAGGCTTTTTAGGGAACTTTTAGGACAACCTGATAATAATGAATTACAATAGTCCAGCCTAGAGGAAATAAATGCATGAATTAGTTTTTCAGCATCACTCTGAGACAAGACCTTTCTGATTTTAGAGATATTGCGTAAATGCAAAAAAGCAGTCCTACATATTTGTTTAATATGCACTTTGAATGACATATCCTGATCAAAAATGACTCCAGGATTTCTCACAGTATTACTAGAGGTCAGGGTAATGCCATCCAACCCGTCTTGGCACTGATGTGATGGTTTTTGTTTTTTTTTGTTTTTTTACAGACTGTTCCTCCATACGAGAGCAGAAATAGAGATGTCCTTGTTCATCTGGGGAAATGTTTATCATGTTTCCAACACATTTGTTTCTCTTCTGACAAACCAGCTGTGACAATTTCACACTAACATTCGTGAAAGAAATGTCAGCACACTCCCCGAGGACGCGCACTTCAAAACCTCTTTTTCCCCGTCCTCGTCGAGGCTCTCGGCGGGAAGGGATGCAACGTTTTACATGTAAAATGAAAAGAGATGTCACGAGGTGCCACTAAACACGTAGGGACTCCATTTGATTGCTTCAATCTGATATGCTGCGCTGTTTTCACATCTGTTTCGGTGCTTATCACTTGTAGCCGCTTTGCTTCATCATAAATAATGCAGCCTCCACCCTGCCCACCCAACAACCACCTAAATGCAGACCAACCTGCACTGCAGTGAATCAGAAAGGTTACTTCAAGGAGCGCTGGCAAACGACTGGAAGCACGTGACATTTGTTTGCAAAATGTGTGGGTTCTTTTTTTGGAATCCCTGTGAACCTGTTCGTGTACACACATGTTGGAGTTGTGTGAGGATGTGGGAAGTTGGAATAAACAAAGGCACCATACATATCAGGGGTAGTAGAGGAGGCAAGAAAGAACTCCACGTGTGAAGAAGCAGGTCTGCAAAATTCAGTAGCTCCCATTCCTGAAACATCGGGGTTTTTTTTTTTTTTTTTTTGAAGGGGGAGATAAGATTGGAAGAAAAAAATATGATGACAGTTATATTCTATCTGAAAGTCTGCTCGAGCAAGATGCCAGAAAACTTATGGATGAGACGTTTCAACAATTGAAATGCACCTCCCCTCTACTTTTAATCAGCACAGTTCCTGATGAAATACCTCAGCTGGAGGAATGTCAGTACATCGTAGCGTCCATCATTAACAAGCACTGACTGCTGTCTGCCTCCAGCATGCCAATGGACAGGTGCTTTAGAAGGCAATTTGAGGTCACGAGAACTTCAATATGTTGTGTTTTTTTGTTTGTCAAGTTTCAGTTCTTTTGTTGTTTTTGAATTTCTTTCCACTCCCTTCTGCCCACTACCAGGTCTGGACCTTGTTGTAGTCATAGGGCGTCCATGGAAATAGACCACCAAAGAAACACTTCAACAAAGATTCGAGAATCAGAGGCTGTGTCTCAATACAGGGTCTGCACCCTTCTAAGGGCTGTGTCCCAAGAAAATCTCCAGGCTTCAGTCTTTCAGACACAGCAGAAGTTGGAACAAACCGTTCTGAAATCAGATGGGTAAGTCCACGGAGCATTTTTCTGTTGCCCCATTACATTTCTCCACCCCAACCTCACGTTGCCTGACAATTTGGACAGTTGCATGCACCAGGCTGACATAGCAGGTGTAACCCATAGTTTGGTAATCATTTTATCTTGTGTATTTATGCTTTACTTATAAATATTGCTGATTTACAACTGTACATAGAGCCAAAAAGTTTATTTTTGTCTTTTTTTTTAATTTGGCGAAAGCTTTGTTTTGGAGTGGGGGGGAATCACACAATAACAATCATGGGATCGTTTGGTCTGTGAAGGATCCACCTGATGTACCCTATGTTTCTTGGGGAAAGAATGCTATGAATGCCAGTCTCGTCACAAGCAGTCTTTGAAAAGGAACCATCTAGTCAGGCAGACAATTAAGATATCAACCATGCAAGGAAACTCCCAGTTATCCCAAAATGATACTCCATCCCATCAAGTAGAATGAGATGATTCGCTGTATCAAATGTAATGCTACAATCTAACAGAACCATAGTGGTGTCTGAATCCATTGTAAGCAGAAGATCATTTACCACTTTAGTGAGAGCTGTCTCTATGGACTGATGTGTTCTAAATGCAGACTGCAGTGGCTCAAAGAGATTATTCTCAGTAAGATAGTCTACGAGCTGCCGTGACATCACTTTTAGGTTTCTTAAGCAATGGTTTAATCACTGCAGATTTGAAACATTTAGGAACAGATCCTGAGGTTAGTGACAAATTAATAATTGCCAGTACAGTCGGCCCAAAAGGAGGCCACAGGTCCTTCAACACTTTTATTGTTAAAGGGTCGAACAGACAGGTTGTGCTTTGAGCAGAAGTTCCAAGTTTTGTCAGCACATCCAGGAAAATAATATCAAATTCAATCAATCTAAGTGATGTATTAGTGATCGCACCTGCCTCAATAACAGGGTGTGGTGGCTGGACTAAGGCATGCTGGGATATATTCTATTTTCTTCTCACAGTAATCTAAGTAATCTCGGGCTGTAAATGGAAAGTGAGTTACAGGTGGTTGTCCGTGAATAAGTGTTGCCACCATGTTGAACAGGAAATTTTGACTTATGCTTATTTTTTGTTAATCAAATCAGAGTAGTGGCCAGTAGTGCATGCTTATAGTCTAGACTAGCATTTCACCATGTGAGGTGGAATACTTCTAGTTTTAAACTATGCCATTTTTGCTCTAGACCTCTAGACTTATGATTGAGGCCACGTAGGTAATCATTGAACCAAGGGGAGTGTGTTTTGGGGGCAGGCATGGTTTTAACGTAAGTGGTGCAGTAATGTCTAATCAGCTTGTTTACAAGCTGTGGAAACAGTTTGCATAAGTTTGGCAAAATGATGTGGACTAGAAAAGTAAGACAAGAAATGTAGAAAGTACAAATACCTGCTGCAAAATGTAGCTGAGTTAAAGCCCTATGCACTCTTGATTCTACTTAAGTAAAGTACAGATATGTAAAAAATGTACTTAAGTACTGTAACACTCTTTATGGGCATGTCTGCAGAAACAGGCCACAGTCTCAACTTCAAAAATTTCCTTTCCTGGCACATAAACGACACTGTCACCATAGTGGATTCCCTGCACTAATTTCCCCAATAGGCTAATGAATTCCACAGCCACATTAATAGTAGGCCCTGCAGGTTCTCTTATCACCTGCTCCGTGGCCGCTGTAGAGTCCTAATGTTACGCTTTCTTCTATCTATGTTTGCAGATACGTTGATGGGACCTTTCCCAGTATGATGAAGGCCATCCAGCATCAGCAAGCCACAATGACCCCAGAAAGAGGGCCTGTTTTCAATAAAACTAAAGCCTTGCTATCTGCAAAACTGTGCCAGCCACCTATTCCACAATGTCAGCCTACTGAACACTTCATCATTACCCCGCGAGAGGAGAGGACCAAAGACTATTAATTGATGCTGACACATCTTTCTGTTGAGGTCACATGTTCTCTCTGTGTACATTATTTTGACCTCTGATTGTCTCATTCTAATATCATGGTTGCCAACATGAATACCTCTGTGGCTATATCTAGTGTTGTGTTCCTTTATCTGACTATCCTTGTGCAACATGAGCACCCTAAGGTGAGAAGCAGTGTCAGGTGCTCTGGCCCCAGGAAAACACTTAACGTCAGCTGGCGTCTATAATCTAAGTTAGTGAGTGATAGAATCCCCTATCACCAACGCACAGCGTTTCAGCCTGGAGATGGTGGTAGAAGTCACCTGGTGGCTTGAATCGCTATCAACGGGCAAGTCCAAGGCTGATAAAATGTTCACAATTGGCAGCGGTGACTGTGAACCGGGTACCACAACCAGGCACAGAGCCTTATGGGATTTCATCTGCTTAACAACAGTCTGAAAGCCATTATCTTTAGCCGGTAGAGTTAAGCTAGTGCTAATGTATGCTCCAGATGGCCCGACACTAACCTCATCTGGAGTGCCCGTGATGTCTAACTCCACTGAAGTAAGAGGCTGCTCTAACTTACAGACACAGCTCTCTAAGAGGGCCTTTGTATCAACATCGCACAAGATTAATGTAAAGTGTTGCGCACCAAGAGAATCTAGATGTGTAGCAAAAGCTAGTGCAAGCTAAATACTAACGAAACGCTAACCAGCTAGAATTCCTACAAGAGTAAAATAATGAGACAAAATTCATAGCCGTTGCACCTAACAGAAGTGACAAACAGGTAGAAATAAAAAAAAAAAATCAACTACAACGATGTATTAGTTAGAAGAATGCCCTTCTGTCCAGTCGCTGAGAAGACAGTCCCCTGACAGGTTTCTCTTCCTTTTGTGATGTCATCAGTTATCCAATTTTCCTCACATTGCTCAAAGCTGCCCATTTTCCTCTAAATTTCTGTCACCATTGTTTGTTAAACATACTTTTTTCCCCTCTCCTTTTTATAGCCAAATCCCAGTTGTAAGAATAAAACAAAAAGCCGCATGTTTTATTTTAAAGCAAGGAGGATTTAAATTCCATTGACAGCACATAGACCAACAATCACAAGAAGGTCTCAGCAGGCTGTTGACTCTCCTCAACGTACGATACGCTCTCAAGAAAAACAAGAACCAATCTCACACGCTGGGTTATTCTGTGCTCATGTGTAAGTGAAACGTGTGGTAACACCTTTGGTCACTATAAACAGAATTCCACACAGAAGGTGTGGCTTTGAAATATCAGTCAGACAGGATGAACAGGACCTGAATCTCCTGCAGCTTTAAAGTATCTGAGCACAGTCCCGCTGGTTTTCAGCCTCCCAGTATGTTCATCTCAGTGAAAAGTAGATTAGGCACGGGTCAGCGCACGCTTAGCGAAGTGTGCAGGATAACGAACTTTATTTAAAATTGTGCTCCAAACTACTGAATTAATATTCTCGGTGCGAACGTCGACATTAGTAAGCAGCCTCGACATCCAAATATGTTTCCCTCAATCAAACGTGGATTAGGCAGAGGTCAGAAGCGGCCTTGTCAGCTGCCGATGGTGCGTGTTGGAAATAATGAACTGCCCTGAACATGACAGACACAAGTAGTATGATATATGAGAGCGCCATGCTCTGCACACACTGTACAGGCTTAATTGATAGTCAAGTGATTAATAAGGCAGAACGCGAGAAAACTCCAATCAATTAATATAGCTTTATGTTTGCGCGACAGCACCCACATGACACTGCGTGTCGCACAGAGACACGCACGCACGAGTGAACAAAGAATAATGAATGACTGGTTTTGGATTTTAATTAATGACAATAGTGACACAAAACCGTGTTCAAACGCGCTCAACACCGGTTGGCTGTGCTTTGCTGACTTTCGCCCAAGTGCCCCTGATTGACATGTTTTATTTATTTATTCATTTTTACTATCATGAATACAATGTAGTTCAGAGACATGTCAGGTCCATAAGTATTTGGACAGTTACCGTTTTTGCTGCTGCTCACCACCACAATGGAAATGATATTTAAAGGGTTTAACAAAAATACCACATTATCCATTTATGAACTTGATTAATTTTTACACACAGTACCTCAATATTCAAAGTCCAAAAGTAATTAAACCAAATTTATTATTACTATTACTATTTCCCCAATTCATTATCTTTAGACAAGTCAGAGGATGGACACATGAGAAATTCCAAGTCTTGGACACAATACACACCAGTCATGAATAAGAAATACAAATAGTGTGGTTAATCTGTCTGGAATAGGCAGTTTTCAAAAACTAGGTAACAGTACAAGATAGACACTAGTGATGAAAAAGTCACTCATGGTAATTCTGAAGGAGTTAAAGGCTAATATAGCTGTGACTGGTGAAAGTGTGTCTTTTGCAGATTTTGTGTGTTTCATAAATGTTTGCATCTGCAAGCCAGTCTCCAGTCCTTTTCCTTGTCCACTGTGTCATTGAGATTAGAAATCTAAAAGTTTTTGACAACTGACAATTTGTTCTGCTTGAGGTTTCTTCCTATAGTCATGAAACACAGAAGGAATTTGTTGTGATGGTCATTGGCTGGGCAAGGTCGAGACTTGCTCATGCATCTTGAGATGACTTGTGATTTGATTTGTTGCTGTATAAATAAACTGAAATGGACTGAAAAACAAAAGGATGTAAAGAAATTTCACAGCTCCCTATTGTGTTGCTGAAAAAACTCTTGCTGCATCCTTCCAATGTTTAAAGTACCCCAGGCAATATGTGGACTACTGAGTATGCCGTAGCAAATAAATGCCAAGAGGCTCCATGACGGCATGTGAATCACAACTTGGAGCTTTTTTAAACAATGCAGGAAACTAAAACAGTGGAATGTTCTGCTTCACCTCCAAAAACAGACATAACTCCTTTGATTCTGTAGAGGACTGGCAGCATGTCCAGGGTGTACCCCGCCTCTCGCCCAGTGACCCTTAATTAGAATGAGCAGTTATACAAAAAAAAAAAAAATGAATGACTGAAGGAATTTTTAAAATGTATTTTCTCTCCCATCTTTACTATGTGATTATAAAAAAAATGGTAAAGTACTTGCAGCACTCACCACATTAGCAATACTTGGGCACAATTAAAAATGCTGAATAAAAGCAGAATCTCACCTGGTTTTTGAATAACATTAATGTAGAGGGTTTGTTCATTGCCATATTGTTGAGATTGAAAGAGTCCATTTTTATCACCTCATTAGACTTTAGCCTTGATTCAAAAAGAACACTTTTATCGCCTTTCAAACAGCGTGGCAAGTTGTTGATGAAGTGATTTGTTGTTATGGTTAAAAATGACTTGTGCCATTCATCATGTTGTGAAATGGAGCACAGCTCCCAAAGAGGCTGGCATGTTGCCACTTCTCTCAGGCCAAGAGATGCTGGACTGCAGCTGTTTGTGCATGTGCCCTGATTCTTAAAAATACCTTGGAAAAATGTGTGTGTGTCGATTCTCATAGAAGCCCATGTTAAAATGTACTATTTAGAGATACAGGATAGAAACATGTTTACAGTGTGGTCTAAAAGTATGGTTTTGCTCTCTATAGTTACTTTCCCTCCTCCATGACAACTGTACAGAGGATTAATTGATTTCATAACTTCTTAGTTTAAGAGGTTTTAAGCCATAATGTTTTGAATAATTAGGGGTGTGCCCACTTTGAGTGACAGCTTGTGTGTTGTCGCTAAGCTGACCTCAAAGCTGCAGCTGCCATACTTACTGAAATTTTACAAACATTTATAATAATGCACTAGTATTTACATTTGGTGGCTGCAGAAGGTTATTGGACCAAGGTCAGAGCACTTTACCATTTAGGGACTGTTTACACAGAGACTGCTACCTGCTGCTTTGGACTTGAACTAACAGTCTTTTTCAAGACTTTTTTACTTTTTTACCTTTTTAATTTTTTTTAAACTTTTTTACTGTGCTCCAACGCCTAAGGAAGACCTCTAACGGTCGAAACATCGCGACGGAGCACTTTTATCAGCTAACTTTCATTAGCGTTGGCAGGCTAACTAGCTTGCTAACGCTTTCGTTTTTATTTATTTTTTTATTTTATTTTATTTTAGCACCGTTGTCGTGCCTTCGCTGTTGTCGTGCGTTGCCTGTGCTGCTTCATGGCCCATTTGGTGCCTTGACTGGGGCACTCCTTCTGCTGAATCACTTCTGGATTATTTGCACATTATTCACTTTGTGTGTTTTGGGGAATCCGCTAGCTTAGCGTAGCTACTAGCTCTTAGCCGATTTAGCATGGCGGCTTCTCCTGTCTCTCCCGTACTTTTCTGCTCTGGGTGTGAAATGTTTAGTTATTCCTCGGCCTCGTTTAGCAGTAACGGTACTTGTAATAAGTGCAGCTTATTCGTAGCTTTGGAGGCCAGGCTGGGCGAATTGGAGGCTCGGCTCCGCACCGTGGAAAATTCTACAGCTAGCCAGGCCCCTGTGGTCGGTGCAGACCAAGGTAGCTTAGCCGCCGTTAGTTCCCCCCTGGCAGATCCCGTGCAGTCGGGAAAGCAGGCTGACTGGGTGACTGTGAGGAGGAAGCGTAGCCCTAAACAGAAGCCCCGTGTACACCGTCAACCCGTTCGCATCTCTAACCGTTTTTCCCCACTCGACGATACACTCGCCGAGGATCAAACTCTGGTTATTGGCGACTCTGTTTTGAGAAATGTGAAGTTAGCGACACCAGCAACCATTGTCAATTGTCTTCCGGGGGCCAGAGCAGGCGACATCGAAGGACATTTGAAATTGCTGGCTAAGGCTAAGCGTAAATTTGGTAAGATTGTAATTCACGTCGGCAGTAATGACACTCGGTTACGCCAATCGGAGGTCACTAAAATTAACATTAAATCGGTGTGTAACTTTGCAAAAACAATGTCGGACTCTGTAGTTTTCTCTGGGCCCCTCCCCAATCAGACCGGGAGTGACATGTTTAGCCGCATGTTCTCCTTGAATTGCTGGCTGTCTGAGTGGTGTCCCAAAAATGAGGTGGGCTTCATTGATAATTGGCAGAGCTTCTGGGGAAAACCTGGTCTTGTTAGGAGAGACGGCATCCATCCCACTTTAGAGGGAGCAGCTCTCATTTCTAGAAATCTGGCCAATTTTTTGGGATCCTCCAAACTGTGACTGTCTAGCGTTGGGACCAGGAGGCAGAGCTGTGGTCTTATACACCTCTCTGCAGCTTCTCTCCCCCTGCCATCCCCTTATTACCCCATCCCCGTAGAGACGGTGCCTGCTCCCAGACCACCAATAACTAGCAAAAATCTATTTAAGCATAAAAATTCAAAAAGAAAAAATAATATAGCACCTTCAATTGCACCACAGACTAAAACAGTTAAATGTGGTCTATTAAACATTAGGTCTCTTTCTTCTAAGTCCCTGTTGGTAAATGATATAATAATTGATCAACGTATTGATTTATTCTGCCTAACAGAAACTTGGTTACAGCAGGATGAATATGTTAGTTTAAATGAGTCAACACCCCCGAGTCACACTAACTGTCAGAATGCTCGTAGCACAGGCCGGGGCGGAGGATTAGCAGCAATCTTCCATTCCAGTTTATTAATTAATCAAAAACCTAGACAGAGCTTTAATTCATTTGAAAGCTTGTCTCTTAGTCTTGTCCACCCAAATTGGAAGTCCCAAAAACCAGTTTTATTTGTTATTATCTATCGTCCACCTGGTCGTTACTGTGAGTTTCTCTGTGTATTTTCAGACCTTTTGTCTGACTTAGTGCTTAGCTCAGATAAGATAATTATAGTGGGCGATTTTAACATCCACACAGATGCTGAGAATGACAGCCTCAACACTGCATTTAATCTATTATTAGACTCTATCGGCTTTGCTCAAAAAGTAAATGAGTCCACCCACCACTTTAATCATATTTTAGATCTTGTTCTGACTTATGGTATGGAAATAGAAGACTTAACAGTATTCCCTGAAAACTCCCTTCTGTCTGATCATTTTTTAATAACATTTACATTTACCCTGATGGACTACCCTGCAGTGGGGAATAAGTTTCATTACACTAGAAGTCTTTCAGAAAGCGCTGTAACTAGGTTTAAGGATATGATTCCTTCTTTATGTTCTCTAATGTCATATACCAACACAGAGCAGAGTAGCTACCTAAACTCTGTAAGGGAGTTAGAGTATCTCGTCAATAGTTTTACATCCTCATTGAAGACAACTTTGGATGCTGTAGCTCCTCTGAAAAAGAGAGCTTTAAATCAGAAGTGTCTGACTCCGTGGTATAACTCACAAACTCGTAGCTTAAAGCAGATAACCCGTAAGTTGGAGAGGAAATGGCGTCTCACTAATTTAGAAGATCTTCACTTAGCCTGGAAAAAGAGTTTGTTGCTCTATAAGAAAGCCCTCCGTGAAGCTAGGACATCTTTCTACTCATCACTAATTGAAGAAAATAAGAACAACCCCAGGTTTCTTTTCAGCACTGTAGCCAGGCTGACAAAGAGTCAGAGCTGTATTGAGCTGAGTATTCCATTAACTTTAACTAGTAATGACTTCATGACTTTCTTTGCTAACAAAATTTTGACTATTAGAGAAAAAATTACTCATAACCATCCCAAAGATGTATCGTTATCTTTGGCTGCTTTCAGTGATGCCGGTATTTGGTTAGACTCTTTCTCTCCGATTGTTCTGTCTGAGTTATTTTCATTAGTTACTTCATCCAAACCATCAACATGCTTATTAGACCCCATTCCTGCCAGGCTGCTCAAGGAAGTCCTACCATTATTTAATGCTTCAATCTTAAATATGATCAATCTATCTTTGTTAGTTGGTTATGTACCACAGGCCTTTAAGGTGGCAGTAATTAAACCATTACTTAAAAAGCCATCACTTGACCCAGCTATCTTAGCTAATTATAGGCCAATCTCCAACCTTCCTTTTCTCTCAAAGATTCTTGAGAGGGTAGTTGTAAAACAGCTAACTGATCACCTGCAGAGGAATGGTCTATTTGAAGAGTTTCAGTCAGGTTTTAGAATTCATCATAGTACAGAAACAGCATTAGTGAAGGTTACAAATGATCTTCTTATGGCTTCGGACAGTGGACTTATCTCTGTGCTTGTTCTGTTGGACCTCAGTGCTGCTTTTGATACTGTTGACCATAAAATTTTATTACAGAGATTAGAGCATGTCATAGGTATTAAAGGCACTGCGCTGCGGTGGTTTGAATCATATTTGTCTAATAGATTACAGTTTGCTCATGTAAATGGGGAATCTTCTTCACAGACTAAAGTTAATTATGGAGTTCCACAAGGTTCTGTGCTAGGACCAATTTATTCACTTTATACATGCTTCCCTTGGGCAGTATTATTAGACGGTATTGCTTAAATTTTCATTGTTACGCAGATGATACCCAGCTTTATCTATCCATGAAGCCAGAGGATACACACCAATTAGCTAAACTGCAGGATTGTCTTACAGACATAAAGACATGGATGACCTCTAATTTCCTGCTTTTAAACTCAGATAAAACTGAAGTTATTGTACTTGGCCCCACAAATCTTAGAAGCATGGTGTCTAACCAGATTGTTACTCTGGATGGCATTTCCCTGATCTCTAGTAATACTGTGAGAAATCTTGGAGTTATTTTTGATCAGGATATGTCATTCAAAGCGCATATTAAACAAATATGTAGGACTGCCTTTTTGCATTTACGCAATATCTCTAAAATCAGAAAGGTCTTGTCTCAGAGTGATGCTGAAAAACTAATTCATGCATTTATTTCCTCTAGGCTGGACTATTGTAATTCATTATTATCAGGTTGTCCTAAAAGTTCCCTAAAAAGCCTTCAGTTGGTTCAGAATGCTGCAGCTAGAGTGCTGACGGGGACTAGCAGGAGAGAGCATATCTCACCCGTGTTGGCCTCTCTTCATTGGCTTCCTGTTAATTCTAGAATAGAATTTAAAATTCTTCTTCTTACTTATAAGGTTTGAATAATCAGGTCCCATCTTATCTTAGGGACCTCGTAGTACCATATTACCCCATTAGAGCGCTTCGCTCTCAGACTGCGGGCTTACTTGTAGTTCCTAGGGTTTGTAAGAGTAGAATGGGAGGCAGAGCCTTCAGCTTTCAGGCTCCTCTCCTGTGGAACCAGCTCCCAATTCAGATCAGGGAGACAGATACCCTCTCTACTTTTAAGATTAGGCTTAAAACTTTCCTTTTCGCTAAGGCTAATAGTTAGGGCTGGATCGGGTGACCCTGGACCATCCCTTGGTTATGTTGCTTTAGACGTAGACTGTGGGGGGGTTCCCATGATGCACTGTTTCTTTCTCTTTTTGCTCCGTATGCATCACTCTGCATTTAATCATTAGTGATCGATCTCTGCCCCCCTTCTCGGCATGTCTCTTTCCCTCAGCCCCAACCAGTCTCAGCAGAAGACTGCCCCTCCCTGAGCCTGGTTCTGCTGGAGGTTTCTTCCTGTTAAAAGGGAGTTTTTCCTTCCCACTGTGGCCAAGTGCTTGCTCATAGGGGGTCGTTTTGACCGTTGGGGTTTTTCATAATTATTGTATGGCCTTGCCTTGCAATATGGAGCGCCTTGGGGCAACTGTTTGTTGTGATTTGGCGCTATATAAGAAAAAAGTTGATTGATTGATTGATTGAGTAAAATTACTGTGGGATTTAATTTTGCTACTGGCATTAGTACTTTTAGCGGCTATGGGTAGCTTAATGACATTAGTTCCAGTTAATCCGTGATTACTGAGGAAATAAGTGGGTCATAATTTTTAATGACCCACTTATTTTTAATTTTGAGAACTACCATCCATTTCCCCCCCCAAAATTTAATAAACCCCCATACCAAGGTTCGCCTGTTAGCTTAGCTTGTTGGTAATTCTTAAAATGGGGTTGTGTTCACGCTTCATTTGTCCTACACAGGTTATGCATAGTGACACCTACATTCCATCTCTTTATTCAAATGTGGTTTGGTTCTAACATACACAGAATAAGCATTGCCAAGATGGCAACAGCATGGTCAGCAAATTTTGGGCATCAAACTAACTCATCTGGGTCTCTAAAGAAAATCTACAGGTCCTGCCAATCAGGGTTTGTCCAGTATATATGCAGTCGAAGGGTGTTATCAAACTATGTCAAAGTTGATGTCAGAAAAAAATAAAACTTTGAACATCCTGAAAGAATATGTTTGCTACAGAAGATTCTCACATTGATCCTGTCAGGGTTTCGGGACCTTTCCCAAGGGACCTTGGTGATTTTCCTGTCTAATTGTGCAGCTGAGTGCCTTGCATTGCAGCACACTGACATTGATGTGCAGGTGAGTGAGTGAATAATGTGAGACATCACTGTAAAGTGCCTCGAGCATCTCCATCAGATATAAAAGTGCTATGGAAATTCTGTCCTTTGATTTGTGCTCTGTAATAACAGTTGTATTTTACCTTTTTTTGACATATTTGTATTTCATCTGCATTGTCCCAGTTACCATGAACTTGTAAAATTGGTACCAACCTTGTCTGGGGAAATACTGGTGATAAATCAGTGTCTCCTCATGGACTCATACCCAGGGACAACCACACTGCCACCGATGGGTCTCAGGGCCTATATAGCAGTTCTTTGCTGTATAGTGTCAGAGTTGTATTTTGTCTTGAGGTATTTCTATTGATTTTCACTCAAAGTAGTTTTATTGCCATATTTCATGCCATACTGTGAATACTTATTTAACATCTTGATAAATGCTGTCACACATGGATACTGCAAATCCTGAAGTATTTCCTTGCACCCCTGTGGGTTCAATTCCCAGTCATGATACCTACTTGTCCCAGTCCTTCCAGCTGTAAATGCTGCACATTCTCATTCCCAGCCCATCACATTTATGCTTTGCCAGTATCCGTTTGCATCAATATGTGACACCTTGGGTTCCTCCGTTGCATAATTTCGTGATGGACGGGGTAGCACGGAAACATACAATAGCCTTATTTCTCTCTGGTAGCATGCAAAACTATCTGTTCAACTCCCACATCATCAGCTGACACAGCAGGGACCATTTATCTATATGTTTGGCTTACTGTTAAAGTTACGGTTCAGGTTAGCGTTTTCTTGCATGTCACTTAATTGCCACGTATCGAAATTCGGTCACAACAAGGGTTTGGTTCAAAATGTGATGAGTTGGGCATGTTAATGTGCTGGTAAATGGGGAACAACCATGGCTGGAGAAGCAACCTGCAATGGATTGGTGTCCTGTCTGGGTGGAGGGGGGGAGGTCACCAGTGGGCCTCAGGACCTGTATTGGACTTGCCTCTTCTCACCTGCATTCTGATGCCCTGATCATTTCCTGTTCAAAACTCCTCTGTCTGTGGCAAACACTCTGGATGACTGTCACATACCCCGTGTACACGGAGCCTTTAATGTGAGGTAACAACCCCTGAAATTCACAGCTCTGGTTGACTTGCTGAAAAGCTCCTCTGACATATTGTCACCACGCAGTTCCTCAGCTCATCATTTTAAAGGTGACGTTTCACTTGGATTATCGCCGAGCCTCTCATGATGCAATCGGCAAAAATAAAGAGTTATAACAATCTTCTCACCCAAACTCTGCCGTAGATGAGTGATGTTTGTGAGCAGCATGTGCGCTTTGCTTTAATTATAGCCAGAAGCATTCTGAGAGCTTTATGTAAATCACCACGACCTGGAAAAAAACACAACTTTTGTGTTAAATTTTTCAGGGAATTGGGAAGCGATCTAATATTCATAACCCTTCTAATTGCATACCATAATTACAACCTTGGCCTTAAGAAAGACACGGTCAGGAACAGAATTAATTTGGCAGCCATAAGAAGTATCTGCATGCTGATTTCATTGTGCTTTACCTTTGGAAATCAATTTGATTAAATATACTAATAATGCATTTAAAAGATAGAAATATTTATGCCTGATGATGGTGTGCTGGTTCAAAACGTGACACTTGAGAATATCTCACCCCACATATGGTTTGATAACAGGGGTCGCATGTACAAAGACTTGCATGGATTTCCTACTGAAACATGACATACGCCAAAACCCAGAAACTGGCGTGAAGTCAGACGTATCAAAATGTGTGTACACATGGATCCAAGCATGTTCCTGTTGTACATCCCACTGAATGTGGCATTGAGTGCACATGCAGAAGTACCAAACTCCTCCCTGTCCATGCCCCTATTTAAATATGCAAATGTATTTAAGTAGGCCTCTGGACCTCAGGATTCCCCTCTCTGTCTGAAATAATGACGGCAAGAAAATATATTTCACCAAGTATGAACTACAGATGAAGTGGAGTAAATGAAGTAAATGTAGTGGAGATATGCAGGGATATTTTATTTGGTACCCTGTCAACCGGAATAAACATGAAGCGAAAGTTTCATGTTTATTCTCTTTAACTTGTGAAGTTAAAGAGAATGAGGTGTGGCTGGCAGTGTGTGACATCACAACTATACACATGTATTCATTGACAAATACTGAACACACAGAGACAATTGGGAAGCTTGTTAAGAAGCTCTAGAGTCACCATCAAGAAACAAACAACAAAAGTTAATAAATAAATAACAATAATAATCATCATCTTCATAACAATAATAACAAAAACATATTTGAATGTGCACATGCCCAAATGTACCCGCACTGGTTTCATTTGGAACAATTACAGGAATAAACGATTTACTTATGGCTGACGTGCCAGACGGGGGCATGAAATGCAGGGTGGCTTGCGGGGGGGGGGGGGGGGGGGTTAAGGTTAGGGAGGGGTTATGGTTAGAAATAGTAAAATAAAAAAATGCATCACAAAAATGTCATTTGAACATTGATGGAATGAAAATGTTTTCTAATAACGAAAACAAATTCATCATATGATGGTGCTTTTATAGCAATATGTGTGCCATTAATAGCTGCGAATACATTAGGGAAACAGTCTCTCTCTGCAAATTGCGCTTTAATGTTGGAATGTGATGTACCTGGATGACATTCAGATGATAGTGTTCCACACAGTTGGCATGGCTTGGCTCAAGGTTGACTGGGACACTCCTGACTGACCGGTCAGCTCCCACTGGGATGCCCCTGTTGCCAGGAAGCCCAGCATTGTCAACACCTGTGTGGGCTCCATGCCATATTGCGCTCTGGGCCAGTTGCAGTTCTGTGCGCAACTCCAGTAACACTGGCCTTGGTAAACAAAATTGGCTTATGAGCCGATTATCATCATTGGTAAATCCTCTCGTTCCCAGAATATACGCTCATGTTGGATTGCACCTTTTGCAAGGTCCTCTAACAACGCTAACACAGCCAATGTTAATGTCATTTTACGCATCACTTTGCGCATGTTTTGTGTCCACCCAAACACATGGGTGTGTTAGTTATTCATCAGTGTGTCTCTGGTGACTTCATGTTCTCACACTAACAGTTTCCCAGCATCACCTCTACATGTCGCCAGTGGACCAATAGCTGTAGAAACATACGTACGCCAGCAAGGATTTTTGTGTGATGCACCACACATTTCCACGGTCATTTCACTTTTGATACATCTGAACATTAGCGTGGCGATGGATGTATGCCACATTTTTGTGTGTATGCACGTTTTCCTTCCTGCAGCCTCATTCTCTCTCTGCAGCTCTGGAGCGTTTTTGTCTCTCTGCATCTGTTTCTCTTCAGTGGTCACACACACGTTTACGTTGCTGGCCCTGCCTTGCTCTGCGGTCTGCCGACATGCAGGCGGGGTCACAGATGATTAAAGGAGTGGCAGGTGGACTCCACTT
This sequence comes from Thalassophryne amazonica, assembly GCF_902500255.1. Classification (NCBI taxonomy): domain Eukaryota; kingdom Metazoa; phylum Chordata; class Actinopteri; order Batrachoidiformes; family Batrachoididae; genus Thalassophryne; species Thalassophryne amazonica. Next base: position 86,322,274 of record NC_047114.1, on the reverse strand, counting down.
TGAAACTATCAATAGACCTCGGGGAGCTGAATCAGAAAACAAACCCTCCATCTCTGTCGGCACCGTGACACAGAGAGGAAGGGCATACAGAGCACGAGAGGGCAGGCTCCACCTCTGTGTTGCCGCTGCACACCGTGGTACACTGCTCAAAAGCACAGAGTAGCTCTGGAGGAATTTTGATGCCTCTGTGAGATTTCAAGCAGGCTTTGTCTATTCATTGGGCTGACCCAACAACCTCTGACCAGAGTGGGCTGGGTGGGGGGCGGCAGGATTTCTGAGTCCCAGCACCTTCTAAGACTGGACTTGTCAAATGTTGTGGCAGAGCTTGATGTGAGGCATTTAGAATTAGAAAAAGAGAGTAAAAATTTGCAAAATTAGTGTGATTTGGAGCAAAAATTTACTTTATTTTCGGTTTTCAACCATGTTCGTTGTTTTTATAGAAGGGCTAGTGAAAAACTGAAGAACCAGAATTTCAGAAGCTTGAATCTAACATAAAGTACAAACATAAGCAAGAATGTCAAAATGATTTTTTTTTAATAAATTGTAAGAAAGAAGACTGCGAATAGAAAACCATTTCCATTATCTTTTATATTAATTTTATTAGTAAACGAAGCATGCCGGGGCCTCAACTTTATCTAAATTCTCGGCCTTTTAGTGCAGCTTAGGGCGAGTGGCCGGCGATCACATTAGGAGTTCTTTTGTTCTTCTTGTTGCTTAATGCTGACAAATTATACTGTGTTGTCTTTCTGATGCCTGATTCTGTTTTTTCTCTCTGTTTGAGGTGCGGCTCCATCCAGAGATGGGTGTGGTGTCTGTTTTTGAAACCCCCCTGTCCTGTGCACTGGCAAAATTTCCTGTATATTCATTTTGTAAATTGTTTTGTTTATTGTGTCTGTAGCATGGCCCAAGCAGAGGGTCACCCCTTTGAGTCTGGTCTGCTTGAGGTTTCTTCCTCAGAGGGAGTTTTTCCTTAGCACTGTCACCTGTGTGCTTGCTCCGAGGGGTGGAAAGGTTAGACCTTACTTGTGTGTAGCACCTTTGTTGTGATTTGGCACTATATGTAAATTAAATAAATTGAATTAAAGTCAGGAAAAAGGGTGTAGCTACTGTGATATACAGTTTAAACCATTTTCTGGTGGATCCCACAAATGGGTGAAGTGAGAAGAAGTAAGTCCGAACTAGGCCTTTAGGTTCACTGGTGCTTATCTCCCACTTCTGTAGCATGAAGCTGATGAGTGTCTCTCACTCCCCTGGATGGGACGCCTGTCTGACAAAGGTTACTTCCCCAGCATTTTTACAGCTGGGTGGGGTGAGACAGTGCAGATGGGCAGCATGAGTGGGATTTGAATCCAGGTCTACATATTGGTGAAGTGAAGACATGAAAAATATCTTTTAAAGGTGTGTTTTTACTCAGTTGCAAGTTTGACCATTTACCTGACTTTGACTTTACAGGTGATTCTGTGATGTTTCAGTAGTCGGTTACAATACCCTGATTGCAGCTCTTGAGAAGCTGAGCAAGATGTCGGAGGTCTCGGTTTGCAGTTGTTATGGATATTCCGTAACAACTGCAAACCGAGACTAGACTAGAATCCAGCCTTTGTCTTTGTCTGAGAGTCCTTCTTGACTCAGCCATCTGATGTTTTTACACAGTGACAGTGTTGAAATTGTAGACACAGTCAGTTAACACTCATGTGACATTCATGTCTCTCAGTCCTCTGCTTTTGGAGAGATGCCTGGGAAGTGCTTATGGAGATGTGAGGTTATTGTTTGGTGATGCTGATATCTTGGCAAAAGAACAAAGGTCCAAGTCTTTCGGGTCCTGGTGCTTCCTGTCTTACTGTGTGGTTGAGGGACTACAGGATGTCTTTGGTACTAGGTCTCTTTGGGTAATGCTGGAATGACTTTCTATCAAACGAGCAGTTACTTAAGGAAACTAAGATGAGTATCACTTCCACTGGAAGGGAATGTTAGCTATGACATTTTCTCCATGTGGTTTGTTTCTCTATACATGAGCCTCCACATATGTGCCTGAGTGTTGAGGACCACAGTGGTTGGAGAAGACCAAGAGATGCCTGCACTTCACCTGCCTACAACAAAAAGATAGTTACTTTCGATAGGTGGGGACTGACCGGTAGTCTGCTGCATCCACCACACAATCCACAAAACATAATGTCTGGGGTGTCAAGCATCCAGGCAATGTGTGTCAATGCATGGAACCCACATGGTCCCAGACCTGACCTGCAATTAAACACAAGCAAGAGATCTATCTACAGTGCATCTGGAAAGTATCCACAGCGCTTCACTTTATACACACTTTACAAATTCTACTCACAACACCCCATAATAACAACATGAAAAAAGTTTTTTCAATTTATTAAAAATAAAAAACTAATAAATTACATGTACTTAGGGATTCACATCCTATGTTCAGTACATTATTGGTACACCTTGGCAGCAATTAAATGGTAAATGGACTGCATTTATATAGCGCTTTTCCATCTGCATCAGACGCTCAAAGTGCTTTACAATTATGCCTCACATTCACCCCAATGTCAGGATGTTGCCATACAAGGCGCTCACTACACACCGGGAGCAATAGGGGATTAAAGGCCTTGCCCAAGGGCCCTTAGTGTTTTCCAGTCAGGCGGGGATTTGAACCCATGATCTTCTGGACTCAAGCCCAACACCTTAACCAGTAGACCATCACTTCCCCTAAGGTCAAGCCTTCTTGAGTATGATGCCACAAGTTTGGTGCACCAATGTTTGGGCAATTTTGCCCATTCCTCTTTGCAGCACTTCACAAGCTCCATCAGGTTGGATGGGGAGTGTTGGTGCACAGCCATTTTCAGGTCTCTCTAAAGATGTTCAATCAGATTCAGGTCTGGGCTCTGGCTGGGACACTCAAAGACTTTCACAGAGTTGTCCTGGAGACACTCCTTTGATATCTTGGCTGTGTGCTTTGGGTCATTGTCCTGCTGACAGATGAACTGTCGCCCCAGCCTGAGGTCAAGAGCGCTCTGGAGCAGGTTGTCATCCAGGATGGCTCTGTACATTGCTGCATTCAATTTTCTCTCTATCCTGACTAGTCTCCCAGTTCCTGCTGCTAAAAACATCCCTACAGCATGATGCTGCCACCACCATGCTTCACTGTAGGGATGGTTCCTGGTTTCCTTCAAACACGATTCCTGGCATTCAACCCAAAGAGTTCAATCTTTGTCTCATCAATTTTGTTTCTTGTGGTCTAAGAATCCTTCAGGTGCCATTTGACAAACTATGGAGGCTGCCATGTGCCTTTTAATGAGGAGTACCTGCTGTCTGGCCACTCTACAATGCAGGCCAAACTTCTTCCATTTATGAATGATAGAGGCCACTGTGCTCATTGGAACCTTCAAAGCAACAGAAATGTTTCTGTTCCCTTCCCCAAACTTGTGTTTCGAGACAATCCTGTCTCTGAGGACTACAGTCAATTCCTTTGACTTCATGCTTGATTTGTGCTCTGACATGCACTGTCAACTGTGGGACCTTATATGTAGACAGGTGTGTGTCTTTCCAGATCATGTCTAATCAAACTAATTTACCCCAGGTGGACTCCAGTTAAGATGTAGAAAAATCTCAATGATGATCAGTGGAAACAGGAAACACCTGAGCTCAATTTTTAGCTTCATGGCAAAGGCTGTGAATACTTATGTACATGCGATTTCTTATATATATATATATATATATATATATATATATATATATATATATATATATATATATATATATATATATAAAATGCAAAAATCTAAAAAAAAAATAATTGTCATTATGAAGTATTGTGTGTAGAATTTTTAGGAAAAAAATGAATTTCAACCAAGGCTGTAACATAAGAAAATGTTGAAAAAGTGCAGTGCTGTGAATACTTTCTGGATTCTATCTATCTAAATTGTTTAGAATCCCAATGAGCAAATGGAGTCATGTGACTGTCAGGACTGTATACCAGGGATTCCAGCAGGAATGATTTCATGGAAATGTTAAAAGTAGCAGTAGCTCCAAGCAAACCCTGAATTTCCGGATACAATGTGAACCACTTACGTTTGCAGGATGAAGACGTTGTTTGTCATTAACCTCTGAAACTGGATGATTCCTAGTGTTTCCAGGGACTGCATATTGAATTCCTGGCAATCAATGTTACTGTGGTTTGCCTGGTGGTCAATTTAGAGCTTGCTGTTGCATCTTAAATCCTGTTAAAACAAAAAGATTGATGGTTACGTAAAAATCACATTGTTACAGATTATTTAAAGGGGAAAAGAACAACATTTCAGTGGATGTAAAGGAAGAACAGAAGATGAATGTGAAGTGAGATGAGAAAGGAGGGAAGAGGAAAGGAATGTTTACAGGACTGAAAGGTTATAGGACTGAATGATAAAGAAATCATCCAGTCATGACTAAGCAAACCCCAAATAAGCCAACATAGATGTGATAAGTCTTGCAGGTCCTTGAATAGCTGTTTAACACAGGCTGCACATGTGAGTCACTCACAATAGAACTCCATGTTAAAATCCCAACCTCACATCAAAAATAAACATGTTTACACAATATAGTTATGGTGGTATACAAATATAGTTTTGTTCTAAGTAGCTAGTTTCTCCATCCATGACAACTGTGTGTGAGTACACACACATATATAATGGCTGCGTGGATCCTTGTGATTGGATTGGTGCTTTGTATGTCACGCGGCATGGACTCTTCGTCCCATTGTTGCATTTAGAGTGCAATTGGGTTCCATACATTTGGTACCATTGCACTCTGCGAACCCTGCCCACTAGTGGGGGCAGTGTTTAGCGAAACATGCAGAGTTTGTTTTGCTGACGGATGATGATTTGAAGGTGCTAATTGACGGTGCTAATTCTTCTAACACACACAAACAAAAACAAATCCACTGAGCTGTAAGCCATCTGGAGGCATGAAGAGCTGCTAGGAGAAAGTTAGAATGAAAAGCTGGACTAATTTCGGACATGATTTTTTTTTTTTTTTTTTTTAACGCTGTATTGAGGAGGTATAGTTTTATTTTGTTTTTGTTTTTTTTGAAGTACAGAAAGTCAGACCTACCAAAAAAGTCCCTTTTCTGTTGTTTATAAATTAATATACTAATAATAACAATTATAAGAAAATAATAAAATAAAATATAATAATAACAGTAATAAAATGACAAGGACCTATTTTAGCAGTTCGCCTCATTGAATGGTATGTTCCAGCTTTCACCTCATGAAATTTTCATATCAGTGAATTCATAAACATTCATTATTTGTATAATATAGCTATAGGTTTCTATAATGAGTTGGAATGATGTGTGAGTCCAGAATGTTTTTAGAACCTTAGACCTCAACAATTTTTGGAAGAGGAACTCAACCATTTTATTTCCTGTTAATTACATAATTTGTAATGTTAATTTACCGTCTTAATATATTTATAAATTGTTTAGGTTCTTTTTATCATATACACACTGTTATTATTATCAATGTTATTTTTTATTTTATTATTGCTCCTATTGTGTCAGCTCTCCATAGTTTGTCTCCATAGTTTCTGTGATCAACGCATGCACGTACACACAAATGCATGCACAGCTTTTTGTCTTTTCTGCATTTTGGTGCGAGCAGGTGCTTTTAATTTTACACACCCACAAACAGAGATGGTGGCAGAAGGCATCAAACAAAGTACAGTTTTCACTCATGGTACCCACAATATGACACTTAACTCACTCATGGTAATGGCAACATGACACTTAACTAAACTGGCTAAACCAATTGAACTACAAAAACACAATAAATCAGTAACACTAACAACACTGTTTAAACTACCATGAACCACAATAACAACACATAAAACTCAAAAACCCTGAACTCCCATGGTTCATTGCAGCAGAATGTCCATTGTTCACTGCTGTGAGGTAATATCGCTCATTTCTCCAAAAATATTAATCCAATCAACTTACTGTTTTCACAGCACTCATCATTTACCCAAAATATGTAAGCATACCAAATGGCAAATGTCAGCTCAGTTTTTCAGTGATAGATGTCATACACACGCACACATACATGCACACATTGACCACGTAGCTGTTATATGTGTGGTGTGTGTGTGTGTGTCTATATATATATATATATATATATATATAGTTGAATTGTAAAGTGTGTCCAAACTTTTGAGTGGTACTGTACATGCTAATGAAAGGGTAAAATTACATATATCTGTAATGGTGTTTTTGACAATGTATTGGTATGTATGATGCCATACATACAGTATATGTATGATTTCATCAAATGTGTGGCTTCATTATGAAGTCATTCATATCAATCACAAACATTTTGCTGATTAATATAAGCTTTAGATCCTTGTTAGCCAAACTGGGGTACATGAATTCCTGCTCGGTAATGCAGGAGAAAATTTTTAATGCCATGGAAAACAAATGTTTAAGAAAATGAATCTACATCTTCACACATGAAAGTATGGAATGTGGTCTGAACCAACATTTGGTCAAGTTAGTTCACTCTGCAATTTTGTGGTTGACTAAAGAATTTTTCATGACATACTTATATCCTAACATGGGGTAGGTAAGGGTTGACCTTACTTGTGAAGCGCCTTGAGGCAGCTTTGTTGTGATTTGTTGCTATATGACAAACATTTTGTTTTCTTTTTTGGAGTAAGCTGTGAGTGATTTCACAGCACTTGCAGCTAAAAAGGGAATTTTTCAACTTCAGTCTCCTGCAGCAACACAAAAACTGGATGGAATTTTGTCATTGACAAGGAGAAAACATGTAGAGCAGCTCAGGCAGTCAGATTTTAATCAAATAAATAAATTACATTGACTGTATTTTTTCCTTCTCCTACTGTTGAAGAATTTTAAAGTCCAAACTGTCCAACAAGTGTGTTCAAATTGCAAATGCACTGGACCATTGTCCAATTTATACAGACCAACTTCACCTATTTTGGTCGGACCAAATTTTGGTCCTTTAGACACAACTGTGGTTTGCTCAACACTCATTATTGTTACGGGAGGTGGGTGAAGTCATCAGGGCCAAGTGGTCAGCTAACTTTAGATGGACACAGGAGTACATGACCTAAACATTTTGGGAACTGCTGCTTTGATGTATCGAGGCAGGTGGTGGTCAACAGTGTTGTAATATAATGAAGTAGAAATACTTTGTTACTGTACTTATAAGTAGAATTTTGACGTATCTGTACTTTACTTTATTTACATTTCTGGTGACTTTCACTTTTACTCCACTACATTTCCTCAATAAAATGTATACTTTTAAAGGGCAGCGTGGTGGGTTAGTGGTTAGCACACACTCACAGCGAGAAGGTCGTGGTTTCAATTCCCGTGGCCTTTCTGTGTGGAGTTTGCATGTTCTCCCCGTGTTTGCGTGGGTTTCCTCCGGGTGCTCCGGTTTCCTCCCACATCCAAAGACATGGTTTGGTGGATTGGAATCTTTAAAATTGTCCTTAGGTGTGTATGTGGGTGTGTCTGTTTGTTTATCTGTTTGTGGCCCTGTGACAGACTGCCATCCTGTCCTGGGTGTACCGCGCCTCATGCCCTATGACTGCTGGGATAGGCTCCAGCCCCCCGTGACCCTTAATTGGACTAAGCGGTAGAAGATGAATGAATGAATGAATGAATGAATGAATGAACGTATACTTTTACTCTGATACATTTCCCTTTAACATGTTCGTTACTCATTACTACAATATAAAAGTAGAAGAAATTTGATTGTGCAATGCCTGTGGAGAAAGTCAGCCGGAGTGCAGCTGTACACTGGGCACAGATCCAGTCCTGTGCAGCCTGAGTGCAGCGCCTTTCACTGATAAAACTAGCCGGCGTGGCTGTTTCGAATGGAAAAAAATGATCATTTCTCTACAATGATTGTGGACATGCTGGTTCTGATTTAGAAACAGCGTGTCCACAATTTATTCGTCAGCCTCTGTCAAAGCCGTTTAAAGATGTTAATCGTGACTACCGGGACTCTTTTTTGCGGGTAAAAAAAAGAGTTGTCTACCATTTAATTCACACAGTGTGTGGTTTTTCTTTTTTGTTTGTTTGTTTTTTTTTTGTTGTTGTTTTTTGTTCCTCATAATGAGCCAATTCCGTGGGAGAGCACATGAAGGTTCTGTGGTGTGTTGGAGAACTCCTCCCAAGTTCCCTTGCTGCAGGAGAACTTAAGAGAACTTTTCTCCTGCAGGAGGAGAATGCAGCTATGTGAGAACGCCCCCACTCCAGCTCCTGCAGCTTGCTGCGCTGAAGGCTCGAGTTTTGTAGGGTAGACTGGGGCCATTTTACCCCTGAAAAGCTTTTATTTTATAACTGTCTGAAACATTATTGCCTGCATTTTGAGAGCCAAATTTTGCGAAGAAGTATTAATGTTGTATAACTAGACAATCAGGTAACAGCTCAAAAAAAAAATGGTTTTGAAATGTTTTTTTTCAAAAAAAAAACCCAGTTCAATACTGGATCAGATCTTGTTATGTGTCGGACGCGGTCGGAGCACCGACCAGAGTTTGACAGGACCCAGCATAAAGGAAACAGAGCACGGTTCAAAGGATAACAGAATTTAATGACATAACAGTGAGTGCTCAATTAATAACCAATAAGTGCGCGGTCTGGCGAGGTGGAAAAACGGCTCGCTCCCAGCAGCACAAACGGTCCAGAGCCAGAACAGTTCGGACCCAAGGACCCCGCCGACACCCCCCAGGTGGCCGCGACCAACTGAGTCTGTGAAAGAAGAAACCATAATGTGAGTCCACCACTCCACACACAGAGAGACCACTCAAAGGTGTACATAATCAGCAAACACTTCCTGGCTTAATGACCAATCAGCTTCCCACCCTGCAGGCATGGAACACCCAGTTCAATTCTCCACTGCAGTGGAAGCTGATTAAACGACTAATATAACAGCTCAATATAATAAGGTGTGAGGGACACCACATCTACTGACTGTACTCATGTTAGTCACAAAACCTAAAGTACCTCAGGAAGTGTGCTGACGAGCGTGAGACCTCACCCCCTCCTCTTTCACAGACCATGGCATCAAACCTGGTACGGTCTCTGCGTCCATAATGATGAGATGGTTCTCCAAATGTCGATCTCACCCGTCTGGTCACAAGCTCGAGTCTCTGGCAAATACACACTGTGTACTCCAGACTTAAATGCAACCATGCCCCAATCCATACAGATGCACCACAGCTGTGAGTCCTGACGAGCTGCACATGACAAGCCTCAGGTGATCAGGGTGAGGTCCTAATAACTCAGCCACACATCAGCCACTCAGTCCTGAACGCATGCCACCTGGAAGGAAAGACAGAAGACAGAACAAAAGCCAGCCAGGCACCCCAGCCACACAACAAGATCTAACTGAAATACGCAATTCTGCATCTTAAGAATCGGAATCAATACTATTGCTTTTTTTTTTTTTTACTTTAAATTTGGCACAACTGTAGCTATAAATGACTTCTGTTGCACAAGAGCCTTGCTGTTGTGTTTAACAGAAAAGTGTGTGTGGGTCTTCCAGGATAAAGAACAGCAACTTTCTTTACAGCTATTTCCATCCACCTGTTGCTCACTTATCCCGTCACCAACACTAACTGCTCCTCCAGAGGCAGATCCAGCCTTGTATAGGGGCTGAGACCCCCCGACTGGTTCTTCTCAGACACCACACTTTCTTTTAATGTCACTGTTTCTCTCTCCACTCATTTGGTTTTACTTTACTCAATGCTTTTACTTAAAGTACATTTTGTATGAGAAATTTACTTTTTGATACTTAAGTACAGTAATGTCAGATACTTTAAGACTTTTACTCAAGTAATTTTTTAGGAGACTTACTTTTACCAAAGTAATTTATGGTAAGATACTTGTACTGTCACTCAAGCATCACTTTGAGGTACTTTATACAAGACTGGTGATCAAGTGGTTACGTGTGCTTGATTCCAATGTGGCATCAGGCGTAAAAACCTGTGCCACGTCAGCATACACAGCCATCTTGGATCTGCTATGCTAACCCCAAGTGAAACAATGAAGAAGCCTAAGTGAATTAGGCCAGTCATCCAGGCTTCTTCATTGTTGAGATATACAACAACCATGTTTTCTTTTACCTTTGACCAAACTACTCCAAAATCTAATAACATTGATATATCTATCCAAGTAATATAGAGCATCTGGAAAGTATTCACAGCATTTCACGTTTTCCACATGTTATGTCACAGCCTTATTCCAAAATGCACGAGATTCTTTTTTTCACAAAAAATCTTAGCATAATACCTCACAATGACCATGTGAAAAAAGTTTGAGATTTTTGCAAATTTATTGAAAAAAAAAAACAAACAAAACAATTAAGAAATCACATGTACATACTGTAAGTATTTACAGCTTTTGTCATGAAGCTCAAACTTGTTTCCACTGACCATCCTTGAGATGTTTCTACAGCTTAATTGGAGTCCACCTGGAGTAAATTCACTTGATTAGATATGATTTGGAAAGACACTCACCTTTCTACATATAAGGGCCCACAGTTGATAGTGGCATGTCAGAGCACAAACCAAACATGAAGTCAAAGGAATTGGCTGTAGACCTCTGAGACAGGATTGTCTGGGGGCACAAATCTGGGGAAGGGTACAGAAACATTTCTGCTGCTTTGAAGATCCTAATGAGCACAGTGTTGCCATCATCTGTAAATGAAGAGAGTTTGTATCCACCAGGGCTCTTCCTAGAGCTGGTCCACGATCGGGGGAGAGGGGTCTTAATCAGGGAGGTGACCAACAATCTGATGGTCACTTTGTCAGAGCTCCAGCATTCCTCTGTGGAGAGAGAACCTTCCAGAAGGACAACCATTGCTACAGCAATCCAAACACTAAAATCACCAGTCTAAAACTAACACTGACAGTGTTAAATTAACACTGTCGGTGTTACATATGGTCCCACTCTGACCAGAGTGGGACCATATGTACACTGTTGATTTTGCTGTGCACCAATCAGGCCTGTATGGTGGAGTGGCCAGACTGAAACCACTCCTTATTAAAAGGCACATGGCAGCCCACCTGGATTTTGCCAAAAGCTACTTTATGGAATCTCAGACCATGAGAAACAAAATTATCTGGTCTGATGAGACAAAGATTGAACTCTTTAGCGTGAATGCCAGGTGTCAGATTTGGAGGAAACTAGGCACTATCCCTACGAAACATGGTGGGGGCAGCACCATGCTGCGGGGACGTTTTTTAGTGGTAGGAACTGGGAGACTAGTCAGGATTGAGGGAAAGTTGAATGCAGCAATATACAGAGACATCCTGGATGAAATCCAGGATGGCAATGACCCTAAGCACACAGCCAAGATATCAAAGGAGTGGCTTCAGGACAACTCTGTGAATGTCATTGAGTGGTCCAGCCAGAGCCTAGACCTGAATCTGACTAAAAATCTCTGGAGAGATCGAAAAATGACTGTGCACCGACGCTCCCGATCCAACCTGATGGAGCGTGAGGGGTGCTGCAAAGAGGGATGGGCAAAACTGCCCAAAGATAGGTGCACCAAGCTTGTGGCATCATATTCAAGACTTGAGGCTGTGCTGCCAAAGGTGCATCAACACAGTATTGAGCAAAGGGTGTGAATACTTATGTACATGTTATTTCTTAGTTTTTTTTATTATTATTATGAATAAATTTGCAAAAAAAAATCTTCATCATCTTGTCATTATGGGGTGTTGTGACTAGAATTTTTGAGGGCAAAATGAATTTACTCAATTTTGGAATAAGGCTGTAACATAACAAAATGTTAAAAAAGTGAAGCGCTGTGAATACTTTCCGGATGCACCGTAGCCTCACCACGTTTGACAGAAATCCATCCAGCCGTTTGTGTATACACACACACACACACACACACACACACACACACACACACACACACACACACACCAGTGAAACCAATACCCTCTAACAATCCTCTCTAGCACTGCTTTCTGCTCCAGTGTTTGCGAGCTGTCCATGGTGCTGAAATGAATGCGACTCAACATGAAGCTCTTTTCCTGTGACTTGTACTGAGAATTACAAAGAAAAACCCCGCCCCCTCTTATGTGTGGTGTTTGCCTGTATTTTTCGCCTTTAATATGATAAGAAAACGGGTCAGAGTTCCTGAACGGGTCCTGATGCCGCGCTCTCTGTCACTGCTGTGACCTTCAGCTTGGCGCGGCTGTTGCCGTCGTGCAGTCTCCACCAGTTGGCATCACAGCACAATTAAAATGCGTGTTCAAAGCGACCTGTCACCGCGGCTGTTCGCCTGCTGCTTGGCACCCCGTAGTGCAGAGGGTGACATCTATGACTCCTCGCCAAGGGAGCCCAGGAGACGCACCCAACTCTAAGTTATTCTTCTTGCTCTGCCATGCTGCCCCCAAGTGCTGCCAGGCGGATTGTTTCTTTAGCGCAGTTTTCCACTCTTATAGACGTAAGGTAAGCTCTGGCTTTTTTTTTCTAAATTACAAAAATATGGAGTGACATCCCCGAAGCTCAGAAATTATGATTATGGCTCGTAATACATCATTACAATAATGTTTTAAAGGCCATTTTAGCTGCGGGTGATCACCTATTATGATTATGCTAGAAAAGCATCATCAGTTTTACAATGTGACAAGCTATGTTCCATTACGTTTTTAAAGTTGCTAATTTACTCTTGAAGTCGCTCATTGCAACGCCACGGAGTAGTTTTTCAAATTTCAAACACATTTTTCATGATTAACCTTAATTTATTCGCGCTTGTACTTGGTGGATTAACGCATCTCTGCCAAGCGTGCGTTTTTTAAATTTGTGTTGTTTTGATTTTGCTTGAAAGTGACAAAAGTGCAGAATATATTAGAAATTATTTCACCACCCAGCGCCCTAAATTACCTTCATAGCAAGATAAAGTCATTTCTTTTCGGAAATCCCAGAGGAGCGACAGTATATGAGCGCAAATACGCGCCAAAGTCGATTTGGTGAGGTTTTTTGAGACGTGCGTAAAAATCACTGTTCTACTCCAGTTAGTTTTGTGTTTTTAGGACCCGGGGAGCGCTGATGTGTAACTGGACGTAGCGGCTCCATTCGAGGCAGATTACTCGTCTTTCCCTCCTCCTCTCCGTATCGCAACCCGGGTTTGTTTTTTTCTGACTGACATATCGAACCAAACCGGGAGCTGCATCCATCAGTGTGTGCTTTAAGGCACATCGCTGGACTTTACTTTTAATTTTTTTGGCCACTTTCATCCTCGCTTTATTTCTTTGCGCCTGCTTGAAGTATTTTCAGCGCGTCATTCCGATGAGTGTCAGAACATCCCGCGCGCGGACACCGAGAGAAGGTCTGAATGAGAACGAGCCATCAAGGGGTTTTCGGAGGGAAATCCCGCTTTAAGGAGAGAGAGAGAGAGAGAGAGAGAGAGAGAGGAGAGAGAGAGAGAGAGAGAGAGAGAGAGAGAGAGACTCAGAAGTTTCAACTTAAGTTGCAGCATGAAAATCGAAAATCTGTCTGAAAGTTCTGCTGGCTGTAAATAACTTGTTGAGCGATCAGCTGGTCCCACGGAACGCATTTAAATGTGAGTATGTATGTGTGCACATTTGACCAAATTTGTGAATAATATGTTAATTACAGTGGAACAGGGAATAATCAATGAAGCAGTTTTTATCTCTTACTATCCGCCTGTGTGGAAGCTTTTCCTTTGATTTTTAAGAAATGCCAGCCTATTGAGCCTCATTAACGTCGCACTTATGTATATCTTCTCAAAAAGTCTCTATCAGACGTATAACAAATGCCTGTTGAACCTGTTGCGCAGCAGGTGTGCCTATGCGCAAAATCAGACCCAAGAGATCTATAAAAACAGGAACCTGTTAAGTTGTTGAAAGGTTCCCTGCACATCCTCAAGCGTGCATGTGATTAGGCTCACGTTTTAATTACTCGTCTTTTGCTTTGGATACTGCAGTGTGTGTCTGAGAGTCGCATGTCCTGGATTTTGCAGTGGTGCAGCATGCATTTTTGCATCTTAGTCTAGAAGTTTGAATTATGCATGGTGGCAATAAGGGGACCCTTACATTTCCAGAAAAAGCCACCAACATCTTTTCTCAGACCCTAAAAAAAATTGTAAATTGAGCACTGAAGAACATGCACTCGGGCAGCACCGTGGCTTAGTGGTAAGCACTGTCACCTCACAGAAAGAAGGTCATGGGATCGATTCCCACCTGTGGTCTTTCTGTGTGGAGTTTGCATATTCTCCCTGTGTTTGCCGTGAGCTTCCTCCCACATCCTAGGACATGCAGGTGAATTGGAAACTTGAAATTGTCCGTAGGTGTGCGTGTGGGTGTGAATGTGTTTCTTTGTCTATATGTGTGGCCCTGCGACAGACTGGCATGTACCTGCTGGGATAGGCACCAGCAACCCTGTGACCCTTAATTGGAGGAAGCGGTTGAAGATGAGTGAGTGTGAGAGTGAGAACATGCACTTTTAAGGTGTGGCAGTCAGAGAGTGCAAAAATTAAGGATATGTCGAGTATTTACTACCTCCACCAAGGAGGTTATGTTTTCACCACCATTTCTGTTTCTTTTAACAGGATAACTCAAAACAATTTAAACACATTTGAACCAAATTTGGTGGAATGGTGGGAAATATGCCCAGGATCAATCAATTAAAATTTGGTAATGATCCGGATGAAACTCTGGAATATAGCATAATGTATTAGTTTGCCCTTTTGTGAATCAATATCCTTCGATATTGATATTTGGCGTGGCGGAGGTATGTGCTCTACCGAGTGCTCTTCTGGATGTGTATGTGAAGTGGTTGAGATGGACTCAGTTTGACAGTGCTGGCTGTATGTGCTGCAGGTATGGCACAAACTGCAGAAGCACTTTTGCCCTCCAATTTTCACTAAAAGCAGAGAAAAAATAAACAGATAGCAAGAAGAATTCTTCTGCCTGACGTTGCATGAGAGACAAACAGCAGAAATCGACAAACTCTAATGTAAACCATTTTTACAACTTCTCTTGAAGCCAAGTCTGGGATTGTAAGCGATACACTGACAAGTAGCAGCAAACCTAAAAAAAAATTTTTATTTACTTAATTATGGAATGTGCAGTGCATTTCTCCAGTGGGGGGGGATAAATAATAAAAAATGTGATGTGCATTATTTCTGTAAATATAACTTATGATCTCAGAATATTGTAATATCAAATTGCAATACTGGTAGAATCTATTTTTAAAGATTTTCAATACATATCAAATCAGCACCCATGTACTGTGATGCATATCGTATTGTGCTATTAAGTTTCATTCCAGCCTGGCAGTTGAGGTTTTATTGCCCTTACTCATAAATTGCGGCCAAGATCCTATTGAGAGACAAGACAACAGTCAGGAAGAAAGGCAGGTGGAGAGGTTGGGGGGTTGAAAAAGAGACCTAGAGAGATGGAGAGGGATCCAGTACTAAAGGAGAGAAAGACAATCGGAAGACAAATGTGCCAGAGCAGACATGCTTCTGTTTGCCAATCAGGCCCCCCTGTGGCTCACATGGAAGGGTTGCTTCTTGGCTCGGAGAACACTGGAAGCATTAACCCATTTATTGTTGCACTCATCAGCCAGTCACAAAGCACCAGTCTGCACAGCAGATCAGCAGTTATTGGGTAGAAGTCAGCAAAATCAATAAAAACAAGGCGTCACTGTATCCAAGTACATCCAAAATCCCAACCAGGTGTCTGATATAAAAAACAAAACAAAACTGGGTAATACAGCTATAATTGTTGCAGGACAAACCGCTGCAGGAACATCAGCGATCTGCCCGCATCACTTTTTATTTCAAAAATCTATAACTGTGTTATCTTGTAATAAGCGAGCCCTTTTGTGAGAAAAGCATCTTGAACATGGACAGTCAATATCCTGTCTATCAGGACGAGACAGACAGCAACCTTCGTCATGGCCCTGTGTGGAAGACAAAGGAACCATTCTTAGAAAATGAATGGAATATATTCACTGTGGGTTTGGGGAGTCGAGCTCGGAGTTTGGAAGCAGTCTAAGCCACGGGGCATGGCTGCCTGCTGACTTTTAAAACATTCGAACATGCCTGAGCTGCCCATGGGATGGAATGCAAGCAGACACAAGGGGGTGTGTTTCTGAACCTTTGAAAACAAGTGAAAGAAAATGTAGAGAGAAAGATGCAGAAAAAGGTATACTGAGGGACTCCTGAAGCCATAATTCATTCTTTGACTCTCATATATTCCTACACTCACATATATAATGCATACTGTTACTGTCACATCCATAATATTCTGACTCCCACATATGTGTACTCTCAGTTTGTATATTTTATTAGTCAAACTGGACCAGGTGGTCTGAATTTTGGTGTGAAATTATTTGCAAAAGATACAGGTCTATGAAAGCCTGCAATAAAACAAGATTTCAAGCGAAGCGTTGTCATAGTGATAGACAAAAACAGCTCAATTTACACAGTACATTTTGCAGAGTAAAATTTACTCTGCTGGGATAATATTTGGTCCCAGACCAAAAAGATTTAAATATCATGTATCAGAGTGCTAAATCAAGTCTATCACAGTGTAAAATAAACTTTTATTGAATTGAAGTGAAGATTTATTTTGAACGTAACAAAAGAAAAAATAAAACAGACAATGTAAAATTAAAGTTAGTTCAAAAAGAAGTGAGAAGTTGAACCTTATCTAATCCCACCCCTTCTCCCTGTATAATGATTTATACTGCATATCCCTGTTTCCTTAAAACTACTACTATTGACAATCATGATAATAATAATAATAGTAACAATAATAATGATACAATGCAATTTTAGAAAAAAAGACATAAGGAACCCAACAAAACACAACAGAAAAGATAAACCAAACTAACAATGAACATAAATAAATCCATAAAACAAATATAGAAATAAATGATCAGTAACAGTTTCCCGTGAACACCTAATGACTCTCACACTGCATCCCTGTAGCCCATGAAAACACATTCTTTATATGTTGTTTTAAACTGTTGAAAGTTTGGACACTGCTTTAACTCCTTATCCATAGTCTCACCCCACAGAATGAAATGCAGAATTGTTTCTTGTTTGTGCTGATTTTGTTAATTTTGAAGTTGTATTTCCCTCTGAATTGATGTCTCCCCCTCTTGATCCTTGAACAATTTCTGTATGTTTTTTGGTAAAAGTTAATTTTTTTTTTTTTTTTTTTTGCCTTGTACAAGATCTGTGCTGCTCTGTTAATTTTAATAGTTTTGATTTTAAGAAGAGTCAGTGAGTATGATCTTGATAGCCAACATTATGAATGACCCGTATTGCCCTTTTTTGTAGAATAATTAATGATTTCATTAAGCAGGGGTGATGGCCAAGTGGTTAATGCGCTTGGTTTCAGTGCAGAAGGTTCCGGGTTCAAATCCCACCCCTGCCACATTTCTGCATGTAATGTGGAGTTGCGTCAGGAAGGGCATCCGGTGTTAAACCTGTGCCAATTTCACCTTGGATTTGCTGTGGTGACCCTGAGTGCAAACAAGGGAGCAGCCGAAGGGACTTACTTTACAATTAGTGATTTCATTGAACTCATATATATATCACCCCAAATTTCTACACAGTAATTAAAATACGGTAAGACAACGGAACAGTATAAGATGCAGAGTGATTTATGATTCAGAACATGTTTTCCTTTGTTTAACACTGAAATGCTTCTTGATAATTTGGTTTGTATATATTTTATGTGTGGTTTCCAACTGATTTTCTCATCTGTTATTACCCCAAGGAATTTATTTTCATTAATCCTTTCAATCTGCACCCCATCTATCTGTATTCATACTTGCTCATTGGTTCTGCATTTCCCAAATAACATTAGATTTGTTTTATTTAAGTTCAATGGCAATTTGTTATGGTCAAACAATATTTTCAGTTTCTTTATTTCTTCAGTGTTTTCCTCTACCATTTCTTTAAAATTTTCCCAAGAACAGAAAATATTCATGTCTTCAGCAAACAACACCAGTTTGAGTATCTGTGACACCTTACAATTATCATTAATATACAATATGAATAGTTTGGGCCCCAACACTGACCCCTGTGGTACCCCACAAACAATGTCCAAACATTCAGAACTGACATTACCCATCTTAACAATTACCTGACATTACCCATCTTAAATGATGCTTGTTCCCAGTTTTGTACAGTGGAATGACTGTCTTATTTTCATCTTGTTTGGGAATGAACCAGTTTGAAATGATAAATTACAGATGTATGTTAAAGGTTTTGAGATCCCTTCAATTACCTTTTTTACTGTTGTCAAATCAATGTCATTATAATCAGTTGATGTTTTTACACTTTTTAACAATATCTAATATTTCTGTCTCCTCCACTACTTTGAGAAACATTGAATTCTAATTTCATTCTATCAATACATCCATGTTTTTCCCATCAGTCCCTGGATCAGAGATTTGTCTTGCAAGATCAGGTCCCACATTTACAAAAAATTTATTTAGATTGTCAGCCACATCATTTTTTATTACAAATTACATTACCCTCATCAATAAAATACTCAGGATATTATAACTGTTTAGAACTACTTCTTATAATGCTGTTTAGTATACCCCACATTCCCTTTATATCATGTTTGTTATTATCTAATAATGTCCTATAATAATCTTTTTTGCTAGTCCTTATATTTGTTAACTTATTTCTGTATCATTTATATTTATTTTCTGGCTCTTTAGTTCTCAGTCTCATGAATCTCTGTATAGCGCATTTTTCTTCTTGCAGCAGTTTGTCCTGCAACAATTCTAACTGCGTTACCCAGTTTTGTTTTGTTTTATTATATCAGACACCTGGTTGGGAATTTGGAGTAGAAAACCCTTAATTTGACAAGATGGTAGAGCCATTTTCACTCTATAATAGAGTGTACTTTACTCTATTTAGACTGGGACCAAATGTTATCCCAGCAGAATATATTTTATTCAGCAAAATTTACTGTGTACCCACTCTTAATTTGTTGCAAATTAGGGGTGTGCCAGTCCAATATTTGACAGCAGTACCTGTGCAATATTGGCTAAAATGATTGGATTGAATTAAAAAAATAAATAAATAATCTGATCCAATGGAAGTCTTCTATTGCATATCTGACAAGAAAACTGAGACATATACAAAACAGTTGTAGTGGAACTGATAAAATCAATTGTGACCTAGTGTGTAATATTTTAAATAATTTACTTTTTCATTGACCACATTACTTGAAAATATGTGTAATTCCTGACACTGAAATGCCTCCAAAAACCTTTGATTTTCCCACACCAAATTACTGTTTGTCTTCTTTTGCAGATTAATTCCTTTTCAGCAAAAAATTAATCTTGAATATGGCGTGAAGAGTTAGTTTGCAACAATGTCAATGATGTCTTTTCACTGGTTGTAACATTACTCATGGCTTCAGGGCTGACTTGCTTGTTTCCCAGTTCGTCCTCCGGTTTATAAGACCTCCTCCACTACAGGAACTGGACACATCTTGTCTCATCCAGTGATCAAATAAAGACGTCATACTGGACATCTTCTGAATATCCCAAAATGTCAAACAAAACATGAAAATATTCATTTCACTAAATAGCAGATGGGACAAGGATAGCAAATGGGCTACCAATATGTAGCTGTGGGTTCAATAACCAGTCACGCTACCTGTTTGTGTCCTTTGACAAAACATTTAATTTTGACCGGCCAAGTCCACCCAACATGGCTGGGAATGTGACCCATGATGGAGTGGTGTTCCTCCCAAGGGAAGTCGCAGACTCTCATCTGCTTTATGGTATAGAATCTAAGGAAAATCACCAGCACTAGGGGCTTCTATATTCTTCTTCTGTTTAATAGTATACAGTTTAAGTTTTATGTAAAATAAGCATATCATTTTGAAATACTTTGCTACAGACTATTTTGAAAGCCATGACAGAGATGTGTTTGCATTTTTGAGGTTATACACCCCAAATGACATCATTAAATATGTAATGTGAGGTCAGCTATAGTGTCACCCCATAGAGATTAGTCAACAGGCTTCAGATGGACAGAGCCATAACTTCTTAGGCTAATATTTTGGAGGCTGGACTTATGGTAATATTGCGGAGGCAGGACTCGTTTGGGTGATATTACGGATACTGGACGTCTTAGGGAAATATTATAGAGGCTGGGCTTTGTAGAGTAATATTATGGAGGCAGGACTTCTTAGGGTAACATTATGGAGGCTGAAGTTGGACCGGACATCTTGGGGTAATATTGTGGAGACTGTACTTCTTAACATAACATTATGGAGGCTGGAGTTCTTAGGGTAACATCATAGGGGCTGCTATCTTAGGGTAATATTATGGAAGTGAGATATTTATAGGTAATATTATGGAGACTGAAGTCAGGCCAGACTTCTTAGGGTAATAAGATGATCTTCTTTGGGTAATATTACGGAGGCTGGATTTCTTAGGCTAATATTATGGAGACTGGATTTCTTAGGGTAATATTATGGAGGCTGGACTTCTTAGGGTAATATTACAGAGGCTGGACTTCTTAGGGTAATATTACGGAGGCTGAACCTCTTACGGTAATATGACAGTATTTTTTAAAATGTTCCTGCGTCGAATATGACTCAACTCTAATAAAGTCTTCCTGAAACAAAGCCTACCTCTAAACAAAATGTCAGTGACTTCCTTTTCATTTACTTCAGTGATATCCTGCTGAAAGAGTCAAAATGAGAAACAGCCTTGCCTCCTCGGCAAAAGGAATAATACCTCTGAAAAAAGAGATGAGATCTCATCACCAAGCTTGCCATGGCTAACCCGGACTGCCTTTATAATGAAAGTTACCTTTGAGTTATTATACCATGTGCGTAGGACACAGAGGAGAACATGTTGAGATGAGAATGATTCAGTCCATGACACTTCTCTGATCAGACTGACATTTATATTTATAAATTGATGTGCGCATCCCCCACGAAAGAAAGTCCTATCACTCACTCAGCACTCCAGGCATGCTATCAAATTTGTAATGGGTTCTTCTTGGGACGTATGAGACTGACATGAGCACATTTAAAGAACCAAATTCTTTCCTACTGCTTTTTAAAAGCGTTTCTTTCCCCCATTCTCTCACCAGTGGTCTTTTGATCACAGCGTGCTAATGCCGCCTCCCGCCACTCTGAAGACTGCCCCGGTCTGAATTGCATTGCAGATCATTTCTGCGGCTCAAATGGTCATCTTTCATTACAGCTGGAATGTATTCAAACCTGTAGTCATATCAAATAGGCCTTAGATTCCAAATCAGGACAACACTGATTGCTTTAGATGTAGTCAAAAGCTATTCAAATTGTTTCAGAAAGAGGATTTGTTGTTTGGAATGCTGAAAACACCAAAAGTAGCAACGTTCAAGAATTGAGATACTTCACCAAGGGGTTTTCTGAAGACTGGGTGCATAAATGGATCGGTTCTAGATGTCACCATTTTAACAGTGCTTAACACCTAACTCCATCTCCATCTGACCCCAACCATAAATGGGAAAAGTGGTAGGGCATGGGCAAGACCAGCATGACCTGGACAGGACGAATGAAGTCTGAACAAGCCCCCGTACCCGAACTCAAGATCCTAAACAAGCCAAAGCTGCAACAGGTTATCTTTGCTTTGGGTGTTTGACTCACACATACTTTTGTGGTCGTTTTCATGACTGGTGGCTTGGGTGTATCTTTCCAAACATATGACCAGCATATTGCTTTTGTAACCGTGGCACCACCAGTAGACATAATGTCACCAAGCTACTGGTGCTAATGCTGCTAACAGTTAAAATTTAATAATACAACAAGTTTCCTCACCAGAAAATGACTCCATTGATGGTCTGTTGGTACAATTAACCATACAGCAAGCCACATTGTCTCAGATATTTCCAAGAAGAGGAAACTTAGCACTAGTTGCCAAACACCATAGACCATTCACCAAAAGTCTTTATGTATTTATTTTGTACCAGGCTGTAAAAATGTTTATTTGTACTGTTGGAGATTTTAACATGGTCTTGAATGTGTCCACTGCTAAAAAAACTGATATTTAAGAAAGTACAAAGAGACTTGTTTAAAGAAAATTTGACTTAATTTTTGTCTAAATAGAAAAATAATCTTGTCAAGCATTTTTTACATAAGAAAAAATGTCTTATTTTGGAGAAATGTTTTTACAGCTAATATCAAGCTGTATTTAACCAGTAACAAGGAAAAGCAATGGATTTCAAATCATCCCAGCAAAGGAACAAGATTGTTTTCCTTATTTTAAGACAGAGGCTAATCTTAAAATAACAATTCTGGGTAGTTTGAAGACACATTTTGATTACTCAGAGCCTAGACATTTTGCTAGCTTTGAGAATTCTAACCAAGTAAATTTTTCTTACCCCATTAGCAGATTTGCTTTTACAAAACAATTTGTCTAGATTTCAGATTACTTGAATTATTTTGAGAAGGATAGTTTTTGCAGTGTTGGAGCATACTCTCATGAGCGCCACTAGCTTAGTTTATGGCAAGCTAAAAGTGGGTGCTCTCGTTTTGGCTGAACGTCTAGCCAGTTTCTGGGTATTCTGTGTTAGTACGTGCGTGATGAATTCCTGCAAATTCAGCACCATTTGCAAACAACGGACGCTGGGCTCAGGCGAAAGTAGTCTGGCGAGTTCAATCTGTGGGTGAGCTATCCACAATGCCAAAATAGCAGAGATGTTGCTCCAATGTGAGCAGCATGCTGAGCAGGCTGGTGTTGGAGTGGAGTGAGCCTTTTTTTTTTTTGGAGGAAGCCTCAAGTGGCCATTTGAGAAACTGAAAAATTTGTCGCTTGCATTGGTTTCACTTATCAGGACTGGAGGTGGTGCTTGTTAACTTGGTGTCTTTAACTTGCACCTTTGTGCACAGCACCCTTGGTTGTGCTGAGATTTCCTGCAGCATAAATAGTAACATGGTAATAGACGCACCTCAGTTGCACCTGCATTCTCATTACTGTGCACCCTTAGACTATCAACACTGGAGCCAATAATCTCTCTTCTCATAAATGTGATATAACTTTGCAAACTTGTAGACCATTAAAAAGGCCATAACCTGTACATGCAGGTTAAAACTTTTAAACACAGGTACATTTTTCTAAACAGCTACTGTGGACAGAAACTACTATTTTCCTCTTAGGCCAACCCTCGGGCTGTCAGAGCACACTGACAGTGAGCACTAACAACGCCGATTAGCAGTGTCATTCCTGTGTTAGAGGCAGTGGGTTACAGCGGCTCCATTTTATTTTCTCCACAATTGCATAGAATTTTTAACCTGAGACACTCAGGCACTCCACTGCTTCTAAGTACCCTTACCTGATAAGTCTGGGCTTTGGAATGATGATTTTGATACTTCTTTCAAACCTGAATTTCATCAAATGAACTGTTTCTGTTTCTCAGACTGACCACAACAATTCCTATATTTGCATGAAAAAAATTCCAACAACCAACTCAAGATTCTGCTGTAAGGGATGGAGTGAAGCAATATTTTAAATCTAGTGACTTGACAGTCTTTTTGCTTTAAAAATGATTTGCAGAATGATCTTAATTTGAATTGTATGCAGTGACTTTGGTAAAGCCATTATTGAGTG
This sequence comes from Thalassophryne amazonica, assembly GCF_902500255.1. NCBI lineage: Eukaryota > Metazoa > Chordata > Actinopteri > Batrachoidiformes > Batrachoididae > Thalassophryne > Thalassophryne amazonica. The sequence continues at coordinate 86,298,645 of NC_047114.1, read as the reverse complement.
ATTGGTACTAACACAAGATAACTATGATGCCGTGTTTGCTTGGATAGAATAGAGCTTTGTGGCAAAGTCTTATCACCTATCAACTTTTGGGAAGCAGAGATGGACTGCTTTTCTGCCTGGGTGGTTGCCATTCAGGACCCAAGGTGGTTCTGTGTATAGTTTAGTGGATGCAGTGCAATGCTTTTCTAGGTAGAGCTGTAAGGGCATCCATCATAAAAAATAACATACATAATCCCCATCTGGATCTGTGCCTCTTCCTCTTTGGTGACCTCAAGCAAGTGGGGGTAGCTGAAAGAAACAAACAAGCAGTCATACTGTGCACGTTTGGCCAAAATCTGCATCTAAAGTTGTATGCAAAAGTTTGGGCACCCCTGATAATTTTCATGATAAGTCATTGGTGTCTGGATCATAAATTTTGGTTAAATATATCATATAGCAGACAAACACACTGATATTTGAGAAGTGAAATGATGTTTCTAGTATTACAGAAAGTGTACAATAATTATTAAACAAAATTAGGCAGGTGTATAATTTGGGCACCCTTGTCATTTTATTGATTTGAATACATTTAGCACTAATTATTGGAACACAAAATTGGTTTGGTAAGCTCATTGACCCTTGACCTCCTTACACAGGTGAATCCAATCATAAGAAAGGGTATTTAAGGTGGCAATTTGCAGAAGTTTTTCCTCTTTGCATCTCTTCTAATGAGTGGCAACATGGGAGCCTGTAAACAACTCTCAAATGACCTGAAAACCAAAGATTGTTCAACATCATGGTTTAGGGGAAGATACAAAAAGCTATCTCAGAGATTTCAGCTGTCAGTTCCACTGGGAGGACATAGTGAGGAAATGGAAGACCACAGGCACAGTACTAGTTAAGGCCCGAAGTGGCAGGCCAAGAAAAATCTCAGATAAGCTGAAGTGAAGGATGGTGAGAACAGTCATAGTCAACCCACAGACCTGCTCCAAAGACCTACAACATGATCTTGCTGCAGATAGTGTCTCTGTGCATCATTCAACTATACAGCACACTTTGCACAAAGAGATGCTGTAATGCAGAGGAAGCCTTTTCTGCGTACATGCCACAAACAGTCGCTTGAGGTATGCTAAAACATATTTGGACAAGCCAGCTTCATTTTGTAATAAGGTGCTGTGGACTGATCAAACTAAAATTGAGTTATTTGGACATAACAAGGGGCGGTATGCATGGCTGAAAAAGCATTCCACACAGCACAGCATTCCAAGAAAAACACTTGCTACCTACACTAAAATTTAGAGGTGGTTCCATCATGCTGTGGTGCTGTGTGGCCAGTGCAGGTACTGGGAATCTTGTTAAAGTTGATGGTCACATGGATTCCACTCAGTATCAACAGATTCTTGAGAACAATCTTCATGAATAAGTGACAAAGTTGAAGTTGCGCCAGGGCTGGATCTTTCAACAAGACAACGACCCTCAACACTGCTCAAAATCTACTAGGGCATTCATGCGGAGGAACAAGTACACAATGTTCTGGAATGGCCATCTCAGTCCCCAGACCTGAATATTATTGAAAATAACACGAGAAAGTAATGGTAAACAAACACTAAAAAATAATTACAAAATAGAGCACATTAGCCAGTTGCTGCTGAGCGCAAATCATCACTGTAGTAAGGCTACCCGAGGTGCATTGAGGAAAAAAAAACCCAGATATTGATGATGCAGTGCATTCATTTGGGGAGGGTACACACATACGCTATGATTATGGTTAAAGTTTGGAGAAGGGAAAGATCATAAATGGCAAAATAAAAAAAAACTGTCACAAAAAGCAGGCGCTTTTCATGACGGGGGATTGGAAAGAAAAAAAAACGAGACTGGGCTGGTTGTGAAGTATTTCTCAGTGAAACTGTCTTTTTGTGTCCTTTAGGATGCCCCCTGTGGTTAACACCATGAGTGACAGGAGATCAGAGACGCTGACCAGCTTATGAGGAGTGTCAGTCCTCCCATCTGTACATCCCACCTGACCATTATTTGACCCTGTGCTCAAGACCCTACACTTGAAATCAGAGTCACTTGGAACACTTCAAGCAGCCAGACAATCGAAGAAAATAAGACTGAATGGAGGCTAATCATCGCCCGAAACTGCTGAAACAAAAGTAGCAAGATGTTGCCACAGTTCACAAATGCTCCACTGCACCATTTAAAGCTGCAGTTAATTTAAAACACTAATATTGTCATTAGAGCAGCTGTTGTACAGACAGAAAAAGAGCAAAAAAATAAATAAAATAAAATCAACAGCAACCACTCAAAACGAGATCAGCTATGCTTTGCCTCATATTATTCACTCTGCAAGCTGTCTGCATCTGCGTGGCACATGCCATGCAACATTACCCAGCAGCCTGGGGACACTATGACGTGTGCAAGTCCCAGATCTACACAGAAGAGGGCCTGGTGTGGGACTACATGGCCTGTCAGCCGGAAGCCACCGACATGACAAAGTACCTGCGAGTGACCCTCGACCCACCAAACATCACGTGTGGAGATCCGCCAGAAACGTACTGCGCTTTGGTGAGTCCTAACCTCGCCCATCCACTGATGGAGACAAATGAGGTTGTAGGCATGATCACACAGCATACTGGGTCAGGGATAGAGAGCAGTGCAAACAAGGCAAGTGCCACAGAGATTAATGTGAACAGAGAGTGTGGAGGCATTAGAATATCCACACTAACAAGCAGCACATGAAACTCACACACTCAGGAAATTACAATGAAATAACAAGGATGCACATGATGAACATGGTCTGGATATGGGGCAGGGGGTATTATCCATGTACCAAGCAGTTTGGCCACACCCCCACTTAGCCCCAAGCTTCAATGTCTTTCAAAATCGAAACATAAAAAAAAGACAATAGTATACAAATAATGAATGTTTGAGTTCAATGGTACAAATATTTCATGAGGAGAAAGCTGGAACGTACCAGTCAACGAGGCGAATTAAATAGAGCCAACCACCTCTACTGGTGGTTGGCTCTCACTGCGGTATTGTATCACTTTCTGTTCCGGAGCACAGCGGTGTTTTTCTGTATCTGTTAGCTGTTTAATCTGCGCAGTTAGATTGATCTAGTTATCTAGATTACGATTTGTTTCCCAGTGTAATCTTTACGTGCCTTAACTAAAGCACTCCTTCTGCTGAATCACCTCTAAATTATTTACACATTATTCACTTTGCGTGTTTTTAGGAATCCGCTAGCTTAGCGTAGCTACTAGCTCTTAGCCGATTTAGCATGGCGGCTTCTCCTGTCTCTCCCGCACTTTTCTGCTCTGGGTGTGAAATGTTTAGTTATTCCTCGGCCTCCTTTAGCAGTAACGGTACTTGTAATAAGTGTAGCTTATTCGTAGCTTTGGAGGCCAGGCTGGGCGAATTGGAGACTCGGCTCCGCACCGTGGAAAATTCTACAGTTAGCCAGGCCCCTGTAGTCGGTGCGGACCAAGGTAGCTTAGCCGCCGTTAGTTCCCCCCTGGCAGATCCCGAGCAGCTGGGAAAGCAGGCTGACTGGGTGACTGTGAGGAGGAAGCGTAGCCCTAAACAGAAGCCCCGTGTACACCGTCAACCCGTTCACATCTTCTAACCGTTTTTCCCCACTCGGCGACACACCCGCCGAGGATCAAACTCTGGTTATTGGCGACTCTGTTTTGAGAAATGTGAAGTTAGCGACACCAGCAACCATAGTCAATTGTCTTCCGGGGGCCAGAGCAGGCGACATTGAAGGAAATTTGAAACTGCTGGCTAAGGCTAAGCGTAAATTTTGGTAAGATTGTAATTCACGTCGGCAGTATGACACCCGGTACGCCAATCGGAGGTCACTAAAATTAACATTAAATCGGTGTGTAACTTTGCAAAAACAATGTCGGACTCTGTAGTTTTCTCTGGGCTCCTCCCCAATCGGACCGGGAGTGACATGTTTAGCCGCATGTTCTCCTTGAATTGCTGGCTGTCTGAGTGGTGTCCAAAAAATGAGGTGGGCTTCATAGATAATTGGCAAAGCTTCTGGGGAAAACCTGGTCTTGTTAGGAGAGACGGCATCCATCCCACTTTGGATGGAGCAGCTCTCATTTCTAGAAATCTGGCCAATTTTCTTAAATCCTCCAAACCGTGACTATCCAGGGTTGGGACCAGGAAGCAGAGTTGTAGTCTTACACACCTCTCTGCAGCTTCTCTCCCCATGCCATCCCCTCATTACCCCATCCCCGTAGAGACAGTGCCTGCTCCCAGACTACCAATAACCAGCAAAAATCTATTTAAGCATAAAAATTCAAAAAGAAAAAATAATATAGCACCTTCAACTGCACCACAGACTAAAACAGTTAAATGTGGTCTATTAAACATTAGGTCTCTCTCTTCTAAGTCCCTGTTGGTAAATGATATAATAATTGATCAACATATTGATTTATTCTGCCTAACAGAAACCTGGTTACAGCAGGATGAATATGTTAGTTAAATGAGTCAACACCCCCGAGTCACACTAACTGTCAGAATGCTCGTAGCACGGGCCGGGGCGGAGGATTAGCAGCAATCTTCCATTCCAGCTTATTAATTAATCAAAAACCCAGACAGAGCTTTAATTCATTTGAAAGCTTGTCTCTTAGTCTTGTCCATCCAAATTGGAAGTCCCAAAAACCAGTTTTATTTGTTATTATCTATCGTCCACCTGGTCGTTACTGTGAGTTTCTCTGTGAATTTCAGACCTTTTGTCTGACTAGTGCTTAGCTCAGATAAGATAATTATAGTGGGCGATTTTAACATCCACACAGATGCTGAGAATGACAGCCTCAACACTGCATTTAATCTATTATTAGACTCTATTGGCTTTGCTCAAAAAGTAAATGAGTCCACCCACCACTTTAATAATATCTTAGATCTTGTTCTGACTTATGGTATGGAAATAGAAGACTTAACAGTATTCCCTGAAAACTCCCTTCTGTCTGATCATTTCTTAATAACATTTACATTTACCCTGATGGACTCCCCAGCAGTGGGGAATAAGTTTCATTACACTAGAAGTCTTTCAGAAAGCGCTGTAACTAGGTTTAAGGATATGATTCCTTCTTTATGTTCTCTAATGCCATATACCAACACAGTGCTGAGTAGCTACCTAAACTCTGTAAGGGAGATAGAGTATCTCGTCAATAGTTTTACATCCTCATTGAAGACAACTTTGGATGCTGTAGCTCCTCTGAAAAAGAGAGCTTTAAATCAGAAGTGTCTGACTCCGTGGTATAACTCACAAACTCGTAGCTTAAAGCAGATAACCCGTAAGTTGGATAGGAAATGGCGTCTCACTAATTTAGAAGATCTTCACTTAGCCTGGAAAAAGAGTCTGTTGCTCTATAAAAAAGCCCTCCGTAAAGCTAGGACATCTTTCTACTCATCACTAATTGAAGAAAATAAGAACAACCCCAGGTTTCTTTTCAGCACTGTAGCCAGGCTGACAAAGAGTCAGAGCTCTATTGAGCTGAGTATTCCATTAACTTTAACTAGTAATGACTTCATGACTTTCTTTGCTAACAAAATTTTAACTATTAGAGAAAAAATTACTCATAACCATCCCAAAGACGTATCGTTATCTTTGGCTGCTTTCAGTGATGCCGGTATTTGGTTAGACTCTTTCTCTCCGATTGTTCTGTCTGAGTTATTTTCATTAGTTACTTCATCCAAACCATCAACATGTTTATTAGACCCCAATCCTACCAGGCTGCTCAAGGAAGCCCTACCATTATTTAATGCTTCGATCTTAAATATGATCAATCTATCTTTGTAGTTGGCTATGTACCACAGGCTTTTAAGGTGGCAGTAATTAAACCATTACTTAAAAGCCATCACTTGACCCAGCTATCTTAGCTAATTATAGGCCAATCTCCAACCTTCCTTTTCTCTCAAAAATTCTTGAAAGGGTAGTTGTAAAACAGCTAACTGATCATCTGCAGAGGAATGGTCTATTTGAAGAGTTTCAGTCAGTACAGAAACAGCATTAGTGAAGGTTACAAATGATCTTCTTATGGCCTCGGACAGTGGACTCATCTCTGTGCTTGTTCTGTTAGACCTCAGTGCTGCTTTTGATACTGTTGACCATAAAATTTTATTACAGAGATTAGAGTATGCCATAGGTATTAAAGGCACTGCGCTGCGGTGGTTTGAATCATATTTGTCTAATAGATTACAATTTGTTCATGTAAATGGGGAATCTTCTTCACAGACTAAAGTTAATTATGGAGTTCCACAAGGTTCTGTGCTAGGACCAATTTTATTCACTTTATACATGCTTCCCTTAGGCAGTATTATTAGACGGTATTGCTTAAATTTTCATTGTTACGCAGATGATACCCAGCTTTATCTATCCATGAAGCCAGAGGACAATCAATCAATCAATCAATCAATTTTTTTATATAGCGCCAAATCACAACAAACAGTTGCCCCAAGGTGCTTTATATTGTAAGGCAAGGCCATACAATAATTATGTAAAACCCCAACGGTCAAAACGACCCCCTGTGAGCAAGCACTTGGCTACAGTGGGAAGGAAAAACTCCCTTTTAACAGGAAGAAACCTCCAGCAGAACCAGGCTCAGGGAGGGGCAGTCTTCTGCTGGGACTGGTTGGGGCTGAGGGAGAGAACCATGAAAAAGACATGCTGTGGAGGGGAGCAGAGATCGATCACTAATGATTAAATGCAGAGTGGTGCATACAGAGCAAAAGGAGAAAGAAACAGTGCATCATGGGAACCCCCCAGCAGTCTACGTCTATAGCAGCATAACTAAGGGATGGTTTAGGGTCACCTGATCCAGCCCTAACTATAAGCTTTAGCAAAAAGGAAAGTTTTAAGCCTAATCTTAAAGTAGAGAGGGTGTCTGTCTCCCTGATCTGAATTGGGAGCTGGTTCCACAGGAGAGGAGCCTGAAAGCTGAAGGCTCTGCCTCCCATTCTACTCTTACAAACCCTAGGAACTACAAGTAAGCCTGCAGTCTGAGAGCGAAGCGCTCTATTGGGGTGATATGGTACTACGAGGTCCCTAAGATAAGATGGGACCTGATTATTCAAAACCTTATAAGTAAGAAGAAGAATTTTAAATTCTATTCTAGAATTAACAGGAAGCCAATGAAGAGAGGCCAATATGGTGAGATATGCTCTCTCCTTCTAGTCCCTGTCAGTACTCTAGCTGCAGCATTTTGAATTAACTGAAGGCTTTTTAGGGAACTTTTAGGACAACCTGATAATAATGAATTACAATAGTCCAGCCTAGAGGAAATAAATGCATGAATTAGTTTTTCAGCATCACTCTGAGACAAGACCTTTCTGATTTTAGAGATATTGTGTAAATGCAAAAAAGCAGTCCTACATATTTGTTGAATATGCGCTTTGAATGACATATCCTGATCAAAAATGACTCCAAGATTTCTCACAGTATTACTAGAGGTCAGGGTAATGCCATCCAGAGTAAGGATCTGGTTAGACACCATGTTTCTAAGATTTGTGGGGCCAAGTACAATAACTTCAGTTTTATCTGAGTTTAAAAGCAGGAAATTAGAGGTCATCCATGTCTTTATGTCTGTAAGACAATCCTGCAGTTTAGCTAATTGGTGTGTGTCCTCTGGCTTCATGGATAGATAAAGCTGGGTATCATCTGCGTAACAATGAAAATTTAAGCAATACCGTCTAATAATACTGCCTAAGGGAAGCATGTATAAGTGAATAAAATTGGTCCTAGCACAGAACCTTGTGGAACTCCATAATTAACCTTAGTCTGTGAAGAAGATTCCCCATTTACATGAACAAATTGTAATCTATTAGACAAATATGATTCAAACCACCGCAGCGCAGTGCCTTTAATACCTATGGCATCCTCTAATCTCTGTAATCAAAATTTTATGGTCAACAGTATCAAAAGCAGCACTGAGGTCTAACAGAACAAGCACAGAGATGAGTCCACTGTCCGAGGCCATAAGAAGATCATTTGTAACCTTCACTAATGCTGTTTCTGTACTATGATGAATTCTAAAACCTGACTGAAACTCTTCAAATAGACCATTCCTCTGCAGATGATCAGTTAGCTGTTTTACAACTACCCTTTCAAGAATTTTTGAGAGAAAAGGAAGGTTGGAGATTGGCCTATAATTAGCTAAGATAGCTGGGTCAAGTGATGGCTTTTTAAGTAATGGTTTAATTACTGCCACCTTAAAAGCCTGTGGTACATAGCCAACTAACAAAGACAGATTGATCATATTTTAACATCAAAGCATTAAATAATGGTAGGGCTTCCTTGAGCAGCCTGGTAGGAATGGGGTCTAATAAACATGTGATGGTTTGGATGAAGTAACTAATGAAAATAACTCAGACAGAACAATCGGAGAGAAAGAGTCTAACCAAATACCGGCATCACTGAAAGCAGCCAAAGATAACGATACATCTTTGGGATGGTTATGAGTAATTTTTTCTCTAATAGTTAAAATTTTGTTAGCAAAGAAAGTCATGAAGTCATTACTAGTTAAAGTTAATGGAATACTCAGCTCAATAGAGCTCTGTCTCTTTGTCAGCCTGGCTACAGTGCTGAAAAGAAACCTGGGGTTGTTCTTATTTTCTTCACCAATTCTTCAGGATTGTCTTACAGACATAAAGACATGGATGACCTCTAATTTCCTGCTTTTAAACTCAGATAAAACTGAAGTTATTGTACTTGGCCCCACAAATCTTAGAAAGATCGTGTCTAACCAGATCCTTACTCTGGATGGCATTACCCTGACCTCTAGTAATACTGTGAGAAATCTTGGAGTCATTTTTGATCAGGATATGTCATTCAAAGCGCATATTAAACAAATATGTCGGACTGCTTTTTTGCATTTACGCAATATCTCTAAAATCAGAAAGGTCTTGTCTCAGAGTGATGCTGAAAAACTAATTCATGCATTTATTTCCTCTAGGCTGGACTATTGTAATTCATTATTATCAGGTTGTCCTAAAAGTTCCCTAAAAAGCCTTCAGTTAATTCAAAATGCTGCAGCTAGAGTACTGACGGGGACTAGAAGGAGAGAGCATATCTCACCCATATTGGCCTCTCTTCATTGGCTTCCTGTTAATTCTAGAATAGAATTTAAAATTCTTCTTCTTACTTATAAGGTTTTGAATAATCAGGTCCCATCTTATCTTAGGGACCTTGTATACCATATCACCCCAATAGAGTGCTTCGCTCTCAGACTGCAGGCTTACTTGTAGTTCCTAGGGTTTGTAAGAGTAGAATGGGAGGCAGAGCCTTCAGCTTTCAGGCTCCTCTCCTGTGGAACCAGCTCCCAATTCAGATCAGGGAGACAGACACCCTCTCTACTTTTAAGATTAAGCTTAAAAACTTTCCTTTTGCTAAAGCTTGTAGTTAGGGCTGGATCGGGTGACCCTGAACCATCCACTTAGTTATGCTGCTATAGACGTAGACTGCTGGGGGGTTCCCATGATGCACTGTTTCTTTCTCTTTTTGCTCTGTATGCACCACTCTGCATTTAATCATTAGTGATCGATCTCTGCTCCCCTCCACAGCATGTCTTTTTCCTGGTTCTCTCCCTCAGCCCCAACCAGTCCCCAGCAGAAGACTGCCCCTCCCTGAGCCTGGTTCTGCTGGAGGTTTCTTCCTGTTAAAGGGAGTTTTTCCTTCCCACTGTAGCCAAGTGCTTGCTCACAGGGGGTCGTTTTGACCGTTGGGGTTTTACACAATTATTGTATGGCCTTGCCTTACAATATAAAGCGCCTTGGGGCAACTGTTTGTTGTGATTTGGCGCTATATAAAAAAATTGATTGATTGATTGTTACCTCCACCAACAGGAGGGTGGCCTTTAATCGGATTTGGTTGTTTATCAGTGGACACTGGAAGTTAAATGCTGAACGGATCATAATGAAACTCTTTTTGTTTAACTATTTTGTCCTTATGACATCACAAAGTATAGCATCAGAACTCTGACTGACCTCCTGTAAATGAATATGTGCTTCTTGAGAGTTCTACTTGTTTTTTTTTTGTTTTTTCAGCAAGCAATTAAAAATGAAGTATCATCATATCCTGGTGTGTGGCTTCGGTATATATGTCACATCTTTATATACTGGATTGGATATATAATATTTCACTCTTTATTTGTTTGTTTGCCAAATAAATAAAGGTAATTTCCAGGATGACAGCCCAACTCCTGTCCCAGGTATACCTATCAAAATGTGTAAACCTGGGGTTGATTCCTGGTCATATTACCTGTTTGTGTCTTTAAACAAGACACTTCAACTGCATCATCTCAGTACTGGCCTTAAATGGGTAAGTAAACTATGTAGGATTGGCGTCCCATTCAGTGTTGTAATCTGTCAACCATTTCATGCTCTGGAGATGGAGATAAGCACTGACATCAACAAACCTCATAATGCTGCTGCTTCTTCTTCTTCTTCCAGTATAAGTGGGCTCTAGTGCTGCAAGCACAAAACTATCAAAAGAATAGACACATAATAGATAGAAATTATGGTTAAAATAACAAGAAAATCTTTTACATGAGGACATTTCAAGTACAAACCTCTGTCCAAACCCAGCAGCCTTCTGCTTATGTGTCCTTAAACTACTTACACTGCCAGTGTGGGAGTTGTTTGCAGAAGTCTAAATAACAGGAAAATCTACGTGACATATTGCACAAATATTAATTAAAATGATTCCAGAGCATCATCTGGCTCAAAATATAACCAACTAACACTTCATTGAAAGTATACCTGTCCACAGGCCTGGCGCCAGAAAAAAAATATTAAGGGGGCGATGAGTTTAACACAGGGGGCGGGGTCACTCCCCCCCCCCCAAAAAAAATGCGCACCGGAGGAGACGTGCCTCTGAGCATGCGTAATGAATTGGGTGCGTTCCTGGAAAGCTCGTGTATTTAGGCTGCACCGTTGTAAGAGACTAAGAGTGAAGAGTGATGACAGTATTTTTTTAATTATTATTTGAACGTATAGACCCTCGGTAAAGTGATCTCCTGCATACCACAGAGCCGGTGTTCTGTCAAGATGAGGTGCGCCAACTTTCGACACTCTGAGCTGTGACGTACCTTCGTGTTGTCCAATAGGAACGACGCGTCGGGCCAAAACACGGAAGACTCGTGGCAGAAACCACTGATCTGTACAAAAATGGATCAGACCAATCCGATTGGTGCAGAAACCACTGATCTGTACAAAATGGATCGGACGAATCCAATTGGTGCAGAAACCACTGATCTGTACAAAACATTAACGTGTGACAGGACTGCTCATTTAGAGAGCAGTTTTCTGAAGAAAAATCATTGGAAATGTTTTTTTGTTGTTGTTTGTTACCTCAAAATTTCTGATTACAATAAATCAATAAATGGCTCTTTAGAAACCTTTTATCTGTAAATTAAAACCACCTGTTATTTCATATTAGATAATTTCTTGTTTAACATAAGGAACCTCAGACATTTTTTTTAGACAAATAAAATAACATGGAAACTTGTATATTTTTTAAGTCTGGTAGATTATTTAGATCTCATTTCAACCAGAAAAACAAACACTAAATAAATACAAATGTTTATTATAAATGCAAAAGGAAATCATTTAACAATGACTGCAGTGTGATTGTAAAGTAGGATTTCTGTGACATAAACCTCATGATGAATTTTTTTATAGTCATTTAAACTTGTAATTTCGTCAAAATATGTAATTGCCTTTTCTAAAATATGAATTTGAGCGCAATAAGTGGAGAGCTTCTACTTGTGCAAATGTCTTTTGACTTTGATTCATGGACATTTTTAATGATCCGTTCATTTATTGCTAAAATATAAAATGAACAGCTTTTTTAAAAAAAAATAAAACAGTTGCTGTTGAAGGAGCCTTTTATTTAGAAGCAGGTGTTCTGCTGGATTCTCTGGACCAGATGAAGGTCTCTTCTGCAGTTTTTAACTCTGGTGGTGTTGCTGAAAAGCAGAGATGTTTTCTTTCGACTGGACTTTGCGGTGTTCAGCTCATCAGTGGAAGTTTGGTTGTCTGCACAGCTAATGTTCCTGATTGGGACAAATAAAAATATTTCTTTAAATATAAAGAAACACTAAACAGTTTATACGTTTAAAAAAAGGGGGGGAAATGGAAAAAAAATAATACAAGCGGTCCCAAACAGGAAGTGCTAAATTTTGAGTCCACAGTGAAACAGGAAATGTCAAATGTTGAACATTTCCTGGAGCTTCAGCAGAGGATATTAACCTGTTTTTCATTGTTATTTTTTCACAGGTATGTTTATCCTCTGTAAGGTTTTAGTGTAACTTTTTGTCTCTCAATTTAAAAAAAAAAATTAAAAAAGAGAAAGAGGAGATTGAACGTGAATAGAGGAGATCTCGTGGGAATTCAGTGCAGAGTTGACACTGAAACACGAAATGGTAAATGTTGAGTCTACAGTGAATCCGGGAACACTAAAGTGAGAGGTAGCGTGAACCTTGACAGCACATGAGGTCCATCAGTGACTATTTAGTGTGTAAATTGCATGACATTTTGTAGCTATGCTAATGCTCCCCAGAAGCATGTACTGAAAATAAAGTCTGAAGAGCTTAAATGACATGGTGAGGACTTTGCAGGCATGTGAGAGGCAAATAAAGAATAATGCTTAAAATGGCAGGTTGTTAAGAAGGCCGTAGTTGGGGAGTCTGGAGGTTTTTAGTCATGCTAATGCTCCCCAGAAGCATTTATTGAAAAAAGTCAGAAGGACCTAAATGACATGGTGAGATACTGGCATATATATATATATTGTCGCGGCTCGTCTTTAGTCTTCTCAGGATGTCGTCTTTTAGATAACACAAACTAATTGCAAGTGATATGCTAGAAAATGACACAACACTTTAGAATAATTCAGCCTTAAGCAAGATAAAATGCACAGAGTTTTTAAGTTTATTTAAGCCTTCGACACAAAGCTTAGACAAACTGAGTCCTCTAGAGAGACTGAATAAGTGACAACCGCGCTCATCTATTTATTGGAGACCCGCGGGCATCGCTCCTCCTTCGACTTTTTTATTTATTTCATTCCTAAGACATGGTTTTCTATTGGAAGCGTCCTCTAGTGAACCCTAAGCAGGTGTTAGGCCATTATTTCAATGTGACAAACGCTCCCATTAAAACGTGAAGGATTTACAACTGATTTTTTTAAAAGACCTTCAGCCACAGGTGCAGCTGGCCTGAGGCCCCCTCCGCACGTGGCCTCAGCCACACGTGCAGCTGGCCTGAGGCCCCGGCACGTGGGACACTTGATAGTTCATCACAGTTCAAATATGGACCTAAAAATTCTTCTACAGTCCCTCCTCTGGGACTCGAAAGAGTCCCATTACATCAACTATACTCTTGGGTTGTTTACTGACAAGACATCCTCATTTGTGCATTGCAATAAAAAAGAAAAACACATCACTCGACTTACTGATAACTCTGGTGCGGATATGAATATCAGTGATACTTCACACGGTAAATATATTGCAGTGCAGGTGAACCTACATACTAAGGCACAAGGTGAGCAATTAGCCGGATTATATCAACGCAAGGTGACATTCAAACAATGAGTTTTGGTGTAATTCAAGGCACTTAAAATGGCCACATAAAACAAGTTACATCAACCTCTTAATCATGGCAAAGTAAAGGCTTCACATTGACATCAGTGCAACCAATCATCTTCTGGCATCTATTGACTCACTCAACCAGAGGCTCCAACCCATTATACTTGGTTCTACATATTATTTTGTTAAAGAGTCACACATTTATTATTTAAATGCATCAAATAACCCCTACGTTACCACTATTTAGTCAACCAATCAAGAAACTATTCTAAGGTTAGCGCAGCTATGTCTAGTTAAATGATAAACACAATAAATGGTTTCCCTTCATGTCCGTCTAAGTCATTTGCCTTAGTCAATCATATAATGGTTTTCATTATAGGCCATTTCTCAACATTCTCCACTTTGTTTTTCTTCTTTTTCAGCTTGTTTTCTAATGCCCTTTTTGGCTAGACGCCAAATTTAGGCGATGCATGTCTCTTGAGGCATGCTATAATTTAAGAAAAAGGGGTCCCTATGGTGCATCTTTACTACTAAATCTACAAACACGCCGTGTAAGGGTCCCCTTTTTATAACTTTGCAATGTGATATCTATGTGTATGCATTTAGCTTTATCTGTGTTACGCAGATGATGGTAAGGACAGACATTTACCCAACCTTCGTTACTAACATATATCCTTCTTTGTTTTATTTACACTCAGATTTCTGAAACCAGTCCGCAATTCAAACTCAAGAACCAAGATCATAGTCCGTGTTCAGTGCCATTACGTCAGTCCGCGCTCCTCAGCATTTACTCAGCATCTGAAGTTTTGGGAGAAGTTGGGGAACATGGGGAGGTTGGCCTTTCAGGGGTAGTGGGGGAAGGATCAGGAATTCTGGCTTTCAGACAGTCGTGCAGTTCTCTGATGGATCTTTCCAGCTCCTTGTGCTGCTTGGCCAGGTTGTACAGGGCCCCCAGAGAATTCTTGCCCACATTCAGGGTGGTGGTGGCCAGCCCTAGCTGTTCCCTTTCCATATGCTCCATCATGCAGGCTAGCATGTCCATACTAGACTGAAGACCACACAGTTGAGTATGGAGGCCCTCCTGAGCACAAGAGATGTTGGCATTGTCACGGTGTATCCTGAACAGGTATGCAGCTGTCTGACTTAGTTGTGGCATGATTTCCTCAAATAGCTCATGGGGAATGTGATTTGTGAGGGGCAGGAGCTGCTCCAAGGTTTTTGGAACAGACTCTTGTGGAAGACGAAGCTCTCGAACTAAGATTGCCATGTCCTGTGGGGTGACCATGACCAGATTAAGGTTGTGCAGTCCAGGGGACAGGAAGTACAAGGGGGAAGGCATTTCATGTGTGGGGGGAGTATTGTTGATGTCGCACAGGCAAGTGGGTGGGACACTCTGGGCATTTAGCAGCCTGTACAAAGCTCCCCTCTGTCCTGGTGGGTGAGTTCGGCTAAGGTCTACCCCTGCTGATCCTCCTCCAGAGGTACTGGGCTGATCAGAATATCTCTCCTGCCTTGGGGGTGGAAAGCTGGGGACAGGTCCTAGCAGTGAATTGGGTCTAGGATGCACTCGGGCGGTTGCTGCATATGGCCGACCTTGGCTGCCTCCCCTGGAGGGTATCGTTGCCACTGGCACATGTGACTGTCTCCATGGCATCTGCGGAAGGGGTGTGTTACTGAGTCCAAAGGGTCCTTCAGGTGATGGTGGAGTCCTCGGGCCGACTCTTGCTGCAGGCAGATTCTGTGAAGCCGTCATCGCCAGGTGCTGGAACGATGAAGATCCTTCTGTTGCCAACTGGTTTAGCTGCTGGATGGAAGGCGGCTGTGGCGACCAATCATGTCTCGACCATCCCTCCTGCATATCCTCTTCTCCAAACAGTTCTGAGAGTCCAATCAGACTTGATAGAGGCAGATCAGGCATAGGTCCCTGATCAGGGGAGTCTGGTCTCTCAGCCATACTCCTGTGTCCTAGTAATATACATATACGTTCATTATTACAGCTCCATGTCATTCTTTCAGATATTGTCTATCCTATCCCTCATTTTTGTGGGTGCATGTGTGTGAATGTAAATGTGCGTGCATGTCTTCTTCCTCGTCTACAATATCACCAAGCACGGTCCGTCCCAGTCCTCCCTATCTGGGGTGTACGCCACAATATTAGGGAGCTGGGGGCTGTCGGGGAGGATAATTGGTATTTCATCCATTTCCATATATTCTGGTTCTCTGTCTGTTTCGTTTGTGCTTTCTTCTAGGGCTCGGATGGCTAGCAGTGGGAGCTGTCCTACTGTGGATGAAATCAATTTATTGACCAGAAATTTTATCAAGGGAATACCACAACATATTACCAGCAAGACCGCCACCCCTGTTAGTGCCAAGATTACACCTATCTGGTATAACCAGTCTTTCCATGATATCCACCCTCTCCTTAGAGTCCCAAACAGTGAAAATAGTGGGCCAATATTCATTCCATTCCCTACAATGTATCCAGAATCGTCAGTTTCATTTCTCCCTCCTATGGAGTTACTTAACAGTTCCTGTTGCATCTCCTCAAGTGTGATTAAGAGCTCTGTCAAATTTCCGTCTTCCCCTGTACGCATGGGAATAGCTGTGCAACATTCGGTGGCTTTGATCATAATACAAACTCCTTGTTCATCAGCCATCATCATCTCGATAGCTAATCTATTTTGCATTGTCATTAGCGAGGTGGCGTGCAGTTGTTCGGTTAAGGCTCCTACTGCTGCCAATGTCCAGTTCAGGTATCTTTGCTGATTATACCACAAGTAATTAATCCACTGCACCTCCTGGAACCTAGAACGGATTTTTGGAGTAACCCCGAACAGAGCCAATGCCCATCCCCATTTATCCGCATCTTCATCTGCTTTAACTCTGCTACTGTCTATGGCTTCTAACTGTCGGGGTATCCCTTCTGGTATCCCGTTTCTTACTGTGATGTTGTAGTCTGTTTTAAACGTCATTATTCCTCTTTTCTTACGAAGTTTCTGTGGCATGGGCTGTATTGCATTTGGCATTTCAATTACTGTTATTGCTCCTGTGAGCATCACAGGAGCACAAAGGCCTTTCCAATTCGGGGACAGCGATGACAGGAGTTTCCTTTTTTGTCCACATATCCAAAAGATGTCAGCTAAGGGTACCGTTCCCTTAGCTAAATTTGGAGTAGATACCCATGAAGCATGGGTGAGATTCAGTCCAATTACAGACCCCCCTGTGGCCGGTACTATTTGTTCACACTGTATGCCTGCTGCTGGCAGGGTGTGACAGACGGTAATGTTCCATGCTGTTTTGGCCGGTTTGTATTCTTGCTGCTTTTGCATACACTGTATGTGGTGTTTTGGCTGGGTCGTCCCTACCTGCCAATCGCTTATGTATTGTGCTACTAAGCCTTTAGCTATACAGAATGGGTGTATCATCCCTTTCTCTATTTTAATCATAGGTGGAACGGTTCCTTCTGTACTTAGGGGCACTGGACAAAGTTTACTGTCGGCAGCATATTTTTCATCACCTACTGCCATTTTCATAACACATTGTGTATAGCATTCTGCTTGGTCTGAGTTATGTTGGGGACTCCTATAACAGTTATTGATATCAGGTAGGGGTTTAGCCTGAGGTATCACACCTTTCCGGTGACAGGCTATGCAAGGCTTTTCACTGATCTGCCTAGCCGAAAATTTAAACCATTGGTAAAATAAATTGGTCTTCAACCCTTGTGTGCGGGCTAGGTCTGTACTGGGATCCCATCTCCCTAAGTGACTGCTTGTTTCTAGGCTTCTAATTGTCCTCTTTTTCCTTGGTTTGATTTTTACCCATTTTGTGGCTTCATGTACTGTAACAGTTACGTCTTGCTTGGTTTCCCTGCATCCTCTTTTATCACAAATTACCTCTATGTTGAGTGTTCCCTCCTCTTCACATTTGATGCTAATGGCTTCGCCTAATATGTAATCCCCCAGCTTTCCCTGTATTCCTATGTTCTTGTAGGCTTTTGATTTAATGTATACCAAATTATATGTTTTTCCTGTGTTTAGAATGCCTTATTTAGCTGCTATTGCGGCCATGGCCACGGCACAGTCCGTTGTATGTTTTGGATGTCTATTTTCTCCCATACTGGCCACCAGTAGTATTGTCAATCCCTTGAATAATTCCTTAATCATTGCTCTGATGACTGTTGAGATGTGCTACTGGATGTGCTACTAAGTGAGCCGTCACTAGATGAGCTGTCACTAGGGATGTGTGGTGTATCTGTGCTTTGTCTGGGTTGTACTTCCTGCGGTTCTTCTGTCGGTAAATCTACTGAGTTGCTGTCCGAGTCTGATGTCTCCTGTGGCCTGTCTATCTGTCGGTCTGTATTTCTGTCGGTCTGTATTTCTGTCTGTCTGTTGGCCTGCGTCTCCAGTTGTTTCTGAGTCTGCATCTGAGTCTGTCGCTGCTCTATCTGGCAGGGATCCACTACTCTCTGAAGCTGTGCGTCGTCTTTGTTCAATCAGTCTCTGTGAGCGCCTTGGCCAGTGTTCGCCTGGCTGCAGGGAGGCGTGGCCTTCCCTCGGTGCTTCTTCTGGCTGCAGGGAGGCGTGGCCGTCCCTCGGTGCTGCTGTAGGGTCTCTGGCTTCTCCTGCTTCCCCCCTTGGCCCGGCGGCTCTGCCAAGACGAGCTTGCCGAGGCCGCAGGGGCGCTGGGCCACCAACCCTACAGCAGTGGTTTAAATGAAACCAAGTGTCCTTACCGTCTACTTTGACTGCTGTACGTGAGGCAAGAAAAACTTTAAAAGGACCTTCTCAGCGGGGCCTGTCCCACTTCTTTTTGAACACCTTGACGTAAACCAGATCACCAGGCTGGATGCTCTGATTTTCGAGTGGAATCTCTGCTTCTCTGTCTTCTGTAGCACCTTTGACCTGCAAAAAGATAGTTTTGTGTATTTGGGTTAACTGTCTCAGATAATTATGCCATTCGTCTTGTAGCTGCTCCAGCGATGGTCCTTCGTAGGGTCCTCTCAGGTATGGAATAGGCATCGGCCGACCTGTAAGAGCTTCAAATGGTGTCAAATGGGTTAGTCGGTTAGTTTGTGAGCGCATTGACAATAAAGCAAGCGGCAACGCATCCAGCCAGGTTAGTTTGCCATTACTGTCTGCTATGATTTTTGCTAGTTTGTTCTTTAAAATGCCATTAGCCCGTTCCACCGCCCCATTTGATTGGGGGTGATAAACACACCCAAACTTCTGTTTGATACCCAATTGTTTGAATGTTTCTTGTGTAACCTTGGCTACAAAAGCCCTACCGTTGTCAGATGAGATAGTATCTGGAATGCCAAATCTTGGAAAGACGTCTCGGCACAAGAATTTGGCTACCGTTTTATGGTCTTGATTTGCAGAGGCTACTGCCTCAATCCATCGGCTGAATCTGCATATCACTACCAAAACATATCTCATTCGTTTAACTCGATTTTCAGCTCCCATGTCTATGAAATCCATCATAAGATGTCTGAATGGCCCATCAGGGACCGGAATGTGGGCTAAAGGGGCTGTGAATGATTTCCGGACATTGTACTGTGCACATACCTCACACTCATTCAACAAACGGTCCACTGTTGCTGCCATATATGGTGACCACCAGACAGCTTTTAGTTTGTTCATAATTTGGACTCGCGAACAATGATCGGGTCCGTGGGCCCAAATGATTGCATGTCGTAATAAATTGGTGGGTAACACAAAATGTCCATGACTACTGCGCCACAGCTTGTCCGCTGGCCCCTGACTGCGTGTCTCAATAGCGCCTCGTTTAACCCACATTCGTTTTTCTTCTCCACTGGCCCTACTTTGAGCCACTATCAGTGCGTCAAGTGAAACCAGTGGGGCACAATCTTGGATGGTTAGCAGGGGAAACATATTTTCTCCTTGTGCTCCTTTGCGAGCTGCGTCATCTGCTAGATTGTTACCTTGAGCTATGATGTTATTATTCTTTTGATGACCTGCACATTTAATGATGGCTACCTCAGACGGTAATTGGAGAGCTTGTAACAGTTGGGAAATCGCTTCTCCATGAGTGACAGGGGTGCCATCTGCTCTCAGGAATCCCCTTTGTTTCCAAATGTTTGCATGTACATGACATACGCCATAAGCGTAGGCTGAGTCTGTGTAGATATTAACACGTTGATCTTTAGCTATCTGGCAAGCCATAGTTAAGGCTTTGATTTCTGCCAGTTGGGCTGAACAAGGCTGATCAATTCCTTGGGACTCCAGTAATTCAAAGGTTTCGCCATCCGTGTTTAGTTTAACAATCCCCATACCCGCATGCAATCCCGCGGCATCCCGAAAGCATGAGCCATCCACGAACAGGGTTAGATCTGCATCTATGGCGTGATTATACAAATGTTCTCTGGCTCTCAAAAATTTCTCTGTCTCTGCCACACAGTTATGTGGAGTACCATCTAACGGTGTGGTCAATTTGGTGGCGGGATTCACCGTGTGACAACGTTGTATTGTTATTTCTGGAGCGGACAACACAACTTCGTATCCAGTGCGTCTAGCTTGTGTTAAGACAAAACGTTGACTGGTTAGCAGGGCATGTAACTGATGCGACGTGTACAACGTTACTGCATGTCCCATGATTATGGATGATGCTTTTTGAAATGCAAAGGCAGCTGCTGCTAGACCCTGATAGCATGGTGGCAATCCTGTTTCAATGTTGTCAAGCTTTGTACTATAATAGGCCAATGGTTGTTTTCCTTCATTTGTTTCCTGCATTAGTACAGCACAAGCATAACCAGCTTTTTCAGTAACATACAAATGGAAAGGTTTCCCATAATCTGGGTTACCTAACGCGGGAGCAGATTGCATGTCTGTTTTTAGGGCCTCAAAAGCTCCCGTTGCCTGATCTGTCCAGACGAGGAGAGCTGCATTGCTTGTTTGCCCCACTGCTCTAATCATGGCACGCAAAGGTGCAGTTTTTATAGCATAATCACAAATCCACGGCCGACTGTACCCTGCCATCCCAAGGAATGAAAGCATCTGTCCCACTGTTTGGGGTTTGGGAGCCTTGATTATAGCCTCCACTTGGCTTGGGGCTATACATCGCGTGGTCCCACACAACTGTCTTCCCAAGTATTCTACTGTTGTTTGCAGAACTGCAATTTGTCCTTACTTACTTTATGACCTCCATCTGCCAATGCATGCAATACAATTAATGAATCTTTTTCACACTGTTCTTGAGTCTCTGATGCAATAAGGAGATCATCCATATATTGCACCAATGTACTGGGTATGTCAAGGTGTTGTAAATCTTCAGCCAGGACTTTGTTAAAGATGGCTGGGGACAGGTTCAGTCCCTGAGGTAGCCGTGTATACGTTAGCTGTTGTCCCAGAAATGTGAATGCAAACAAATGTTGTGAGTCTGGGTGCACAGGCACACTGAAATAGGCTGAACACAGATCGATTACTGTGTACCATTTTGCTCCAGCAGGGATGCTTGATAGTATAGTATGCGGATCAGGTACTATAGGTGCATCCATTTCTATTATTGCATTGATAGGACGCAGATCATGTCTCTTTGGTATTGTTTTTAGGGATAGGGTAGATAGGAGTATTGCATGGGCTTGCAGTTTTTATTAAAACTCCAGCTGCCATTAGTCCCTTAATTACTGGTTTTATGCCTTCAATAGCCTGAGGTTTTAATGGATACTGCCTTTGGTGAGGCAGTTTTGCTCCCGGTTTTACTTTTATTTTTACTGGTAAGGCTGTTTTTACTAGTCCTACATCCGTTTTGCTTTTGGACCACACCACTGGTGGTATTTGCTCTAACAATTTCTCTTGTTGGGCCGATAACACCATCTGTCCCTCTGGTCTAGGATTGAGCTCCACTTTTTGAGCTATAGCCTCATCATTTACTTTTAAATTAATTCGTACAAACTGCTGGTCTTTTGACAGATGTACTTGTGGACTTTCCATGTTTTGCCATTCTTCAACTTCTGAGGCTGTCTTTACCATTGGACCTAGGTCATGGGATTCGTACTTTTCTGAGACTAAAAGGGTCACATGAGGCGTGGCATTCGGCACTTGATACCATTGTTGTTCAGCTGAAGTTAGCTTGACAGAAGCTGCGGCCCCTTGGGGGCCTAAATAAATTTCTGTGGTGGTTATGTGAAACAGCCGTTGATTCATCAATGCATCCCAGCAGCATGCATAGTCAGTTTGTTCTTGTTTGGCATTGAACATCAGGGTGACATGTAAAGGTAAACTAGGTGTATATACTGCTTCATAGTGTTGTTCGGCCCAGGGCTTCCATTTTTCCCATTCCAGTTGAAGATTTGAATTTTCTGGTTGTAACTTCAGCCAGTATACCATGGGTTGCACAGGTCGGACCTTGTTTTCCATGTCCATAAGCACCATAATGTTGGCGAGTGCTTCGTCAGGAAAGTGTATTTGCAGTCCTTGATGGGTACACACTATCTGGGTTTGTAGCTTACATAAAATGTCTCTTCCCAGCAAATTCACAGGTGTATTTTGTGAGTATAACAGGGGTGCTTCAATTGTTTTTCCTGCAATCGTTACAGGAAGTGGGCGTGTAAAAGGTATTATTTGAGTTTTCCCAGAGAAGCCGATGGTCTTAATTACAGACCCAGAGAGGGGGAGATGAGCGCCCATTTTCCCTATGCAAGAGTATGTTGCCCCTGTATCCACCATGAATGGGAAATCTCTGCTTTGTATATTAACAGTGACGGTTGGCTCTTCCTTAGGTATCATCGAAATAGCCAATGCCACCGTTTCCCCCTCTGTCTTCTCTAGGCCTCCCTATTGCCAATAGGCAGAGGGTCCAACCCAAGGTCGGGCTGGACAATTTCTCATTCAATGTCCAGGTTGTCCACAGCTCCAACACTCATTAGAGGGTTGATCCCCTATTGGGGGTGTTGGTCCCATAGGCGGTCCCGCTTGACTGTTCCTGGGAGCTGAGTTTTGGAATCTGCTTCCAAATGAAGGTTGGCGAGATCCTCTTCGCCACCCTCCTCTTTGACCTTGAAAGTTCCGTGACTCTCCTCTCCACCCATGACTGTAGGTGGGTCCATTTCCGGGTGTGCCAGTGCTATGGTAGTGATAGTGATGCTCCACTGGTGCCGAGACTTCTCCTGTAGGAGTGCTCCCTGCTGCTCCTTGGGGGCTCTGTGTGGCTGTTACCACAGGTGCCTGTATGGTGGCAGCAGTGTTTGTCGTAGGGCCTGTGCTTGCCGACTCAGAAGGAACAGGGGTCATCATTGGTGCCTGGGTCTTTGTTTTTTCTTTCTTGACTTTGGTTAGCTCTCCCAACTGCATCTGCACCAATTTTTCCGTCAGGGATTTTGCTGCATCTTCTTCTTTTTGTTTTTCTTTCTTGTAGATTTCAAGATGGTGACAAATATGCTCAGAGTATAAAGCCCAATTCATTTTCGATAGTCCCACGACTCCATCTAGGGCTTTCTGAACCTCATCTGGTAGAGCCTTTTTTACAGTTATTTTAAACAGGATTTCAGTTGCTGGAGAATGGTTCCATGCATTTCCTGTTTCCTCCGCCCATCTTTTCTGGAATCGGTGCAGGAACTTCTTTGGGCACTCTTCAGGTGTCCACTCCTCATCATCCAATTTAGAGGGATCCAAGACCTCAGGGTACTTTCTTCTCAGTCCTTCCCACATGGAGTTTCTATAGCGATTAAAGGGGACTTCATCATGTTGATTAGTGCCCATCATCTGTGTTAGTCCAACCTTTCCTGCTAATTCTTCAGTGTCATGTTTTCCCATGACATGCATTAGCAAGGCTTTTATGTCACCTAAAGACAAGGTTACCCTTCTTCTAAGGCAGTTATCCATCTCCCAGCTCCTTGGGTGATGTCTGGCAGTCTGTTGGCCAGCCCCACCATGTCTGTCCAGCTCCATGGGTATACACATGATGACCATTTCTAACCACCAATGGGCATATGAGGTCTTCGTCCTCCTCTTCTTCTGTGCGGGCTCCATACTGTCTTCCAGATCGAGTGCGACTGACTGGTTCCAGGCAGTCCATCCAGTCGGTTATATTCTGTTCTAAAGCCGCTATGTCTTTGGCTACACATTGTTGTCTTTGCCTGAGTCGGGCCTCTTTTGCACTCTCAATGATGATCTCACCAGAAATTTTTTGGGTGGGTGGCTGTATAATGTGATTCCCTTGATTGGGCGTCGACTGTTGGAATATTCTTCTTTCCTCGGTGTCCCTATGTCTTTGTATTCTTCCTTCGCTAGCCGAAGTTGCTCAGCTAGTTCTTCATTATCTCTTCTGGCCAGATCCAGTGTGTCACAGAAGCTCTTGTGCCACTCTTCGGAGCCTCTATAGCCTGTGAAGGTCCAGTCAGCTGACTTATGGTGGGAGGGGACGGTTTTCAGTGGACCTCGATGTGCAGGCGGAGCCTTCAGGTCTCTCTCTTTATCCTCGTCTGCCTCCGTGTCACTGTTATTTGTGGCCTCCCCTGCTGGTCATGGTGAGCGACCACTTACTTTCGGACTTGGAGACCTTGTATGATCCATTTGACAGACTGAGGACCTGTCTCCTTGTGGCTCTCGAGCTTTTAGTGTCAGTGTGAATTTGCCCTCCACATCCATGCCTTGGTCCTCTTCACGAGTTCCTAATACAAATTGTCCAGCTGTCTTTCCCATATCATGACGTTTATATGGGGGTGGCTCTGCTTCCCAGCTCGGTGCACTGGCTTTAGTCTCTTTGGATCTTTCCTCTGTCATTTTTTCTCTTTTCTGCTGTAGCCTCTGTGCTTCCTGCTTGAACAAGGCCAAAACTTCTTTTTCTTCAGTGCGTTTTTTGTTGTTATTTACGTTCTTCTGCTGATCTTTAATTTCTTTTTTCTGTATTTCTACCGCAACTGCTTCACACATCACCGGATCAAATGATCCCTCCAAAGGCCATTGCCTGCCCCCATGTGACCTTTTGTGCCACTTTCTCATACATTGGTTGGCCTTAGTGCGTTTTCCTGGATATTTTCTTAGTACTAAGTCTAGCGGGGTACTTTCCCGACCTTGACCTTGAGAGTTACCCATGTAACCCTGACAAACGCTATGTGAGGTGTTTCTATGGTGTTCTGGTAGTCCCTCAGGGGCTGTCCTGATCCAGACCAATAACTTGCTGGCTGTAACACCTATTTTGTATTTAAACCCTTAAAAGGATTAAATTTCCAACTGCTATGCCCGTCTTCTTTCTCTTTAACTAAATATGAAAATTTACCTGCTTCCCACCAAACCTTCCTTGGGACCACAGTCAGAGTCAACCTAGGAAACAGTTCTTCACCTGGATCGGTTGGTAGTGTTACTAAATGATTTAATGGTATGCTAAGTTCTTTATTAGGGTCAGCACAAAGCAGCTCCAGCCACGGGGTTAAACCCTGATGCCACAGACGTCTTATCAGCAGCTCCCAATTAATTAGAGGAAATTGTTCTTTCTTTTGCTTCAGATTGATTACCTTAGTAATCTGCCATAATTTCTGATTGATCTCTTGTTCGTCCTGCCAATGTTCTGCTCCTACCCTGTCAAAATAGGTCCTTTCCAGCCAAAAATGTGTCCTGATTCCCTGGGTTTCGATGTCTCCGTCAGTCAAGTAATGTTCTGGGAGTATTATTTCATCATCACTTAAGTCTCCCATCAAAGACTGTCCCAAGCATTGATCAGTCTGTCAGCTTTTTCACTATAATCTAAGCTTTAACTCTTTTGATTTATAACCAACTTTATTTATTTAATCCTCTTACAACCCTAACACTTCCTAATGTCTTTGCTCCCGACTTTCTTCTATTTTCCTTCTAATTTTTTAACTTTCTGCTTCTTCTTTCTTTTTCTGCTATGTTTGTTTATTAGTTTTCTCTCTTTGAAATAATGTCTACCTTTTCTGTATTTACATAGCACTCTTCTCCTGTCTTTTTCTTCACTGTCTCTGTTTCACACTTTACTCTCTGCCTGTCATGCCCCTCCCAAGTCCTCCTGTTGGGTCTAAATACCTCCCCCTCGTACTCTTTCACATTAATCTTGTATGTCAGCCAGCTTGCAAGCCCACAGCTTTTTGCTTGCACCTCCCCTCTTACTCTCCACTCTCCCACACACAATTTTCAAAAGCTTTATACACAAAAATTATTAAAAACAACTTTCTATATATCTCTATCTAGACTTCTGCCACTTTTCACTCCGCGGCTTTAAACAACCTTTTTATTCACTTAACACCAATGTGTTCTGTTTAAGCATGTATCTCTTCTTCACGTTAGACAGCTTCTCCGGCGCTGTCAGCAACTTCATATATTACTTTTTTACAAGCCCTCTTTGAGCGTACAATATTTCATTTACTTCTACGCCTTACCGCGCCTCGCGTGCATATCCTGTGCTTAATATATTATTTTTCACCAGCTCCTTTCTGAGCATACAATATTTCATTTATTTTTACGCCTTACCGCGCCTCGCGTGCGTATCCTGTGCTTACTATATTATTTTCACAAGCTCCTTTCTGAGCATACAATATTTAATTTATTTCTACGCCTTACCGCGCCTCGCGTGCGTATCCTGTGCCTTTCTGCACTTTCTTCTACCTTTTTTCACTTACTGAGCTCCTTGTGAGCTTAATGTGCCTTTGCACTGAAAATATTCTCTTTTTCTTTCTTATAAAAAAACTCATATTACTGTGTACTTAATTACTTATTCTTCTCCCACGCCCCACAAGCGTGTATCTGGTGCCTTACTGCACTATTTTCTGCTTCATTAATTCTCATGTATTCTGCACTAACTCTTCATTTATTTTATTTTTTATAGTTTTTCTCTTTTCTTAAAAAATGACGTCCTTTATTGAGCTCTTTTACTTACTATCAGCTGTGCCACTTTGCACTTTTAAATCTCTTTATCACGTACGGTATTTCTACTGCGCCCCCTCAGGCGCTTATCTTGTGCTTTCTCTGCACGTATTCTCTTGTTAAACTCTTTTTTCTCACTTATTTCACTTCAGTCTCTGTTAAACTCTTTAAATAACCTTGTATTACCTTGTATCTATTTGTCAGTATACTCCCCTAAATTAACCCCTACAGCGCATGCTATCAGCCGGCACGTTAGTAACAAATTTCAACACCAATTATTCTCCAAGCATCCAGGTTAGTTCTTCACGCACTCTTTCCGCACCAGAGTTCATGAACATTCCTGACCTTTCACTCACACAGACATTCTTTTTCCCGGGAACACACACACCTTCTGAGCATTTTATCTACAAGGCCTGATAATTTTCAATCTTATCTTTTTTAGTCTCTTATCAATTTTCTTAGTCCAGGTTCTTTTGGGTAAGAGGCAATTAAAAAATATCACCTGTCAACCTGGGCGGAAATCCCGACTCACTCCTCCAGATCGTGCAGAAATTATAAAAGGTTTCTGCTTATCTTTTAGTCGTGATCACTGTTATTTACGGTCTGGAGGGATGAGCTGGACTGCCCCAGGCTGCCGGAATGCCCCTGGACCCTCCTGAAGCTGGCTCGCCAAGTTCTGTCGCGGCTCGTCTTTAGTCTTCTCAGGATGTCGTCTTTTAGATAACACAAACTAATTGCAAGTGATATCTAGAAAATACACAACACTTTAGAATAATTCAGCCTTAAGCAAGATAAAATGCACAGAGTTTTTAAGTTTATTTAAGCCTTCGACACAAAGCTTAGACAAACTGAGACCTCTAGAGAGACTGAATAAGTGACAACCGCGCTCATCTATTTATTGGAGACCCACGGGCATCGCTCCTCCTTCAACTTTTTTATTTATTTCATTCCTAAGACATGGTTTTCTATTGGAAGCGTCCTCTAGTGAACCCTAAGCAGGTGTTAGGCCATTATTTCAATGTGACAAACGCTCCCATTAAAACGTGAAGGATTTACAACTGATTTTTTTAAAAGACCTTCAGCCACAGGTGCAGCTGGCCTGAGGCCCCCTCCGCACGTGGCCTCAGCCACACGTGCAGCTGGCCTGAGGCCCCGGCACGTGGCCTGCGGGAAAGCACCTAAAAGGCCTTGGAAAGCCCCTGACAGACTGAATGACTAATAAAGCCCTTTTTTTTGGGTTGAACACCTGCTAGTTCAACCAGAGGACATACAGTTCGGATCAGGACACTTGATAGTTCATCACAGTTCAAATATGGACCTAAAAATTCTTCTACAATATATATATATATATATATAATTATATATATATATATATATATATATATATATATATATATATATATATATATATATATATATATATATTATATATATATAGATATATATATATATATAAAACATAGAGTTAGACAAAGCCAAACCAGGGAGAATGCACACACGTGTTAGACACAGAGGATGGATGACTGGTAGCAGCAGCAGCAGGGTGACTGTTGATTATTATGCACTGCATGTCTGCTGCAATGTTCACATTCAGGTTGTGTTGGCTCTTATCAAGCATTATCAACAGTTCAAGTCCAGGTTGCATTTGTTTGGAATCGCACTCTGAGTAAGCAGCAACAGCCCACAGGCTTTAAAGTGTTTCATTAGAAGGTGTGCGCGCGCCCGCCGAGACATCCTGCAAGTAAATATTTACCAATTAAAATGGCCATCTTTAAAAGGATCACGGGTTGTTTCCCTTCTACTGGCTCCAGATGGTATTAAGACATTTAATACCAAAAAGGAGACGCTCTCAAGTTGTGTGTATTGTTTGGTAAAGCTTTTTATCTAAACAAAACTGTAGGAACTGCTTTATTTCATACTGAACTGGTATTATATTGATTTCTGTTCAATGAATCTTGATCAATGCTTGCATTACAATGTAATAATTGAAGACCATTAAAGGAGTCATTGTGCAAAATCATTGTTTATTTAACTTTGTTAAAAATGTTGTCTGGGTTTCATGTTAATTGCTCTCAAAGGCCATCAGTTCTATGACTGTACTTGTAGAAAGCACCATGACTGAAACTTGATTTAAGTTTGAAACAGCTCATTTTAGACTTCTGTGACATAAGTTACAGAAGCCCATATTGTGACCAGAGACTGTATACATACTGGACAAACCCTCGCCATCTTGACAAGGCTTAACTACTCCTAACTCCCAGCACACCCCAGCATTGGTATAGATAGATATGCCACTCCTTCATTCGCTTCATTTTCAGGACTGGAGGTTACCATTTGACTTGGACTCCTGTTTGCGTTGCGAGATATTCCCACTGAGATAGTCTTCACTTTGGACAATACCTGTATGGTCTGTGGGTCTGCTCAACCACTGGTGAAGATGGAAGAAGTCCTATCCCCAGATACTGTAGCATGAAGTGGATGAGAGTCTTTGACTCCCCTTGGTTTGGACACCAGTCCACTGCAGGTTATTTCCCCAGGAAGTGTGGACTGAGACAATCCAGATGAACACAGACTGGTATCATGACTGGGAATCGAAACCAGGTCTATTTATTGGTAGTCTATCTTGTCTCCTGCAGGCCTACCTGCTCTGACAAGATTGGTGGCACATTACATGTGCATATTTACTGTATATTCTTAGTTGAAATTATTTGGTGGTTCATTTGCAAAAACCATATCATCTTCATCTAAAAAGTCAGGTCAGGTCTGGGAGCATATGCTGCTATTCCTCCACCACCCCACAGAGGTGCCCTGGGGTCTAGGATTCCGTCCCAACCTCTTCGAAGTAACAACCAATCTGCTGAAGTCATTTGAAACATGGCTGGACCCTTGGTCTTCTCCAGTGGCTGGGGTCCTCAACACGGAGATAACAGCATGCTGGACCAGCCCCAAGCGCCAGTGCTAATAAAATAAGCCAGCATGGATGTCAATCCTTCTAGTTCCTTGAATGGATGCTTGAGGCTGGTTGCAAATGTGAGTCACTCTCCAGAGACCATCCTGTTCAAATCCTCCAACTTTAGAGCATAAATAAACACGTTTGGGTGATTCTTTAACTACGGGCACTATTGGCCTTGTAAATGTAATTTCCACCACACCATTGCCTTACAATATAAAGCGCCTTGGGGCAACTGTTTGTTGTGATTTGGCGCTATATACATGTGCTCTGATGTCACTGTTTATCTCCATAGAAACTACCCAAACAATCTTTCATACAAACTGTTTAGGGACATTACAGTGTTGTGGTGGAAATTATGGCAATAGTGTGGGACAACTACATTTTGTTTAAAAAAATCACAACAGTTGTATGACATTGAATACCCCAATTATGTTTTGATTATTTTACTGATATTTTATTCAGAGATATTTTAAAACATTAGAAAAAATGTTTCTTTACCATTCATTTTTATCATTGAAGATCAAAAGTCTGGGTGTGGGACAAGCACAAAACGGCAATATTTGCATATAATGATGCTGAAAAAAGGTGAAAAAGTCATCATAGACTACTAGAACACATTTCGTAACACACTTTCATTGTAAAGATAACTATAAAAGTGTGAAATTTCCCCTTTTTTCTGTTTTTCACACAGTATGATCAAAGGACATAATAAGTGCCCGTAGTCTAAGAATCACCCTGTAATTTCTAAATGTCACCCAACCTTTAAAACTCTCTTCCCCAGTAGGGTGGAGGCAATCCATTACCAGGAAGCTATTGCAACCCCAGAAAGAGAGCCATTTATTCACAAAACTAAATCTTTGTCCTGTACAGAACTATACCACCCACAAATTTAGAGATATAAGCCTGCTGCAGACATAATTTTCCCAGGAAGGGAGGGAACAAGAGACAATTAGTCAATGTTGACACATCTTTGAATCAAGGGTACAATTCATATACAACCCCTGGCAAAAATTATGGAATCACCGGCCTCGGAGGATGTTCATTCAGTTGTTTAATTTTGTAGAAAAAAAGCAGATCACAGACATGACACAAAACTAAAGTCATTTCAAATGGCAACTTTCTGGCTTTAAGAAACACTATACGAAATCAAGAAAAAAGATTGTGGCAGTCAGTAATGGTTACGTTTTTAGACCAAGCAGAGGAAAAAAATATGGAATCACTCAATTCTGAGGAAAAAATTATGGAATCACCATGTAAATTTTCATCCCCAAAACTAACACCTGCATCAAATCAGATCTGCTCATTAGTCTGCATCTAAAAAGGAGTGAACACACCTTGGAGAGCTGTTGCACCAAGTGGACTGACATGAATCATGGCTCCAACACGAGATATGTCAATTGAAACAAAGGAGAGGATTATCAAACTCTTAAAAGAGAGTAAATCATGATGCAATGTTGCAAAAGATGTTGGTTGTTCACAGTCAGCTGTGTCTAAACTCTGGACCAAATACAAACAACATGAGAAGGTTGTTAAAGGCAAACATACTGGTAGACCAAGGAAGACATCAAAGCGTCAAGACAGAAAACTTAAAGCAATATGTCTCAAAAATTGAAAAATGCACAACAAAACAAATGAGGAACGAATGGGAGGAAACTGGAGTCAACGTCTGTGACCGAACTGTAAGAAACCGCCTAATGGAAATGGGATTTACGTACAGAAAAGCTAAACGAAAGCCATCATTATCACCTAAACAGAAAAAAAACAAGGTTACAATGGGCTAAGGAAAAGCAATCGTGGACTGTGGATGACTGGATGAAAGTCATATTCAGTGATGAATCTCGAATCTGCATTGGGCAAGGTGATGATGCTGGAACTTTTGTTTGGTGCCGTTCCAGTGAGATTTATAAAGATGACTGCCTGAAGAGAACATGTAAATTTCCACAGTCATTGATGATATGGGGCTGCATGTCAGGTAAAGGCACTGGGGAGATGGCTGTCATTACATCATCAATAAATGCACA
This sequence comes from Thalassophryne amazonica, assembly GCF_902500255.1. Classification (NCBI taxonomy): domain Eukaryota; kingdom Metazoa; phylum Chordata; class Actinopteri; order Batrachoidiformes; family Batrachoididae; genus Thalassophryne; species Thalassophryne amazonica. The sequence continues at coordinate 86,267,261 of NC_047114.1, read as the reverse complement.
AGTTTACGTTGATATTTTGGACAATTGAAAGGATGTTTGGGGATGATGAAATCATTTTTCAAGATGATAATGCATCTTGCCATAGAGCAAAAACTGCAAAAACATTCCTTGCAAAAAGACACATAGGGTCAATGTCAACGAGCAGATCTGATTTGATGCAGGTGTTAGTTTTGAGGATAAAAATTTACAGGGTGATTCCATAATTTTTTCCTCAGAATTGAGTGATTCCATATTTTTTTCCTCTGACTGCCACAATCTTTTTTCTTGATTTCTTATAGTGTTTCTTAAAGCCAGAAAGTTGCCATTTGAAATGACTTTAGTTTTGTGTCATGTCTGTGATCTGCTTTTTTTCTACAAAATTAAACAACTGAATGAACATCCTCTGAGGCCGGTGATTCCATAATTTTTGCCAGGGGTTGTAATAAAAGTGTTATTTGTGCATCCAAAGCATAAATTGAAATCCATAAAGAGATTACTTTCATCCTTTACCATACTTAAGTATTTTTTCATGAGGATTCAAGTCTTGAAAACAGCAAGGTGAGCAGGCCGATATGCACTTCCAAAATAAGAGCCTGTATTTCAAAATAAAAGCCTGTGAGGTTGCTGTAGACCTGACAGAATTCATCAGTCTGCCCGTCCTCTAACATCGCAGACAGCAGATTCAAATCTGGACTTCTCTGTATGCATGTGACCTCAAACCCAGAATTAACATGTTCATGTTCATACTCAGGACAAAACAGCAGAATTGTCTTAACAGTGTCTCACACAGGCTGAATAAAAAGGTGGGGGTGGGGGGGTTGATCTAATGTGAACACTGTCACAGTGCAAATATAAAATTTCAGCTATTTGTAATTGTTTTACATGTAATATTGTACTGGATACGCAGCTTCAGAAAAGCTTATTGGAGACCATATTAATTTTAGAAATTTTAACACAACTGAAAACCTTCTATAAAACCTTTCATGAAAGCCAAGAAATTTTTCTACATCAATACTTTAAAAATAAACAAATTTTCCCCAAAAGTCAGCTGTCTTCTGTATATAATGCAAATGACCACATCTAGAACCTGTGGTTCCCGAAGCGTCAACGTCCTAGTGCTGCTATAACTGGTGTCATGTGACTGAGTCGACTGTCTGACCTTAAGTGATGCTTTAAGCTATATGTTCTGGCCCCGAGTAAACATTTAACATCAGCTATTACATCTGAAATCTAACGTTGTGGGTAATGGAATCCCCTGTTAACAGGGGTGGAAGACGCTCATAAGCAGAGCTATCTACATGGCTTGCAAGGGCAAAAAAAACAAATATATATATATATATATAAACTTTACAGCTGGTAATAGGGATTGCAAGGCACTGGGCAACAAAAGCAGGTGCCGGGCTTTGCATGCTGACCTTGTGCTAGTGGATGTGCTAGCTACCCTGACACAGGACTCATCCGTGACATCTAACTCCTCTGGAATAAGCTGCTTTAACTTACAGACATGGCTCTCTAACAGAGACATGCTGTCTGCCAACATTAACACAAGAATTAACTCTCAACAAATAACAGAAAAGGCTAGCATGGGCTAAAGCAACATGCTAAGTTAGCCACTCCTGAAGTTGCCCGAGGGAACAGACAACTGATGTAACTTAAGTACTCACACGTCAAAGTAATTATTAAAAGTAGTGATTTTGAAGTAAAGATAAGGTAAGGTAGGATGTGACGTGACTGCTCTTGTTCTTCTTTGTCTGTGGAAAAAAAAAGAAAGCCAACACATGGCATCTTGAGGGGAGGTCATTTGAAGAAATTCAACTGAGATTTTCATTAAATTCACAAACCTGTATTAGGGGCATGCGACCTGTTTCATCAGAACTCTGTAGCCCAGATCAGGTGACCGGCACTGTTATGTTCCCAGTAATACATCTTTCATCACCTCCAGCATGAAGCTGGAGGTCATTATTGTCCTGATGATCAGGAACAAAGGCGCATTCTGAACTTGGCCGAAATGGCTGTTGTGTGTTTCATCTGTTTGCATCACACACGGGCAGACTGACACCGGTGACCTTATCCACCGGTGATTCCTGAGACTTCTATGGGGATGAGAGTTGCATGCAAATGAGCTCTTGGAGCCAAACGCCAAGTTCTCTAGAGTTGTGAGCCCAGGCTAATCAGTTTCCCCAGGAGTTGGTTTGCCTCATGGCAAATGGTCAAAGAGCCGACGACGGTGCACTCCCCTCGTTCCGATGCTTCCGACTCTCATCTCTGTGGCTCAAGGATGTTTTTATGTACATTCTAAATTGTGCGAAATATAGTGAAAACAGTGTGTGCTCATAAAAAAGGACATTAATCATTCAATGAAGTGCAGTTCTAAGTTATTGCTTTGTTATTTATTTTTGATAAAAGAGTATAAATGTCCCTTTGTTTCCTGCAATCATTTCCTGCCTGTTTCCTCTTCAAGGCTGAGGACGATGAATAAAGGGAGTCCAGGATAAATCGTGTCTAAGGCAGGTGTTCTGCATCAGGGAGTTAGCCCTGTTTTTATTTTTAGCTGCAGACCATCAGGGGTTCTTCAGAATGTGTTGGTATTAAGTCTGTTCTCCTGCAGTGCGCTGTGGCGCTGTCACTCACAATCATTCAACACCGGTTTAAGATCTTTTACACAACAGGCAATGTGCAAAGGAAAACAGACAAAATTGTTGCTGGATTAATTCATATTTTCCTGCTCAACACTTAAAAATTTGTACTTATTTGTTATGTTTAGTGCATTTCTTAAAATTAATCCAAATTATCCAATCATATGCACTTAAGCGGCACACAGTCAAAGCAATTATGCACCCAATGAAGCTAATGAGCACAGTTTTTCTTTATTTATTTTGTAGTTTGATTAACAAACAAGAGTGTTTTAATAACTGCACTTCTTTTACTCACGACATGCTAATTTGAGTTTGCTTTGGTGGAATTTAACAGCAATTCACTGAAGTGGCAAAGCCACTTCACAGATAAATGACTGCATGTCTACAGCATTAAAGAGTTTCAGTCTGATTTTAAAAGATGGTTTTGGTCTCCAGGCCTGGAACACATTCCTAGGGAGGCGCCCAGGATGCATCCTTACCACATGCACGAACCACCTCATCTGGCTACTTTCAACGTGAAGGAACAGCGGCTCTACTCCGATTTCCTCATGGATGAGGAGCTTCTCAACCTCTCTCTAAAGGAGACACCAGCCACCCTCCTGAGGAAACCCTCTTGTACCCGCATTTTAGGTCTTTTGGTCATGACCCAACCCTCATGACCACAGGTGAGAGTAGGAACAAAGATTGACCAGTAGATCGAGAGCTTCGCCTTTTGGCTCAGCTCCCTTCTCGTCACAACAGTACGGTAGAGCGAATGCAACACCGTCCCTGCTGTGCTGATTCTCCTGCCAATCTCACGCTCCATTGTTCCCTCACTCGTGAACAAGACCACGAGGTACTTGAACTCCTTCACTTGGGGCAAGACCTCATTCCCTACACGGAATAGGCAATCCATTGGTTTCTGGCAGAGAACCATGGGCAGATTTAGAGGTGCTGATCCTCATCCCAGCCGCTTCACATTCGCCTGTGAACCGACCCAGTGAGTGTTGGAGGTCACAGGACTGATGAAGTCAACAGGACCATCATCTGCAAAAAGCAGTGATGAGACCTTGAGCACACTGAACTGATGTCCCTCCTGCCCCTGACTATGCCTCGATATCCTGTCCATGAATATCAATCAATCAATTTCAATCAATTTTTTTATATAGCACCAAATCACAACAAACAGTTGCCCCAAGGCGCTTTATATTGTAAGGCAAGGCCATACAATAATTATGTAAAACCCCAATGGTCAAAATGACCCCCTGTGAGCAAGCACTTGGCTACAGTGGGAAGGAAAAACTCCCTTTTAACAGGAAGAAACCTCCAGCAGAACCAGGCTCAGGGAGGGGCAGTCTTCTGCTGGGACTGGTTGGGGCTGAGGGAGAGAACCAGGAAAAGACATGCTGTGGAGGGGAGCAGAGATCGATCACTAATGATTAAATGCAGAGTGGTGCATACAGAGCAAAAAGAGAAAGAAACAGTGCATCAAGGCGTAGCCCTGGCAGAGGCCAACCCCCACCGATTAAAAAAAGTCTGACTTACTGCCGAGGACTCAAACACAGCTCACACTTTGTACAGAAATTGGATAGCCGTGAGAAGGGATCCCCTCCACGACCAGGATGGAACCCGCATTGTTCCTCTTGAATTTGAGGTTCAACTATTGGCTGAACCCTCCGTTCCAGCACCCTGGAGTAGACCTTACCAGGGAGGCTGAGTAGTGTGAGGCCCGTGTATTTGGCACAAACTCTCTGGTCCCCTTTTTAAAATATGGGGACCACCACCTCAGTTGGCTACTCCTCTGGCAAAGTCCCAGATGTCCACACAATGTTGAAGAGACATCTCATCCAATTTCTTGGGTCTCTATAACTAGTTTCTCCATTCATGACAACTGTATTGGTGGTTGGTGATATTTTTTAACAACTCATCAGTTTAAGCTACTTCATGCTATAAAGTTATGAATAATTAGGGGCATGGTTGCCTTTGAGTGACAACTGCATGCCAGAGTCAGGGCCTTGCTAACAGTGGCTGCTAGCTGCTGTTCTTTCTTAGCATTATTAAAAAAGGTGAGATAATACACCTTCCTGTGTGGTTCACTGTACAAATTAATCATCAAAGAAGCCATTGCTCCAGTATTTCCACTGAAAGAGATTTTAGTATTATTTAATTTATATGTTAGGACAATGAGCACCAGGCCAGCACTAATTAGCAGGTAGCTTGGTGACATTAGCTCCGCTGTTACTAAGGCAACACCCTCTTTGCAAAAATGTGCAGCAATTACACATTAAAGCCAACTATGGGTGGCTTTGTGTGATGTGGTGGAGGGGGCATGTTCGGGATTCATTTTTCCCACCCAGGACACACCAGTCTTGCCCACTTGTCCACTTCTTTACATATTTATGGGTTTGACAGGAGTTGATCAGAGTTTCATTATTCATTGGGACCGAGGCTTAGGCACTGCCATGATGGCAACATTTGGAGGCCCCCGTCAAGAGCTTAAAATTAGCCCTTTAGAAAACCTGTGGGTAACATCACAGAGGGTATGGTCAGTCATCTTCAACCGCTTATCTGGGATCGGGTCGCGGAGACAGAGGGTGTATCTAAAAACAAATATATATATATATATATATATATATATATATATATATATATATATATATATATATATATATATATATATATATATATATATATATATATATATATATATATATATATATATAATCTGTGTGTTTGACATGTAGTCTCAACTCCCTTTAACACATAAAATAGATAAAGATATAATATTTGATTGAGCTGGAGTTTTAATTTAGGTATTACACATCCACATGCTACACGGTACCATCCTCGTCACATTGGACATCATAGAAGCACTGCTGTGGTAGATTCAGTAATGATTCTTATTCTGGTTACTGTGAGTTGAACTGTGTGGATTCTTGTAATTCCTCTGAACTTTGTTCAGTTATGTGAGAATGGATAAAAGGAGTTGTGGCAGCCAGATCACCGCATGGCCCCTGTGGTGGCTTAGGAAGGGAAGATGAGACAAGAGCCTCCACTAAGCTGCTTGGAGACTACCACATTATTGACAGTCAATGCAAGCGACTTATCGTTGCCAGCACTGATGTCGATGTGAATTTTGAATCTGAGTCTTATATGCATACAAGAGGTGACGTAATTCACTTCAGAAAATTAAATATGATTTCCTTTTCAGGGCATGAGTGGTGGAAATGCAGGTTTGCCACTAGCACGATAATCATATTTTCTGGAGTGTATGCTACACAGTATACGTAAGTTGCACCTGTCGAAAGATTGATGAACTCACTTTTTAACTCTGTCTGTGGATGCAGAGAATCCTGCTGTGTTGGTTCTGTTGGATCTCACAGTAGGCCTTGACACTGTGGATCACAGTACTTGTTTCCCAGTTAGAACATCTTGTTGACATTCATGGCACTGTAGTCAAGTGGTTAAATTGTATTTGGCTGAGAAGAGTTTTTCCATTATGAATGGTGACCTCTCTTCATCAATTGCTCCTCTTTGTTGTGGAGTGCCACAGGGGTCTATTCCTGGCCCTATTCTATTTTCATTGTACATGTTGCCATTGGGGTCAATTATAGCTGAGAACAACCTGTCCTTTCATTGTTATGCAGATGATTTGCAAATGTATCTGTCTTTGAGGACTAATGGAAGCAGTGCTTTGAATTTATAATTTAATTGTATTCATGATGTACAGCAGCTGCTGTCTCAAAATTTCCTTCACCTGAATGATGGTAAAACAGAGACCATTGTGTTTGGACATTCTGGCATGCTGAATGTTGTACTGTCAAACTTTAGTGTTCTGGCTAATTATTTAAATTAAAACTAGCTGTCAAGACTTTTGGAGTGATATGTAACAGCTGTTTGGGAGTCACTCAACAGATAAACTGTTGTCAAAGCAAGATTTTTGTAGCTACGTCATCTGGCTAAAATAAAGCCCTTTCTCATTAGATGTGATCTTGAGATGGCCATTCATGCTTTCATCAGCTCCAGATTTGATTACTGTACACTTTATGCTGGTGTTAACCAGTCTTGTATTACATGCCTCCTACTTGTGCAAAATGCTGCTGCTCCTCTTTTAACGAACACTTCCAGACGTGAGCATATTATGCCTCTACTTTAATCACTCCGCTGGTTCCCAGTTCATTTTAGAATTGATTTTAAGAATTTAATGTTTGTTTTTAAAGCTATTAATCTCCTTACATCATCCTACTTGTCTGAAAAAATAACTTTCCACACTTATAGTGGGACATTATGGGTGTCTGGTCAAATTCACTTAGATGTTCTGAAGTCAAAATGCAAACTCTGGGGAGACTGTGTTTTTGCGGTAGCTGGCCCTAGAGTGTGGAACAACTTACCTCTTGATTTACGCACTCTTCCTGACCTAGCACTTTTTAATGAAAGCTCAAGACTTATGTATTTAAACTGGCTTTTAATACCTCATAGTGCTGTGACATGTTTTGTTTATATGTGCCTCTTGAATTCTATTTTATGTTTGTTTTATTTTTGTGAATTCTTGTTCTTTGATTTTACTCTAAAGCACTTTGGACATCATCTGGCTGCTGTAAAGTGCTATATAAATAAATGCTGATTGATTGATTGATTCAAAAAAGCATTTCCCTGTGGATGAGTTTAATAGCAGACAGGACATTAGTAGCACATGTGCCCACCAGAGTATGTGCTGCTACTTAGCATAACTGACTTTTAAATTCTAAAAATGAGCAAGATGGACAGATACAGTAAATGTGCAATGGACAACATACTAGATGTTAATTGATGCTGTTTGTACAACATTAAATGTCAAATGGACACAGATGTAGAAGTTAACAGTGGATTTTTTGTAGAAAGTCCTCAGCTTGTGGTGTGCAACGTAATGACTGTTATATTGGAAAAATAAGCAAGATGAAGAAATAAACATGATGGACAATAGACTGGATGTTATTTGATCCAGTTTGAACTACAGAAAATGTCAGATGGACACTGATTGCTGACTTGCATCGTTGTTTGGCTCATCAGCTCTTATAATTACTATTGTTCATAATGACCAAATAATTTTTTGGGTACATGAGTCCCATCAGGATATAAGTCACTGGTCTTCCCAAAGTCGTGAAAAAACTGTGACTTATTCTCAAGAAAAATATAGTAAATTGGAGGAAAAAAGCTGATCATTAAATGGCTAAATCCACTTTTGGTTCCATTCCTGTGAACATTAACTGTGTATCTCTTCTGTTTGAAATAACCAAACAGTTCAGAGGTCATACCAGAAGCTGCCACTGCCCTTCTTTGCTCCTTCTTGGGTGAAAAATTCACTCGTCCATATATTTGGTTGGAGACAGGGAACAGTTGGAGCATTTAGTTTCCCATCACCCCGATGCCCTTGACTTTGTTCTGAACTGGCCCTGCCCAGCACATCATCACCGCACCACTGCGTACTAAGGCACCGAGATGACATGCAACATGTCCCCTGACTCCTGCAAAGAGGGGGGAGTCATCATTTATTCTTTCACTCAGCTGCCACCTCTTTTGTCTCTCTGCTTTTTAATTTCCCTGTCCCTTGTTTTCTGTCAGCTGATGATGCATAATATCCAGTCTTGTTTGAACAGTTGGCGCTGGCATGCGCCATATGAGGTGAGCACTTGTAATATGTCGCCATCATTCCAGAGGATGTGTGACAGGTTAATTCATGGAAAGCTGTAAATACGAAGACAGATAAATGATGCAAGGAGATAACAATGGCTTTGTGGCTAGACCTGATAAAGTCTTTCTGGACAACTTCACATTTTCTCTCTCAAATATAATACATACAATATAATTAGAATTACTGCACATATCCTGGAAGTTTGTATTGGAAATGACAACATGGCAGTTTTATTCATGTTTGGAGCCAAGTTACATTGCTTATAATGCAGTGACTTCAGTAAGATCACCTCAGTACTGTATGAAACTGCATGTCACGTGGAAAAAAAAAATTTGCAAGGTTTTAGCAAGTTCGATGTGTTAATTATTTATAAAAAAAATTGGACAAAATGTTGAAAAAATTACCCAATTTGTATTAAAAATGGGTCAAGAATCTATATCTTGATCACTATCAAGACCACTACTTAATGGAGGGCCATCTTGATGACTGGACTAATTTGATCAAATTTCATAAAATTTGGCTCAAAACATTTACAGAATTTAATCTACATCCCACTGTTGTTGTCATTGTTGTTGCATGCCTCACTCAAGACTTCATGCAAAAGATACCTGGAGTCTCCATTTTGCATGATGGTTTGTCCATCCATCAACTTGCTTAAACCAGATTGTTTTTGTTTGTTTGTTTATTTGTTTTTTAAAATCTCATTCTGATAGTGCCAGTGAGGCCAGTCTATGTCATGTGTACCTTCTACCCTGCCTTGCATGACCAAATTATTGATGGTTTCTCCATTATGCCTCACATGGTGTCCAAACCATGTCAGTATTTTTCTCCTGACAAAATCCAATAATCATTGAGTTGTGACAAATGGTTCTATAGTGTGTGTGTGTGTGTGTGTGTGTGTGTGTGTGTGTGTGTGTGTGTGTGTGTGTGTGTGTGTGTGTGTGTGTGTGTGTGTGTGTGTCAAAGAAATCAGCAGTTGGGACCTAAATTCAGCAATCAGGGTCAGTGATGAGTGATCAGGATCAAAGATTAGTTATCAGGATGTAAGGTTGGCAATCAGAACCAACGCTTAGTGATTAGGATCAAAGGTCAACAATCAGCGTCAAAGGCTAGTTTCAAGGTCCAGTGAAAGTTAATTCATACTGTACTCAAAAATGTGGCTCACTTAAATGAACTTGGCTTGTATTGTAATTTTGTAATATTGTTGTATTGTATTATAATTTAAACAAAAGGGGACTGTGGTTCCCTGGCAGAGGTTTGTGTTCTCTGAGCGCGCTTGTAGTCACCTTTAGATCTGAGTCGTAACAGAGATTAATTTTGACGTGCAAACAGCAGCGCAGCTCCTGTTCATCCTTTGAGGTGCATTTTGATCATTTGCCAGTCTTGCCATATTAAAAACAAAAACATTTCAGTAATGAATCACAATGCTTATCTCACATGTTACTTCACAGGAACCTTTCCTGGAGAGCAACAGGAATTCACACTTTTTCAGGCAGCCTTGAATAAGGGTTTATTTCTGCAGTAATTACTATGCTGTGAATCCAGTGTGCCTATGAGATTCTCCTTTTGCCAAGCTCCATTCTTCAATTTTTTTGGAAATCAAAGGGTAACAGCTGAAAGTCTGCACATAAAAGGAGTTCCCCCATCATTATATTGAAATGGTTTATTCACATAGCCTTTAGCACTCGTACACCCATTCAGAATCTCTTTATGCTCGACAAGCTTTTTGTAAAAGATACAATAATTGAATTACTCAAAAATCTGTTTGGCTGCTAGCGTGACGTTGCACTCACAAAGTCTACTTGGCTGACACATCTGCCAAAGATTGTATTTATCAGCACGCAAAAGAAAGCTAAGAGAAGGACTTCCCTTCCCTAAAGGCTGTCTCTAATTTTGGTCGGACTGAGGAGTGTCAAACAAGCAATGCTCTCACTGGAGCAAAGCACTCTGACAGCTTTAAACTCGGTGGAATACAAAACACTTAAAAAAAAGGCCACTTTCATCTGTTTACCTGATACCATTGCAGATAAATGTTAGTTATACTATAAGAAAACGTCATAGCTTCTCTTATAGTAGCTTCGCTGGAATTATGAATGAAGCAAAGCGAAGCTCACTCATGATACAAGGAGTCCCAAACAGGGAGTGCCAAATTTTGAGTCCACAGTGAAACATGAAATGTCAAATACTTCCTGGATCCCATGAGACGAGATCTCGTAGAATATTGCGGGAATTGAGTGGAAAGTTGAGACTGAAACAGGAAATGCCAAATTTTGAGTCCACAGTGAAACAGGAAATCAAATGTCAGGAAGTCAAATGTTGAACACTTCCTGGCATGGGTGGAACTAGAGGCCAGGGTTGCACTGGACTCCCCTGAAATCTGACTGGACACAGATGATTGTCATGTCACAGCACCGCACGTCTGGTTGAAAAGAGCTACATTTTGAAATCAGTGACACATATTGACTGCTAGGCCCCTCCAGTGCAGTAGTTGGTGCTGTGTACTGCAAAAAGTTCTAATTCACTTTAGCAGAAGAAGAAAAATGTTTGCCTGAGTTTGTACCATTTCATTTACACACCTCAGGGGCTATATAGGTCTTACTCACTCACTCATCTTCAATCGCTTACTCCAATTAATTGTTTGTTTGTCCCATTGTATGAGTGATGTCACTACGGTGCTTTTTTGGATTATTTGTTGTGCATTTTTCTCCCTTACATTTCGCTCTTTGTTGCGTGGCTTCATTAACTTTTCATAAAAGTGCTGCCATGATGTCCATCCATCCATTTTCTCTACCCGCTTACTCCAATTAAAGGTCAGCTAGAGCCTATCCCAGCTTAGGGCATGAGGCAGGGTACACCCTGAAGAGAATGCTAGTCTGTCGCAGGGCCACATATAGACAAACAAACACATTCACACCCACACGTACACCTACGGACAATTTGAAGTTTCCAATCCATCTCACCTGCATGTCTTTGGATGTGGGAGGAAGCCGGAGCACCTGAAGATGCAAACATGGGGAGAACATGAAAACTCCACATAGAAAGGCCACAGGTGGAAATCAAACCCATGACCTTCTTGCTGTGAGGCAACGGTGCTAACCACTAAGCCACTGTGCTGCCTATAGATCTTACTTCTGTCTTCCATTTATTTTCATTTATTTAGCACCAAATCACAACAAAGCTACATCAAGTTGCTTCACACAAGTAAGGTCTAACCTGACCAACCCCTAGAGCAAGCACACAGGAGACAGTGGTAAGAAAAAAACTCCCTCTGATGATACTGAGGAAGAAACCTCAAGCAGACCAGACTCAGAGGGGTCACCCACTGCTTAGGCCATTCTACCAAAAAGGTTTACAATACAGAACCTCTTCTTCTGATTTATCTTCTTGTCTTTTATTTTAGTCACCCATAAATTTAGTGGAGTAGAAGTTGCGGACCTGGGTTTAAAGCTGCAGTCTTTGTCCTTGCTGTAGATACTTCATCTGCATTTTCTCAGTGCACCAGCCTTGGTTGGGGAAGTAATCTGCGAAGGACTGTCGTTCCATCAAGGGGGACTTGTAGACTTTAATCTGGGCTAGGTACTGGCACCAGCGGACCTTAGGGACAATATAGGACTTTAACTCTGGACTTGTTTTAGTTAGACACGTTAAAAATACTAAAATGTACAAAACATCAACTAGGCATTGTGTTATCTGAAGAATCAAAGAGTCAAAATGTTGGTCATGTTTCTAAAAGACAGGAATAGCAAGGAACACTTTAACATTCTGCATTTATTGTTTATTTATATATTTATTTATTTATTTATTTGGCAAAAATCATACAGTGAGTCATTGGGGTGAGACTTAAAAGAGAGAAATAACGGAGAGATGACAGGCAACTGTTGCGACCGACCTCCCCTAAGGGAACCCAGCCATCATGTTGTCAGGCAGTATCGATCGCAGAGAAAGAGCGAGAGATCCTATGCCAGAGAGGGGCTGAAAGAGAGACCGAGAAGTGAAAGGACAGAAGGAAGAATGTTCTTTTCCAAACCTGACCAGTGTGATTTTTATCACACCCAATGAAAGGGTAACATTTCAATAATGCTTTCTTCCTGACTTTGGCATTTCATATTAATAATAGCCTTCTAATAAATATGCAGATTGAAAAGATGGAGAACGAGTTGACACAGTATGAGCTAAAACGCCAAGGACCAATGCTGAAATTTCATTCCTGCTTTCTCTCTTCCTCTCCGTTTCACCCCCGTCCCTGTCAGTTTCCATGCGATGCCCTCTGCATCTGGTTGTAAATGGCTGAAAGCTAAGTCTGTGTCCTCCGAGCCGAGAGAGTGCACTTACAATACCTCTGCGCCACAATTTAATGGCTTATAAAGCTGCTTAGATCAAATTAGCAAGAGTCCAAATCAACATAATGCACTGTTTTAATGCAGTTTTAGAATAGCAACTGGCTTAAAGAAACCAAATGAGGGATTATCATTCAGAAAACCGATCTGTTTAAGAAGTGTCTCGTCTGTGTGACAGATGTGGAACAAGATGTGACAGATGACAACATTCAGGGCCTAGAGTTCGTGTACGACTGATGTCTGGTAGGAGTCAACTTATTTATTCATTTGAATATTAATTTCCAGGCGGGAGATGTGTGGGAAGAACTTCAGGAATCCTGAGGTCAGTGGACAGAGGTGTATGGCGATGCCAACGCCGTTACAGGAAGACAAAGCCCCAAGTGTTTAGGGTCCTGATGCTTCCTGTCTTACTGTATGCTTGTGAGACTAGGAAGCAATGGTGGTGACTGGATGTCTTTGATACTTAGTCTTTTCTGGGGATACTTGGTACCACTGGAATGACTTTGTGTCAGATAGTGGTTACTTAGAGAGACTGTGGTTCTTTCATATGTTATATGCGGCAAAGGTGCATGCTCCCAGACCTGACCTCTATATGATCCTGTTCACTGCAACAAAGGGGTGTCTGAAAACAAGATAAAACCACTAAATCTGATGATACAAGCACTAAATTTGGCACAAATGCACCATAGGGCCCTGTCCTACTGGGGAGAGGATTAATTGCGCATGAATTGAATATACAAAGTACGGGTGTTCGTTGTTGTCCGCAACAAAAATGGCCAAAAATGACAAATGTCCCAGTATGAATTATGGATATATTAATAATATATAGCGAATATATGATGAACAATCACGGTTATATAACGCATGCAGTGAGGAAACTGATCCGACACATTGAGATTATATCACGGCAGTATGACGGGTGTATGATGAATGCATCGTGCACGGCATCTGCATTGCGGCCATAAAATAAGCTCACTCGGGCCGTCGGCATCACTATTCACACCAAGAATACAGGCTCTGGAGCATTTGCTGGACTATACAAGTTGATCATAGAGTTAATGTTCTTGTTGTCATGCGAGGGTTAACTGTTCATGAGTTTGGAGAGCGGGAGGGGGAAGCCGCTCGGGGTGTTAGACGGTGTTTTTGGTTTTTTTGTTTGTTTGTTTGTTTGTTTTTTTGAGAGTGTCACAGAAAATAGACTTCAGCGTGAGTTGTGGCTAAACAGCAACTCTTCCTTTTGTTGGTGTTAAATAAAAGTCCTGGAGGAGACGCGATTGCAGCAGCTATTACGTCTTTGTGGATCTACACAGCCGGACCGGCACTGACTGGCAGGTATGTCGCTTTCTGCCACACTTTGGGTTTATGTGACGTATTTGTTATGCATTCACAGATTGTCCGCAAATCATCTGCAAAGCATCCATCCATCCATTTTCTTCCGCTTTATCCAGAGTCAGGTCGCGGGGGCAGCAGCTCAAGCAAAGCCGCCCAGACCTCCCGATCCACACACACCTCCCCCAGCTCCTCCGGGGGAACCCCAAGGCATTCCCAAGCCAGCCGAGAGATGTAGTCCCTCCAGCGTGTCCTGGGTCTTCCCCAGGGCCTCCTCCCAATGGGACGTGCCCGGAACACCTCTCCAGCGAGGCGTCCAGGGGGCACCCAGAAAAGATGCCCGACCCACCTCAACAGACTCCTTTCGACGTGGAGGAGCAGTGGCTCGACTCCGAGCTCCTCCCAAGTGACTGAGCTCCTCACTCTATCTCTAAGGGAGCGCCCAGCCAACCTGCGGAGGAAACTCATCTCGGTCGCTTGTACTCGCGATCTCGTTCTTTCGGTCATGAGCCAAATCTCATGACCATAGGTGAGGATCAGAACGTAGATCGATCGGTAAATCGAGAGCTTTGCCCCCCTACTCAGCTCTCTCTTCACCACAATGGTCCGATACAGTGACCGCATCACTGCAGAAGCTGCACTGATACGTCTATTGATCTCACGCTCCATCTGTCCCTCACTCATGAACAAGACCCCAAGTTACTTAAACTCCTCCACTTGAGGCAAGGACACTCCACTGACCTGAAAAGCACCTTTTTCCGGTCGAGAACCATGGCCTCTGATTTGGAGGTGCTTATTTTCATCCCGGACGCTTCACACTCAGCTGCAAATTGCCCCAGTGTACGCTGAAGGTCCTGATTTGACGAAGCCAACAGAACCACATCATTCGCAAACAGCAGAGACGAGATTCTGTGGTTCCCAAACCAGACCCCCTCTACACTCTGGCTGTGCCTAGAAATTCTGTCCATAAAAATAATGAACAGAACCGGTGACAAAGGGAAGCCCTGGTGGAGGCCAACGTGCACTGGAAACAGGTTTGACTTACTACCGGCAATGCGAACCAAGCTCCTGCTGCGGTCGTACAGGGACCCGATAGCCCTTAGCAAAGGACCCCGGACCCCGTACTCCCGGAGCACCCCCCACAGGTGCCCTGAAGGACACGGTCAAACGCCTTCTCCAGATCCACAAAACACATGTGGACTGGTTGGGTGAACTCCCATGAACCCTTGAGCACCCGATGGAGCGCATAGAGCTGGTCCAGTGTGCCGTGACCAGGACGAAAACCACACTGCTCCTCCTGAATCTGAGGTTGGACCATCGGTTGAATTCTCCTCTCCAATACTTTGGAATAGACCTTACCGGGGAGGCTGAGAAGTGTGATCCCCTATAGTTGGAACACACCCTCTGGTCCCCCTTCTTAAAAAGAAGGACCACCACCCCGGTCTGCCAATCCAGAGGCACTGTCCCTGATCGCCACACGATGTTGCAGAGGCATGTCAGCCAAGACAGTCCCACAGCATCCAGAGACTTAAGGTACTCAGGACGGATTTCATCCACCCCAGGAGCCTTGCCACCGAGGAGCTTTCTGACCACCTCGGTGACTTCGGCCTGGGTAATGGATGAGTCCGCCTCTGAGTCCCCAGTCTCTGCTTCCTTTTCGGAAGACGTGATGATGGGATTGAGGAGATCCTCGAAGTATTCCTTCCACCACCCGACAACATCCCCAGTCAGGGTCAACAGCTACCCACCCACACCATAAACAGTGCTGGTGGAGAGCTGCTTCCGCCTCCTGAGGCGTCGGACGGTTTGCCAGAATCTCTTCGAGGCCAACCGATAGTCCTCCTCCATGGCCTCCCCGAACTCCTCCCAGACCCGAGTATTTGCCTCTGCGATCGCACGGGCTGTGGCACGCTTGGCCCGCCATTACCTGTCAGCTGCCTCCGGGGTCCCATCTACCAACAAAGATAAGTAGGACTCCTTCTTCAGCTTGACAGCATCCCTTACTTCCGGCATCCACCACCGGGTTTGGGGATTGCCGCCACGACAGGCACCAGAGACCTTGTGACCACAGCTACAAGCGGCTGCATCAACAATGGAGGTGGAGAACATGGTCCACTTGGACTCCATGTCTCCAACCTCCCCCGGGATCTGGAAGAAGCTCTCCCGGAGGTGGGAGTTGAAGACCTCGCTGACAGAGGGTTCCGCCAGTCGTTCCCAGCAGACCCTCACGATACGTTTGGGCCTGCCAGGTCTGACCAGCTTCCTCCTCTCCCAGCGGATCCAACTCACCACCAGGTGGTGATCGGTCGACAGCTCTGCCCCTCTCTTCACTCGAGTGTCCAAGACACGTGGCCGAAGGTCAGATGATATGACTACAAAGTCGATCATCGACCTCCGGCTCAGGGTGTCCTGGTGCCACGTGCACTTATGGACACCCTTGTGCTCGAACATGGTGTTTGTGATGGACAAACTGTGACTAGCACAGAAGTCCAACAACTGAACACCACTCGGGTTCAGATCGGGGAGGCTGCAAAGCAGATGTAATAAAAACACTTTATTCATGGCCAATCTGTATGCAGTCGCTACAACATATTTTATTTAGTGATGTGGACGTGATAGGCATGATATATCTGTTTTACACACTGTCCCGGTCTGCTGCCAAGCTGCAAATCCCCGTCAGTTGGGGATATCAGCAGTTAATGGCAGATATACAGCGCATAGAGTGAGTATGTATTGTGTATGAATTGAGTATTTATGGAGTATGTAAGGCGGATGTCATCCGCAGCCAAATTTTGTGCAGCTCAAAAATCCTGGCAACAGAAGAACATGCCTCTGCAGATAATTGCAGACGTGTGCGGGTGTCGGCCGACTCATACAAGCATGTTTCACGCATATTGCGGATGTTAAGTGAATATGAGCCAATTTTGTGTGCAATCCATACGCAAATCCTCCTAAACGCCAGTGGGACAGGGCCTTTAGACATTACTCTTTTGAGAAAAACCAACTGGCCACTTGAATTTTCAATAGGCACCCAGGTAGGGGTCAATTGAAGAATTACAAAGGGGTCTATCAGGGGTGTCTGACAGAAACGGCTGGACACAAGTTCAGGACCTGACGCGGTAGCTCTGGTTTAAAAAGGCGTTTACTAAATTACTCAGTGGGATTCAGTACACAGTGAGACAGTCCAAAAAGAGCAAACAGATCAGAACCATCAGGCAAAGGCGTGGTCTGAACAAACAGGCAGGTGGTCAAAAACACAATGTGGCAGTAGGACTTGGAAAAAGCAGATACTCAGAGCTAGAAGCGAAGGCACAAGATGCAAAGATCAGGCAAATCACAAGTGCGACGAGTGGGGTTTAAATACACCTTGGTGATGAGCTGCAGATTGGAAATACGTGTGTGGAAAGATCCAGAAATGGGTGTGGCCCAGACAGTGTGTTACGCATACCACAAAGCACCAAGAGAGACAGCCAAGAGAGATAGGGACAGACAAAGCCCAGGCAGGAAAGACACACAGACAACACAAAATCCAGAATAATACTTAAACCAAACATGGCTGACAACAAGAGCAAAACAGAGAACATGACAGGGTCAAAATTTAAGAATTCTCCAATCAATTTTAAAACTATACCACATTATTTGCCTGATCATAAAAATTCCAAAAAGGTGTAGTTTGGACAATAAATATCTTCTTTAAAAAAAAAAAAAAAAAACTTGGCCTTAGCTTGAGCCACTACATAACAGGCAACTACTGTGCGCCGGGCGGGTTTAACATTTATGATAACTGTTTGATTGTTCATTGTTGCTGAAACAGGAGCTTTATTGACCTCTTAAAATTCATCAAAAGATGCGAGATGTCAGTCTTTAAGATGCATTACCAAGTTTGTTTTGTGACTCGACTTTGTCAGCAACACGTTAATCGTCATCCTTAGCCTTTCCCTGGCCATTTCCCTTGTATGCAGAATACTTTCAAATGGCACATTTTATTATTTTTTTATTAAATTTTCAGCTAAAACTGGCTGTGAAACCATCAGCTCTAGTCATGTTCAACCACCTCAGCATTGTGAGAGTCAACTAGCGTTCGTGATAATGTGTGTCAGCTGGAGGAGGCAAAGACCGCACCATTGGTATTGATACTGTTGTCAAAGAGTATCAGTAGTTTGTAGTATTATTTAGTATTGTTGAGTATCTTTTTTTTTACAACTATACACAGTGCAGCCTGTTTCCTATTTAACAGATAAGATTTTTTTTCTTTGATTTTTATTTTTTTATATATATATTTAGGAGTACCTTAGTGTACACTAGTAGAGTTCCACCTTAGATTTGGAATGTATAATAGAAGATATACTGTACCTTACTGAATTTTCATGACCATCTAAATGTATCCTTACATTTACGTAAATGATGATATTTTCTACATGCCACCGAGAATCAAACCTAATACGTTGACTTTACCTGTTTTTCATGCTCATGTTTGCGTGATCAAAACAGATGTCAGGAAAGTACCTGATGTGTTTGTTTCTCACACACATCCTCTCTACGAGGTCTGGCCAAAAAGTAACGGACCTTTTTATTTTTTTCAAAAACTATAAGGATTTGAATCACTTGTGATTGCATCAGCCAAGCTTGAACCTTCGTGCACATGCGTGAGTTTTTTCACGCCTGTCGGTTGCGTCATTCGCCTGTGAGCAGGCTTTGTGTGAGTAGTGGTCCACCCCTCTCGTCGGATTTTTATTGCGAATAAAATGTCTGAACGATTTGGAGCATCAAATTTTTACAGAAACTGTGAGAGACCTCCAGGTGGACACCATTCGGAAAATTCAGATAGCTTTCAGGGACGATTTTATGGGGATTACACAGATTAAGGAGTGCTCCAGCCGGTTTAAAGACTGCCCACAGTGTCTGAGAGCGTGGCACACTCCGAGCGCCAATCGACAGGTTGAAACAACCAGATCATTTCCAAAGTGAAGGCTTTGTTGATCCGGGACATCGTGTGACTACCACAGAAATGGCAAGAGAGCTGGACATAGCACTTTTGCAGCACATTCCATTGTTACAGGAGATTTTGTAATGAAAGACGTGCGGAGGATTTTGTGCATCGGCACGGAGCAGCTCATGGCGCGCAACAAAAAAACACCTCCGTGTTGGAAGTCTCACAGGACATGTTGTGGCATGTCCAGCTGTTACACAATTTCTCGGATACTCACTCGACTGAAAAGCCATCGAAAGCCGTCTGAATCTTCCGAATGGTTTCCAACACGGAGTTGTTTTTTTGTTGTGTGCCATGAGCAGCTCCGTGCCGACGCGCGAATTCCTCTGCATGTCTTTCATTACAAAATCTCCTGTAACAGTGGAATGTGCCGCAAAAGTGCTATGTCCAGCTCTGTTGCCATTTCTGTGGTAGTCACACGATGTCCCGGATCAACACAGCGTTCAGTTTGGAAATGATCTGGTTGTTCTAGCCTGTCGATGGCCGCTCGGTGCGCCGCGCGCCCTCCGCCGCTGTGGGCCGTCTTTAAAAAGGTTTTAACACAACTTAATCCGTGTGACGCCAACAGAATCTTCACCGAAAGCCATCTGAATCTTTCGAATGGTTTCCAACTGGCTGTCTCTAACAGTTTCTGAAAAAAATTTCATGGAGCAAAGCGGCAGTCGCTCTGCCATTTCACTGACAATAAAAATCCGACGAGGGGGGTGGACCAGTGCTCACTCAAAGCCTGCCCACAGGAGAATGACATAACCGACAGGCCTGAAAAAACTCACGCATGCGCACGAAGGTTCAAGCTTGGCTGATGCAATCGCACGTGATTCAAATCCATATAGTTTTTGAAAAAAATAAAAAGGTCCGTTACTTTTTGGACAGAACTCATATGTTAATTATTCTGCATAAAGCATCCTGACAAAAGGGATATATCAATTTTTACCACACAAGGAGACTTTTTTTTTCTTTTTTTTTTTTTTTTCTTTTTTTTTTTACCCAGTGGGTGCTTTGGATGTGCAGAGAGACAGCAAAGAGAATTAAACATCCTTCAATATGCCAGTGTTAAAGCGATTGATTGAATCCTGACATCAGAGCGATTCTAATCCAAAACATTACTGCACACACACACACACACACACACACACACACTCTGTTCATGTTCTACATGGACACAAAGAGGCACATACACACGCAAACATGCATGTTTGATGAAAGCTCAGACCCGCTTCCTCCCTGCTTGATAATAAGTTGGCTTTAAATTTTACCCCAGAGGGATTCTGCCGCACGGGACAGATAATGAGGCCAGGTGTTAATTAATGTGGAGTGCGTTTCCCCTCGTCTTCTGACGCCCTGTGAATCCCAATCAAGTCTGCGGCCCTGGATCACATCGTGGTTTATTTGCTAAGCAGATACTTCAAAAGGCTGGTCTTGCTGTGCCGCAGTCCTCAAAGGGGCCGCTTTGGCGAGGCCTACATTCCAAAGGGTGGAAAGGTTGGCGTGTGGCAAATCTAAACATGAGTACTGGGAGTTTGTTGGATAACAAAAAAATCAGCAGATCGGAAATCCATTCTGCAAACTGTCTCTAAATGTTTGCACCCTCATGCACGAAAGTCAGTTTATTCAAAACCAGTCAGCTGAAGTTAAATAAAGATGGGTTTTCATTACAGCCAGACCAATATATATGGACAATAATTTAATCTAAAATCAGCCTTTCGCCAACACATTAGTATTGGTGTTATTTTTGCTAACATAAAAACTTTTATTTTACTAAATAAACAATGGAGAAAAACACTTTGGCTGTTGGAAATGGTGTCATTAGGTAGTTTGTCCTGCAGATGGTGCTCCGACAGTGTTATTTAATCTCTCATCAGCCGTTAAAATTTTCACTGAAAACCAGCTTAATTTTTCGAACCATGTCCACTTCGATGTGTCTCACAGGTTTAGAAAAAATTTTGATCAAACAAAGCGCCAGTCTCTCAGCAACTTCTCAGACAAAGGAATTCCGACGAGGGGCTGGATGACTCCTCCCACAAGGAGTGCTCACAGGCGAATGACGTCACCGACAGGCGTGGAAAAACTCACGCATGCGCACGAGGGTTCAAGCATGTCTGACGTAAAAACATATGAATGAAATCCATATAGTTTTTGAAAAAAATAAAAAGGACCTATACTTTATTGACAGACCTCGTATGTGTTAGTTTATGTTAAGACATGGTGCAATTAAAGCAGCAACAATTAATCAATTAAGTGATTATTAATTGACTTAAATTAATCAACAACTATTTTGACAATTGATTAATTGTTTTGAGTGCATTTTTGTAATGTTCATATTCTATGGTTTCAGCATCTTAAATGTGAATATGTTCTAGTTTATCTTAATAGCTGCTTTATTCCTATATGGTAGTAAAGTGAATGTCTTTGAGCTGTGGACAAAATGAGACAGTTCAAGTTATCATATTGAGGCCTGTATAACATTTATAGACTTTTTTTAACCATGTTTTGACATTTTGTTAGGGAGGGGTGTTATTTCAAAAAATTTGGAAATCTATAAATGTTTGCATGGAATATGGAAATATACACAGAATAAACCATAGCAGGATCAATTTTGGGTCATTTGGTTCCAAAAACCCATATGGATGGAGCCAAAAATCACCAAAAATACAGCCAAAAATGTCATATCTTGAGTACCGCTGCACCTAGAGACTTGAAATTTGGCACCAAATGTTGCTTGACCCCAAGTTTATATTCAACTTCTATAGTAACAATAAGCCTATCTGGTGTTTTTTGAGAGTAATTGACAAAAACCTCATTTCAATATACGATCAATTGTAACAAACAAAATCTATTATTATTTCAGGAACATCAGTTGAGTATAATCATCACATGTAAAGAATGACATGGCCACAATGAAATAATTATAAGCAACAGAGTGATTTTCTACGTCAACAGCACATATACAACACACGCGTTACTTAAAATTTTCAAACGCTCTGTCCATATGGGTTTTTGGAACCAAATGACCCAAAATTTATCCTGCTATGGTTTATTCCATGTGTATTTCCATATTCCATGCAAACATTTATAGATTTCCAAATTTTTTGAAATAACACCCCTCCCTAATTTTATGAGCCTAGCAACAAATCAGCTTATTGAGAAAAGAATTAATGGATTAATTTGTTATGAGAATAATTGTTACTTGCATCCCTAGAAGTGATGCGATACGATACAGGGCCCTCAGGTTATACTGTCAGTAGAATGAAAATTTCTTCCCCTGCCCTGAGCCACCTCTGGCCATAGGAGATTAAAGCTATGTTGAATTTCTACCAACACTCGTTCTTCTCACCATAGGTCATTTATCTTTTATTTTATGCCAACTGAGATCCAGCTTGATAACGGATAAGGAACAAATAATGCATGACTCCTAATTTGACATTTTTACTGACACAAGCACCCTAAAAACAATTGGCTTTATTATTAAACATCTAACAGTGCTTCAGCTCAAACCATTGTGGCTTTTGTTGCCCTGTCATTTGTCATAGTCTACTTCTCCTGCTCTGTGTGGATGAGGATGGACATTTGGAGGAATGATAAAAGAGGTGCTGACCACTGTCGGATCTGTTGGTGTTGTATAGTAAGTTAGGAGGTGTAAAGCCAAGCGCAATGATGGGCTGATTTAATCCAGTGACACTTCAGGTCAGGTGGGAAGAAAACAACTCACAGCCACAGAGCCTCTGGAGAGAAGATGTTACTAAGTACTCAGTTCGTGAAGTATACATGGGTCACATTTCAAAATGTTGCTTTGACTCAGACTGTTGAGCTATTAATTTGAAGGGATGTATGAATGCACAGTCATTCATTTAACAAGCAGCGGGGGCCAACAGACTGAGACAATAGAAATGAAACTGACAAACAAGCTTGTTGTTTCATCCTACTTTATTTTGAGAGACAGAGAGGGGGAGAGACGTCTGCTTCATGTACAATCATATAAAAACATTTCCAATGGTTTGTGTGGACTCATGATGACAGCAGAGTGTCAAAACCTAATAATATGATGGTATTTTTCACTTTTTGGACAGGAATGGTGTTATATCACAGTATTACCATTTTTTCCCACTATAGTTAAAATCTACATGACAAACTTCAAGAATCAAAGAATTTTCATTTTACATTAAGCAAATCTGTGTTTGGGTTTAATTAATGGTCATTAAGCGAGTGCGATGGATCACGCTACAGAATCACAGTTTAACCATTTCCATGACTGTTATGTATTCTTGTGAAGAAGGACTTTATAGTGAGTTAAATCATGTGCACAAAAAATTTTGCAGAGTAAAATTTACTCAGCTGGGATAACATTTGGTCCCAGTCCAAATAGAGTTAAATATACTCTATCACAGTGTAAAATCAACTCTTATTGGAGTAGAAACACTTGATTTGACAAGACGGTAGAGCTGATTTCACTCTATAATAGAGTGGATTTTACTCTGCTTAGAATGGGACCAAATGTTATCACAGCAGAGTATATTTTACTCTGTAAAATTTACTGTGTGTGCGGCACAATGGGAAACAGAACTGGAGCTGTGTATTGATTTCAGACATCATTGATATTTTGCATTAATTTTCATTATTTCGCCCATGTTAGATTTCATTGACATAATTTTAAAAAATATTTCTGGTGTAGAACAGGTTCTCACTGGCCGGATTTCTCACCCCTTGAAACATGAGATATGTAGTGTGTGCATGGCACATTACCCAGGATAACAATCTAAAAACCTAAACACCTACGGTGCATCCGGAAAGTATTCACAGCACTTTACTTTTTCCACATTTTGTTATTTTACAGCCTTATTCCAAAATGGGTGAAATAATTTTTCCTCAAAATTCTACACACAATACCCCATAATGACAATGTGGAAAAAAGTTACCTTTTTTTGAGATTTTGCAAATTTATTAAAAATAAAAATACTTAGAAATCACATGTACATAAGTACTCACAGCCTTTGCCATGAAACTCAAAATTGAGCTCAGGTGCCTCCTGTTTCCATTGATCATCCTTGATGTTTCTACAGCTTAACTGGAGTTCAGTTGATTGGACATGATTTGGAAAGGCACACACCTGTCTACATATAAGCTCCCACATTTGAGAGTGCATGTCAGAGCACAAACCAAGCATGAAGTCAAAGGAATTGTCTGTGGACCTCCGACAGGATTGTCTCAAGGCACAAATCTGGGGAAGGGTACAGAAGCATTTCTGCTGCTTTGATGGTCCCAGTGAGCACAGTGGACTCCATCAATGGAAGAATTTCAGATCTACCAGGACTTTTCCTAGAGCTGGCCACCCGTCTAAACTGAGCAATCGGGTAGAAGGGTCTTAATCACGGAGGTGACCAAGAACTCTATAGTCACTCTGTCAGAGCTCCAGCATTCCTCTGTGGAGAGAGAAGAACCTTCCAGAAGGACAAACATCTCTGCAGCAATCCACCAGTAAGGCCTGTATGATAGAGTGGCCAGATGGCTTTTACTCCCAACTGACCTATTACCTCAACCTGACCCATTGTTTTGTGTTTTCACTTTCTTTTCCCATCATGCTGAGGTGTGGTCAGTTTGATAGGATTTTGATATGAATGAATGATTTTATTTCAGTATGGACTTATATTTTTCGATATTCATGTAGTTTACCTGCGAAAACTGCTCTAACCAAAAAGCAGATAAATAAAATTCAACATATGGCAACCAGTGGTGGGCACAGATAATAAAAAAATTAACATAGATAACAGATAATCAGATAACTGAAAAGTTATCTTTGATGAAGATAAAACAATAAACCACCCAAAAATGTATTGGAAGTTACAGATAACCGATAAATTCCAGTATTGTCTCTGTTACACTTGCAACTATACAAGTTGATTTTGAGTATTAACACCACAATCACTTCTGGCAGCATCAAAAGGACTGTAATGGAGCTGTGCAGCTCCTTCAGTGACAGACTGAGGCTCCCTCAGTGCAAGAAGGAATGATACCGCAGGTCGTTCCTCCCTGCTGCTGTCAGGCTGTACAATAACACTATGAAATAACCACATGCAATAATATGTCCACATATTCCGTGCAATATTAATATGTCCACAAATCATGTGCAATAACAACTCGTTTACAAATCCCAGCACTAATGTCACCTTATCACATCAAAATTGCACTTCACATATTGTAAATAAGATGCTCCTATCTTTTTTCAGTTCCAATCATGTTTATATATGCATATGTACTTATGTATGTACTTACGAGGTGTGTTATAAAACTATCTGACCTTTTAACTTTTTTAAAAAACTATATGGATTTGAATCAGGTGCGCTTGCATCAGCCAAGCTTGAACCTTCGTGCTCGTGCATTTTTTTCACGCCTGTCGGTTGCGTCATTCGCCTGTGGGCAGGCTTTGAGTGAGCACTGGTCCACCTCCCTCATCGGATTTTCATTCTCAGGGAAATGGCTGAGCAATTTGAGCAGCGCTGAATCAAATTTTTCCAGAAACTGTGAGAGACAGCCAGGTGGAAACCATTCGGAAGATTGAGACGGCTTTCGGTGAGGATACTCTGGGCATCACACAAATTAAGGAGCATTACAACCGGATTAAAGACGGCACACAGCGGCAGAGGGCGCACCGCGCTCCGAGCGGCCATCGACAGGCTGAAACGACCAGATCATTTCCAAAGTGACGGCTGTGTTGATCCGGGACGTCGTCTGACTACCAGAGAAATTGCAGAAGAGGTGGACATCAGCACTTTTGTGGCACATTCCACTGTTACAGGAGATTTTATAATGAAAGATGTGCAGAGGAATTCGCGTGTCGGGATGGAGCCGCTCATGGTGCACAACAAAAAGCACGTTCGTGTTGGAAGTCTCACAGGACAAGTTGTGACATGACATTTCTCGGATACTCACTCGACTGAAAAGCCACCGAAAGTCGTCTGAATCTTCCGAATGGTTTCCAACACGGACGTGCTTTTTGTTGTGCGCCATTGCGGCTCCGTCCCGACGCGCGAATTCCTCCACACGTCTTTCATTACAAAATCTCCTGTAACAGTGGAATGTGCCGCAAAAGTGCTGATGTCCACCTCAACACAGCGTTCACTTTGGAATTGATCTGTTCGTTTCAGCCTGTCAATGGCCGCTCGGAGCGCGGCGCGCCCTCCGCCGCTGTGGGCTGCTCACTCAAAGCCTGCCCACAGGCGAACGACGCAAACGACAGGCATGAAAAAACTCACACATGCGCACGAAGGTTCAAGCTTGGCTGACGCAAGCGCACATGATTCAAATCCATATAGTTTTTTAAAAAAATAAAAAGGTCGGATAGTTTTCTAACAGACCTCTTATGTATATATATATATATATATATATATATATATATATAATATTATATTATATTTCTACCTCATTCTCTTATCTTATTGTATTATTACAAGTATCATTATTATTGCTTATCCTTGCACACGCTGTTTGATGCACATTTTCCTCCACTCGCACCCATCTTGTGTGTCTTTTTTAAGAGCTGAAGTAACTTGATTTTCTCCACTGTGAGAAGACTTATCTTATCTTAACAGACCCAAACAATGAGCCAGCACTTCTGTCTTTGACATGGAGCTGTAAATAAGAACTAGAGAGCGCAGTCCCAATGCTGCACACTAAATGTGAATGTCCCTTCATGGACAGCGACATGATGCCTCCTAACTGGGCAAAATATTGATGAAGTACCCGGATGTTAATGCATTTTCAATGGAGATTCGCGACTGACACACTCAGAAAAATGCTCACAAAATACGTGTTAAAATGTCATTTTGACCTGGATATCGAGCCAGTAAAATTAAATTAAATTAAATTATGTCAGGAAAGTATTAAACTTACTCTGACACTCTCACATTCCCAAATATTAGTGTTACACGGATCTGCACTGTTAAGCTATGCTGCTAGGCTGAGCAGCTACTGGTTCAACACAGCGCGGCTCCTAAAACCATGACAGTACATTTATATATTATATTTTTGCACAGTTATCCTTTATTGACCGAGTTTCATTCATGAAGTCAGTGTAGTGTGGATACACATCTCTATGTGTGGGTGTGACTGTGAGCGGCACAGCGCGGGTCATTATAATCTCATTATTATAAGGTGCAAATAAATAAAAAAAATCCCCAGTCTTGTCGAACAATTTAAATCACTAACGACAAGTATTTTAACTAGACATTGGTCTAGCAGTGGAAAATATCAACTACACTCAACAAAAATATAAACGCAACACTTTTGGTTTTGCTCCCATTTTGTATGAGATGAACTCAAAGATCTAAAACTTTTTCCACATACACAATATCACCATTTCCCTCAAATATTGTTCACAAACCAGTCTAAATCTGTGATAGTGAGCACTTCTCCTTTGCTGAGATAATCCATCCCACCTCACAGGTGTGCCATATCAAGATGCTGATTAGACACCATGATTAGTGCACAGGTGTGCCTTAGACTGTCCACAATAAAAGGCCACTCTGAAAGGTGCAGTTTTATCACACAGCACAATGCCACAGATGTCGCAAGATTTGAGGGAGCGTGCAATTGGCATGCTGACAGCAGGAATGTCAACCACAGCTGTTGCTCGTGTATTGAATGTTCATTTCTCTACCATAAGCCGTCTCCAAAGGCATTTCAGAGAATCTGGCAGTACATCCAACCAGCCTCACAACCGCAGACCACGTGTAACCACACCAGCCCAGGACCTCCACATCCAGCATGTTCACCTCCAAGATCGTCAGAGACCAGCCACTCGGACAGCTGCTGAAACAATCGGTTTGCATAACCAAAGAATTTCTGCACAAACTGTCAGAAACTGTGTCAGGGAAGCTCATCTGCATGCTCATCGTCCTCAATGGGGTCTCGACCTGACTCCAGTTCGTCGTCGTAACCGACTTGAGTGGGCAAATGCTCACATTCGCTGGCGTTTGGCACATTGGAGAGGTGTTCTCTTCATGGATGAATCCCGGTTCACACTGTTCAGGGCAGATGGCAGACAGCGTGTGTGGCATCGTGTGGGTGAGCAGTTTTCTGATGTCAATGTTGTGGATCGAGTGGCCCATTGTGGCGGTGGGGTTATGGTATGGGCAGGCGTCTGTTATGGACGAAGAACACAGGTGCATTTTATTGATGGCATTTTGAATGCACAGAGATACCGTGACGAGATCCTGAGGCCCATTGTTGTGCCAATCCAAGAACATCACCTCATGTTGCAGCAGGATAATGCACGGCCCCATGTTGCAAGGATCTGTACACAATTCTTGGAAGCCGAAAATGTCCCAGTTCTTGCATGGCTGGCATACTCACCGGACATGTCACCCATTGAGCATGTTTGGGATGCTCTGGACCGGCGTATACGACAGTGTGTACCAGTTCCTGCCAATATCCAGCAACTTCACACAGCCATTGAAGAGGAGTGGACCAACATTCCACAGGCCACAATTGACAACCTGATCAACTCTATGCGAAGGAGATGTGTTGCACTGCATGAGGCAAATGGTGGTCACACCAGATACTGACTGGTACCCCCCCCCCCCCCCCCCCCCAATAAAACAAAACTGCACCTTTCAGAGTGGCCTTTTATTGTGGACAGTCTAAGGCACACCTGTGCACTAATCATGGTGTCTAATCAGCATCTTGATATGGCACACCTGTGAGGTGGGATGGATTATCTCAGCAAAGGAGAAGAGCTCACTATCACAGATTTAGACTGGTTTGTGAACAATATTTGAGGGAAATGGTGATATTGTGTATGTGGAAAAAGTTTTAGATCTTTGAGTTCATCTCATACAAAATGGGAGCAAAACCAAAAGTGTTGCATTTATATTTTTGTTGAGTGTAGATATAAGTGAAGAGTTAATGGTCCGTGTCATCAGGCAACACAGGTACGGCAGGAGACATACAGCTGTTTATCATCCAAATATCACAGACAAAGTGACAAGAAGAACCAAAACCACTTACTTATGGAAGGAAATATTGTCTCCCTTGTTCCTCCGTTTGTGGGTTTGCCAACATGCACAGCTTTCCGGCATATTCCACCTGTTTCTTGACGAGACTACAAGTAATAAGTGAACTTCTATGCACGCAAATCACTAACTTGCCCGGAATTAAAATGGCGATCACGCCTCCTTGACGGCACACAGTTCAGCGCTACTGCGCTCTCTAGTTCTTATATACAGCTCCATTGTCTTTGAACGTCTTGCCTCCTGTTGGAAGCTCCTGTTTACTACATGGCTTCCAGCACAGAAGCAAGCTGAGAGGAGCCATGACGCTCAACTCTCTACTCAAACACAATGCTTCCATCAGGCTGAGGTCTTGGAAAATAAAGCAGTGCTGAGTTATGGTTTGGTGCAGACCTGGGCAAACTACGGCCCGGGGGCCACATGCTTTGCGCCATGCGGCACCGCCGCAATGCGCGGAATTCCTCCGCACGTCTGTCTCAATGTGCCGAAAAAGTGCTGATGTCCACGTCTTTTCACAATTCCTGTGCTAGTCAGATGACATCCCAGATAAAACACAGCGTCCAGTTTGGAAATGAATGGCACATTCCATTGTTACAGGAGTTTTTGTCATGGAAAGAGGAGCGGAGGCTTCGCGCGTAGCGGCGGTGCCGCATGGCACACAGCAACGCCGTGATGAAGCCTCACAGGACATATTCTGGCATGTCCAGGCACATCCACAATTTCTCGGATAATCACTCGATGGAAAAACCACCGACAGCTGTCTGAACGCCATCTCAAAGCCGTCCTGTGAGACCAAAACGGAGGTGGTTTTGTCTCGCTCCAGTAGTGAATCCATCGTGACGCGCGAAGCCTCCACTCGGCTTTCCATGACAAAATCTCTTGTTAAAAGTGAAATCTGCCGGAAAATGGTTGATGTCCAGCTCTTGTGATAACCAGAGAAATGGCACACGATGGTCACGGATCCAGACAGCCATCCGTTTAGAAATGAAATGGTCGTTCAGCCTGCCGATGGCGGCTTCGGAGAGAGGCGCGCCCCACAGCCACTGGGGGCCGTCCTTAAAGCGACAGTAACACTCTTTATTCTCTACCAAGCCCGTAACATTTTCACCGAAATCCAGATAAATTTTTCTAATGGTTTCCAGCTGCCTGTCTCTAACAGTTTCTGAGAAAATTCTGATGGAAAAAAACGCCCAAATCATTCCGCCATTTCCTGGCAATGAAACAACGATGAGAGGGCTGGACCACTCCTCACTCAAAGCCTGCTCACAGGCGAATGACGCAACCGACAGGTGTGGAAAAACTCACGCATGTGCACGAGGGTTCAAGCTTGTCTGACGCAATCACACGTGATTCAAATCCATATGGTTTTTGAAAAAATAATAAGGTCAGATACTTTTCTAATAGACCTTGTATTATTACAATAATAAAAATTACCTATAAAAGCTATTAAATAGGTAATTTTTTGTAAAATTTGTAATGGGAGACAGCCGAGTTATTGATGGTGTGGCCCTCGGACATAATTCAGGCTCCCTATGTGGCCCCGTGTAAAGATTAATTGCCCACCCCTGGTTTGGTGTATAAATAAAATCAATACTGATAGAATAACTTCATTAATGTAAATTATGTCATTTGTACAAAGTTAAAATATAACATATATCTTTTAATGTTGAATAATGCACTAATTCTGAAGTTTTGTAACAAACACAGACAGATCGCAAAGGATTCTGGGTAAAATGTGCCTCCGCTAAACAATGATTGGTTGAGTCATTCATTATGTAAACCAACACGTTAATGTGACGTGTGTTGGTGTTTACAGACAAATGTGCTTTTGTAAAATATTCCATTTTTTTATTTGTAAAAACAGGCATTTAAAAAAAAAAAGCCAAGTTGTAATTACATAACCGTCTGGTATAACCGGTATCAAAATAAACAGAACACTGCCATGATCTACTGGTGCCAGACGTTCAGTACTTAAGCTGGGTTTACACTGTGCGGGTTTTGGCCCTTTTTCATCTGATTTTTCATTTGTGCAAGAATTTTTTGGATCGCACTGAGTTTCAGGTTAATCGCACGTCCTGCATCGTTTAGTATACATGGAGTAAGCAGCTGCGTTTAACATCTCATGACCACCTCTCGCACTGTGCATGTGCAAACACTGCAGACCTGTCTTGTAATGTTTTTTTGTTTGTTTGTTTGTTTTGTTTTTAAACTTTGTCTCCCATTGAGAGTTTTTGTACATTAAGTTTGAAAAAAAGCTTCTGTTTACGTTTTGCTTTTGGAAACACGAGTCCGACGTGTGGTTTTTGAACGTACAATGTGTGTGAGAACATAAATCGTGTGCTCTGAACTTTTACACCGTGCAGTTCTGTGGTACAGTTTGAGCTGGAACCGACTACAGTGATTGAAAATATCAGCCCAGCTTCAGTTTGAATACTGCCATGAACACTAATGGCCAGTAGATGGCAGTAGAGACTTGCCAAAACAAAATTCCAGATAATCTGTATCTGCTGCTACTCTGCTACATTTAAGATGCATGGAATTTAATAAACACAAACACAATAATGTCTATAAACCTAGAGAATATATTCACAAGAGTTTTAGGCACTAGAGTTTAATGCTATTATCCGTGAAGCCTGATCAGAGTGTCTCAAATGCATGTGCTTTATTGTGAATTAACCCTCTTGCTCTGTGAGTCAGCAGGTACATTTCTGGAAAATGTTTCACTCTGCATTTCTTTTCATTTCTCGGAGGGTGAAGTCAGTCTGAGGAAATGCAGAAACAGCACAATAGCGAACAGACAGAGTGAAACAAACATTACAACATCAGATCATGAATATGAATATGTTATTTTCAGGAGCTATGGATTTTCTAACAGCTCGTGGATCTGCACAAGCGTCACGTACCACCCTGTTCAGTGCTACATACAGAGAGGAAATGACCCACTTCGCCTCTACTCTTCATTTTTGAGAGGGTCTGTCAGATTTCAGATCCAGATGTGTACGCCATCTGCTGGCTGCCGGAGCAGGACGCTATTTGAATCCTGTTATAACTGACGGCTTTGTGTATACATGCATCTGAAACACACAACAGTGTTTTTACAGGCTACCTGAAAATGCAGCTGTATTTCTTACACTGGAAAAGTTGGGAATACATTATTTTCACGAGGTATGGATTGACGGCCAGCTCGCGGATGTGCATTAGTTTTGCGCGTGCCGCCCGGTTAAGTGCTAGGTACAGAGAGGAGATTACACACCTTCACCCCAACTCTTTTAATTATTTTTACTGTGACTGCATTGAAATGAACATAGTTATCACAATGTTATGAACACTTACATAAACTTTGCAATTAATCTGCAGCTCTGTTCTTAATGTTAGCAGCACCTTGTTTGCATTCTATTCAATATCACGCTGGGATGTTTGCTCAGAGTGACATAAACACTGTTGGAAGCACTCAGAAAAACGAGTTCTAATGGGTTAGTTTGTTTTCGGCAGTCTCCGTAGCTGCTTGTTTTGATTGGCGTATGCTTACAGACTGTTCAGACTTTCAGAAATGAATGCATGTATATCATCACATGACCTCTAATAGACAAAATCTGACTTGTTATAAATTCTGTGCAACATGTCCTTTAATGTAAAAAAAAAAAAAAAAAAGTATCAGAACAATCAATATTTTGGTATCCTTCCACCCATCAGATATTAATCACACAGGAGTGTTTTTTTGTTGTTGTTGTTGTTTTTGTTTGTTTGTTTGTTATTTAAGGGTTTATGTGAGTATAGCTGGTAATTTGATAATCTGTCATGATAAATTCATTTAGTAGTCTTATGTGTTATCTGATCACACTATTGCTTTCGATACCGCTACAAATGCACTGGGAATTCCAGTAGCCAGTTTACTAACTCAGCTAGAGGTGGGCAGATCAATCCTAATATCAATAATATCGATACCATCTCTGGTATTGATATTGCACGAACCTCGTGTAAAAAGATCGATACTCAAGCTTTTTTCTCTCCCACACACACTGACTGCTGCACACGCAGATTCATCAAAGTCTCCTCTCTGTCTGTAAGAGCAGCGCTGCGCTGTGTCACACAACACAGAGCAGTGCACCCTTGTATTGTGGTTTGTCAGCCCTCTACCTCAGGAGATTTTTTTTAAATAAAAAAAGATAATAAAATGTAAAAAAAAAAAAATGTAATGTAAAAAAAAAATGTTGATTGTGATAATAAATATTTTGCTGTCACGTACAGTGTTTGGCGAAATTCTATCCTAGGTCTTTTGGATCCTTTGGATCTATGAAGCTTAAATATGAAAAAGTATCGGTATCGATATCGGCGATACTGGGCCTGTATTTACTTGGTATCGGATCAATACCAAAATTCCTGGTATTGCCCAGCTCTAAACTCAGCTAACATCCTGAAACGTTTAGCTGAGTCATAGCATGAGTGATCTTTATGCTTTGTGCTTTGCTAATGTTTTCATTATTGGATTAGCTTTTCAGATAACTTTGAAAACCATCATCGGATGAATTATCTTCCAGTAAGTTTTGGTCCAATACTTTTTAGATATCAAACAAATTTTTGCAGGTGAAGTAAATAAATCTGAAACAGTTTGTAAAGTCATTTGTAAAGTCTGATATCAAAGATTTCAGTGCTTACCTGTTAAACGTTTTGTAGCAGATGAAAGGCTCTATTCTCTGTAAACAGAGGAGAGCTGGTTTCAGGAGAAACTGCTCTACCCCCAGCAGTCAGAAAAGATCTGATCACAAGATAATTGCTCTTGACACCATACTAAATCACTGGCAATATCACCCAAGTCATCCAGAGGCATACAGTTTTAACTTATGGTTAAAATTTTAGCCAAACTAACTTAGGACATTATTTAAATTAACACCACTTCTGAAGTTTTACACTAATTTTTAAGGTTTTAGTGTTGACATGCTGTGTCCAGGTGCATTATGGGTAATCTCAGTGCATTCATGACAGGAGAAATGCATTTGAGACACTCTGATCAGGCTCCACATGGACAACAGCATTAAACTATTTGTATATTGTGCCTAAAACTCTCGTGAATATATTCTCTGGGTTTATAGACGTTGTTATTGTGTTTCTCTTATGTAAAAATGCCAGAAGAAGCTCAGGTTGCTTCTCCATTATTTTCAAATGGAATCACTGTGAGTTGCAATTGATTTCTGTTTCCTATAACTGTTATGTGGGCCGCTGAAGAGGAGGTACTGCTGGCCCACCACCACCAGAGGGCGCCCTGCTTGGAGTGCGGGCTCCAAGCACGGGAGGGCGCCAGACCCAGAAGAAGTGACAGCTGTCACTCATCGCACCAGCTGTCACTCATCTACACCACTATATAAGCCGGACTGCAACTCCACCTCCCCGCCGAGAAATCAACTACCGAAGAGGTAATTTTCTCTGCTGACTCAAATCGTTGAGTGATAATCTGAACTTCTTTTGCAGCCGTTATCCTGTGGTGTTTGTCCTTATCTGTGGGATTGGCGTTTGGTGTGATCAGCGACGGCTTCGCCTCACACCCCAAACCAGATAAGTGGTTAAACAGGAGCTGCACGAGTGTGTGATTGGAGGTGGAGGTGCTCCCTCCTAACTGAGTGCAGACGGTGGATTACTGAGTGTGCGACTTCACACTCATCCATCCTGTCTTGTTTTCTGCCAGCAGTACCAAGGTCGACAGCCGAAGACAGAGGCCACCTGGGGACTCGGGACTTGGCGGCTCCGGTGTTCTTCAGGCCGTTGGTGGTGGAAGCCGTGTGGGACACGGCTCATCTCTCGTCAGGGGTCTTCTATCTTCGAGCCTGCCCACACGTCACCTGGTGTTAATTGACTTTATATATTTTGTGTGTTTAGTTGTGTGTTGTCACAACATTAAATTGTTACTTATTGGCTTATTCATTGTCCGTTCCATTGCGCCCCCTGTTGTGGGTCCGTGCTACGACACCTTCCCAACAATAACGTCCTAGTTATTGTCCTACAACACTGTCATTTTTGTTCCAGAGTAATATATATATATATATACGAGGGCTGTCCGTAAAGTATAGGTCCTTTTTATTTTTTTCAAAAACTATATGGATTTCATTCATATGTTTTTACGTCAGACATGCTTGAACCCTCGTGTGCATGCGTGAGTTTTTCCACGCCTGTCGGTGACGTCATTCGCCTGTGAGCACTCCTTGTGGGAGGAGTCGTCCAGCCCCTCGTCGGAATTCCTTTGTCTGAGAAGTTGCTGAGAGACTGACGCTTTGTTTGATCAAAATTTTTTCTAAACCTGTGAGACACATCGAAGTGGACATGGTTCGAAAAATTAAGCTGGTTTTCAGTGAAAATTTTAACAGCTGATGAGAGATTTTGAGGTGATTCTGTCGCTTTAAGGACTTTTCACGGTGCGAGACGTCGCGCAGTGCTCTCAGGTGGCGTCATCAGCCTGTTTCAAGCTTAAAACCTCCACATTTCAGGCTCTATTGATCCAGGACGTCGTGAGAGAACAGAGACGTTTCAGAAGAAGTCGGTTTCAGCATTTTATCCGGATATTCCACTGTTAAAGGAGATTTTTTTAATGAAAGACGTGCGGACGGGTCCGCGCGTCGGGACGCAGCCGACGCGGCGCGGCGGCACAGGAAAAACACCTCCGTGTTGATAACCATTTGTTAAAATCCAGTTGGCTTTTGATGGCTTTCAGTGGAGTGAGTATATGAGAAATTGTTTATCAGCTGGAGATGTTCCAACTTGTCCTAAAGGCTTCCAGCAGAGGTGTTTTTCCTGTGACGGAGCGTTGCGGCAGCTGCGAGCCGACGCTGCAATCCGCCTGCACATCTTTCATTAAAAAAATCTCCTTTAACAGTGGAATATCCGGATAAAGCGACAGAATCACCTCAAAATCTCTCATCAGCTGTTAAACGTTTCACTGAAAACCAGCTTAATTTTTCGAACCATGTCCACTTCGATGTGTCTCACAGGTTTAGAAAAAATTTTGATCAAACAAAGCGCCAGTCTCTCAGCAACGTCTCAGACAAAGGAATTCCGACGAGGGGCTGGACGACTCCTCCCACAAGGAGTGCTCACAGGCGAATGACGTCACCAACAGGCGTGGAAAAACTCACGCATGCGCACGAGGGTTCAAGCATGTCTGACGTAAAAACATATGAATGAAATCCATATAGTTTTTGAAAAAAATAAAAAGGACCTATACTTTACGGACAGACCTCGTATATATATATATATATATATATATATATATACATATATATATATATATATATATATATATATATATATATATATATATATATATATATACATATATATATATATATATATATATATATATATATATATATATATATATATATATATAATGTCTGAAATTCAGTTTGCGTTTTTTAAATTCCACGCAGATTAAATGTACCACAGGATTATTTGGATATTTTGTTTTGGCAAGTTTTCATGGTCTCTAATGCCATCTACTGGCCAGTAGTGTTCATGGCAGTATTCGCCCTAAGTATTGAGATATATCCGCGCCTGAGAGTTGTTGCAGCCTCTTGCAGCAGCTAAAGAAATAAAAATGTACATTTTTGCTGTATAATGTTGATTTACAATTGTCATCGTGGACTCTGTTGTTTAAACTGCAGCATCTCTGTGGCACGAGAAAAAAATAATAACAAAAACTGGTACGCAAAGGATTAAGGAATACCAACACACACATCACATCACATTAACATGTTGGTTTTTACATAGGATGACTGAGTCAACCAATCAGTGTTAGCAGAGGCTCATTTACCCATAATCCCTTTGGCATCTGTCTGTGCTTCTTACAAAACTAGTGCATTATTTAAAATTAAAAGATATGTGTTATCTGGGGGGTTCCCATGATGCACTGTTTCTTTCTCTTTTTGCTCTGTATGCACCACTCTGCATTTAATCATTAGTGATCGATCTCTGCTCCCCTCCACAGCATGTCTTTTTCCTGGTTCTCTCCCTCAGCCCCAACCAGTCCCAGCAGAAGACTGCCCCTCCCTGAGCCTGGTTCTGCTGGAGGTTTCTTCCTGTTAAAAGGGAGTTTTTCCTTCCCACTGTAGCCAAGTGCTTGCTCACAGGGGGTCGTTTTGACCGTTGGGGTTTTACATAATTATTGTATGGCCTTGCCTTACAATATAAAGCGCCTTGGGGCAACTGTTTGTTGTGATTTGGCGCTATATAAAAAAATTTATTGATTGATTGATGATTGATTATATTTTAACTTTGTACAAATGACAGAATTGACATTAATGGAGTTATTCTATCCAGATTCTTTTTTTTATCAAAACCATAAGTCAAAACTGCTTTGTTTTCCAAGACCTCTGTCTCATTGAGACCTTGCTATATTCTGTTAAGAAATAATGATTGTGTGTGTGTGTGTGTGTGTGTGTGTGTGTGTGTGTGTGTGTGTGTGTGTGTGTGTGTGTGTGTGTGTGTGTGTGTGTGTGTGTGTGTGTGTGTAGTTGAACTTCGCTGCTGCAAGCTATGTAGTAAACAGGAGCTTCCAGCAGTGGGCAGGGCACACAAAGACAGAAGTGCTGACTCATTGTTTGGGCTGTGGTCGCCTTTAATGCTACTAGAAGCGATTGTGGTGTTAAAACTCAAAATCAGGTTGTTAGTAGTTGCAAGTGTACTGGAGTTATCGGTTAGCTGTAGCTTCCAATAAATTTATGGGCGGTTTATCGGTTTAGCTTTATAAAAGATAACTTTTCAGTTAGCTTATTAGCTGTTATCAAAGCTAACTTTTTGTTTAGCTGTGCCCACCACTGGATGCCAAATAGTGCAGCAGATAATAGAATATTTACTGATGAATATTTCAAATGGTGAAACAAGCACCAACTTCAGCACAAATACACCTAAGACATTACTCTTTTGAAAAAAACTGATTGTCACTTCAGTTTTCAGTAGGCAGTCAGGTAGGGGTCAATTGAACAATTACACAAGGATCAAAATTAAGATACTCCAATCATATTGAAAACTATAGCACGATATTTGTCTGATCATAAATATTCAATATGCAGGAACACAGTGCAATGTGTAACCACATCGCGCAGCTGCTGTGAAAATAAAGAGTACATGCCACCCACGGGATTCGAATCTGGAATTTCCAAAAGCTCCGATTGCCAGTCAGACACTTTACCACTGAGCTACCATCACTGTCCTATGAAAGGTGCAGGAAAATGCCTGATATCAAGAAGGACATGGACGTATTTAAGAAAAAATAAATCCACACACCATATTAAAAACACCGCATTTTATTGAATCCCTCTTATCAAGCGGGCAATACAAATATGATCTGTCTGTTCCTCTGTAGATGGCCCATGGTCACAGAGGTACAGTCATGAAATTACATGAATGAGAAGCAGGGCACTCTTATCATGTCCACATCTGCTGACAGCATGTACAGCCGGCCCCGCGTGCGTCTTGTGAATGGCACGCAACAGGACAGACACCATGTCATGTGGAACAGAGCTCACGTGGGTGACATGACATTCAGATCACTTGCTGCGTTATTATGATCTGACAGTCTGTTTCACCTGGGACAGTCTGTCAATGTGTGCGGTGTGCGCATGCTCACTGCAGCCCATTGCAACAGTGATATACAGTTGTATGCAAACGTTTAGGCACCCCTGATGATTTACATGGTTTTCCTTTATAAATCATTGGTTGTTTGGATCAGCAATTTATATCATATGCCAGACAAACATAGTGATATTTGAGAAGTGAAATGAAGTTTATAGGATTTACAGAAAGTGTGCAATAATTGTTATGTGTCGGACGCAGCTCGGAGAACCGACCAGCGTTTGAAGGACCCAGTATGAAATAAGCAGAGCACGGTACAAAGGCTAACTGAATTTAATACATAACAGTGATAATATAACAACAAAAAGGTGCGGCCTGGCGTGGTGCGCTCCCAGCAGCACTAACGGTCCGGAGCCAGAAGTTGTTTCGGACCCAAGGACCCCGCCGACACCCCCCAGGTGGCCGCAACAACCGAGTCTGTGAAAGAAGGAACCATTATGTGAGTCCACACTCTACACACAGAACACTTAAAGGTGTACAAACAGCAAACACTTCCTGGCTTGATTACTGATCAGCTTCCCAACCTGCAGGCATGGAACATCCAGTTCACAAAACTCCACCGCAGTGAAAGCTGATACATGACTAACAAACAGCTCAATACAATAAGGTGTGAGGGACACCACATTTACTGACTGTATAACTGTTAGTCACAAAATCTAACGTACCTCAGGAAGTGTGCTGACGAGCGTGAGACCTCACCCCCTCCTCTTTCACAGACTGTGCATCAAACCTGGACGTTCTCAGCATCCGCTGTTGATGAGATGGCTCCCGAGACGACGATCTCACCCGTCTGGTCACAAGGTCGAGTCTCTGGCAAATACACACTGTGCACTCCAGTCTTAAATGCCAACATGTTCCAATCCATCCAGATGCACCACAGCTGTGAGTCCTGACGAGTCGCAGGTGATCAGGGTGAGGTCCTGACAGCCTCAGCAACACAGCCACTCAGTCCCAAACGCAAGCCACCTGGGAGGAAAACCAAAAAACAGAAACAAACCGGCAGCCAGGCCCCCCCAGCCATATAACAATAATTGTTTAAACAAAATTAGGTCGGTGCATAAATTTGGGCACACCAACAGTAAAATACATCAATATTTAGTAGATCCACCTTTTGCAGAAATAACAGCCTCTGAATGCTTCCTATAGCTTCCAATGAGAGTCTGGATTCTGGTTGAACGTATTTTGGACCATTCTTCTTTGCAAAACATCTCCAGTTTATTCAGGCATAGCAGTCATTTGCAGTCATTTGACATGTTTATATTTATATATATATAGTGAACATACTGACGAGGAATTTTTATGTAGCTGTGTTCAGGGGATATCTAAAGAAAATGGCTTGAGAAAAAGTTATGGATATAACTTGCATTCTGTGATACTTTTTACTGAGCAAAAGAGAACTAGGATGGTGTTTGCATATTAGCTTTAAGTCAGTATTTCACAGTTTTGTTTGGTTAACGTGGAACAGATATTGTCTTTGTTGTTGTTTAGCCTGTCATGGGTCATTGATTCCAAGGAATCCATCAGTTTAAACCTTTATAAACTCATGAACACAACCATGAAATTACATCTTAATATCCAATGAACCTTTGTGAAATTCAGAGAGAGAATTGGCATTTTGACAATTCCATCTCAAATCTCTTCTACCTCCCTTTTTGTATGATTTTGTTGCTCTTGCACTTTGTGACACAATGATATTAGGCTTGACCTTCTATGCTGCAGCAAAGATTGGGACGTCATTAACTGTGACTGGCTGCTTCACTCTCCTGTGCTGAAAAACATATCAACAATACCAAAGAAAACTCAAAACCCTTGAAGCATTTATATGTCATGTCGCTAAGTACAGAATTATGAGACAAAAAATTATCATTGCTCAGTGGAATATGTGACATTGAGTTGAGATGTTTGAACTAAATGCCTTTATTTGCTAAATGAGAATGTTTGAGTATTTCTTAATCAGCACACTTAACAATGTTAAATACTAACTTGAATAATTAGCAACACTTTCATGGTAGCAAGTAATTTCTGAAGACAGCAGACATTTTTCAGATGGTTGATTTTGGTATACGGCTCTTAAGAGTGGGTGAGTCAGGCATCACATAATGGTGTGCTGCGTTGCCTTCATGATGTGCCAGGAGGACGGACGAGTCACCACAGCATTTTTTTAAATGTCCAAATATTATGTTGCAGAGCAGCACACACAAGCTGATGTTCCCCTCACAAGGCAACTGGTAGATGTCTTCTTTGATACAAAGTCATTCCAGCTGTCCCCAAGAATCCTTCCTCCAAAGAGTGAGAGTTTCAGAGACATTCCATCAATGCTTTAGGTCACTGTTTAGCATCCAAGTCCCACAACCACACAGTAAGATAGAAAGCACCAGGACCTGAAGGACCTGGTTGTCCTTGGCCTGCAAAACTGTTTGCTTCGCCCAACATTTCTGTCCAGGGACCTCATGACTCCATAAGCTCTTGCAATGCATCTCTTGATGTCAAAGGCCAAGGACCCACAGATGTGAACTTCACTGCAGAGACAAGTGAACCTCTCTAAAGAATGGAAGCTTCCACTGCATACAAATACAGTTCTGAAGGGTGAGTCCAGGAAGTCACTGAATACATGGATCTTAGTGTTGATTCAGTTCAGTGGTCTGCATTTAAAAAAGTGCAGACCCCCACAGCCCTGGATGGCTCGGGTGTCGGGGGGGCCACGTGTGCTTCCTGGCCCGGGGGGTGCGTCTCGTCTCTTTCCTGGGGGCCGGGCCCCGCCCTCATGTGCCAGTGGTCCCTGCCTGCGCTCTGGGTTCAGTTGCAGTGGCTCCTTTGCTCCCCATCCCCGCCACCACTCGCTCCTCCCTCCGGTGCCGTGGGCGGGGTGGTGCGGTTCTGTTCCCCCCCCCTTGGTGGGCCCTGCCAGCGCCCTGCGTGCTTCCCTCGGATGTGGGGTTACTTCCTGTGCCTCTGTTGGGGGGGGCATTCCGGCGCTGTCGGGCCGCTCCCTTGTTGGTCTGTCGTGCTGCCCCGGTGGCTCTTGTGGCTGCCCTTCCTGGCCCCTGTGCCCCTCCGCTTTCCTTTTTCGGCTGGTTCCTCCTGGGGCCCTGCATCCTGGGCCCTTTTCCGTTGTTGCTTGCGGTCGGCCGTATGGCTTCCAACGTGCCGGAGTGATCCATGTCATATGGTAAGGTTCTGTACTTTTATCTTGGCCCAACACACCAGCCACAGTAGTGATCGGATATATAGCTGTGATCCGGGTCTCTGTGTGTGGCTGGTCACGTGTTCGTGGTCGACACCACAATTCGGTTTTGAGTGCTCTCAAGGGGATCAAGACTCTGGTGTCCTAGATTAGGGAATGAATGCTCACTAACTAGAACAACAGACTGTCGCTGTCACTGCTTGTTCATGTGTGATG
This sequence comes from Thalassophryne amazonica, assembly GCF_902500255.1. Lineage (NCBI taxonomy): Eukaryota > Metazoa > Chordata > Actinopteri > Batrachoidiformes > Batrachoididae > Thalassophryne > Thalassophryne amazonica. The sequence continues at coordinate 86,225,321 of NC_047114.1, read as the reverse complement.
GTTTGTTCCGGCATGTTTTATGTTGGGGCCCCGTCTCCTCGGTGTCTCACTTCACAGTTATTGTTTTCACCACTTGTCTTTCGTTTTTGTCTGTCTTCATGTTGTTTTGGTGGTCAGTCCTTCCTGATAGAAGTTGTCAATCGGCTTTGAGTAGGATCTTGTAGGGTGATCGGGAAGGGCGGATGGCGGTCACACACGCACACCACATTCACTCATGCACTACATACCTTCTGTCCTGCAAGAGTAAATTGCATATATGTGTATTAATGTTCATAAATGGTTCTGCCAGTGTGGCATTTACCATTACTATATATGCAGGCGGGGGGGGAAGAAACAAAAAAAAGCGCTCTCCCAAATGCAACGCATGCTCAGAGTATGTTACAGTGATGCCTCCTATTCTCACACACACACACACACACACACACACACACACACACACACACACACACACACACACACACACACACACACACACACACACACACGCCATTTGCTGCTATGCAAAATACTCTACTGCACACTGGGAGCAACTTGGGGATGAGGGACCTTGTCCAAAGGGCCGTTAGTGATTTGAACAGAGGGTTCCTCTGGTCACCAGCCCATCCGTTTGACATCTAGACCATCACATCCCTGTGCCACATGTCAAATGCTGCAATCAAGGCATCCACTGTTTCCTAATAATCACAGTGAACACACACTTGCCACGTTGTCAATGTGTCCGTTCTCTCTGATTAATACTGCCCATGTGCTGCATTTTTCATTCATTCATTGAGTTTCACCCACTTATCCAGGTCTAAGTCATGGTGGCAGCAGAGCAAGCAGCTCCTCCCTGACTTCCCTATCATTGGCCAAGTCCTGTAACTCTTCCTGGGGCATCTCAACACATTACCAAGCTAGTTTGGAAATATAATCTCTCCAGCATGTCCTGGGTCTTTCCCTGGATGTCCTCCCAGTTGGATGTGCCTGGAAGACCTCCCCAGGGAGACGACCAGGGGGCATCCTTACCAGGTGCCCGAACCACCTCAACTGGCTGCTTTCGATGCAAAGCAGCAGGGGCTCTATCCCAAGTCTGTCCCGGATAGTTGAGCTTCTCACCTCGTCCAGGAGTGTAAGCCCAGACACCCAACAGAAGAATCGCCTTTCAGCTGCTTAATCTTATTCTTTCAGTCATTGCCCAAACTTCATGATCACTGGTGAAGACAGGAGTGCAAATCAACTGGTAAATTGAGAGCGTCACCTTTCAACTCAGTTCCTTCTTCACCATGATGGTCTAGTACATCATCCATAGAACATCAAAAGCAGTCCAAATCCGCCTGTCCGTCTCATGCTCCAACATACCCTCACTCATGAATAACACCCCGAGATACTCTAAATCCTCCAGTAGGGATACTAACTCTCCCTTGACCCAGAGGGGACTATCCACCCATTTCCAACAGAGGACCATGGTCTTAGATTTGGAGGTGCTGATTCTCATCCCAGTCACTTCACACTCACCTTCAAGCCTGCCCAGTGCACACTGGAGGTCACCGCCTGATGAAGCCAACAGAACCACATCATTAGCACATCACACCAATTAGCTAAACTGCAGGATTGTCTTACAGACATAAAGACATGGATGATCTCTAATTTCCTGCTTTTAAACTCAGATAAAACTGAAGTTATTGTACTTGGCCCCACAAATCTTAGAAAGATGGTGTCTAACCAGATCCTTACTCTGGATGGCATTACCCTGACCTCTAGTAATACTGTGAGAAATCTTGGAGTCATTTTTGATCAGGATATGTCATTCAAAGCGCATATTAAACAAATATGTAGGACTGCTTTTTTGCATTTACGCAATATCTCTAAAATTAGAAAGGTCTTGTCTCAGAGTGATGCTGAAAAACTAATTCATGCATTTATTTCCTCTAGGCTGGACTATTGTAATTCATTATTATCAGGTTGTCCTAAAAGTTCCCTAAAAAGCCTTCAGTTAATTCAAAATGCTGCAGCTAGAGTACTAATGGGGACTAGAAGGAGAGAGCATATCTCACCCATATTGGCCTCTCTTCATTGGCTTCCTGTTAATTCTAGAATAGAATTTAAAATTATTCTTCTTACTTATAAGGTTTTGAATAATCAGGTCCCATCTTATCTTAGGGACCTCGTAGTACCATATCACCCCAATAGAGCACTTCGCTCTCAGACTGCAGGCTTACTTGTAGTTCCTAGGGTTTGTAAGAGTAGAATGGGAGGCAGAGCCTTCAGCTTTCAGGCTCCTCTCCTGTGGAACCAGCTCCCAATTCAGATCAGGGAGACAGACACCCTCTCTACTTTTAAGATTAGGCTTAAAACTTTCCTTTTTGCTAAAGCTTATAGTTAGGGCTGGATCAGGTGACCCTGAACCATCCCTTAGTTATGCTGCTATAGATGTAGACTGCTGGGGGGTTCCCATGATGCACTGTTTCTTTCTCTTTTTGCTCTGTATGCACCACTCTGCATTTAATCATTAGTGATCGATCTCTGCTCCCCTCCACAGCATGTCTTTTTCCTGGTTCTCTCCCTCAGCCCCAACCAGTCCCAGCAGAAGACTGCCCCTCCCTGAGCCTGGTTCTGCTGGAGGTTTCTTCCTGTTAAAAGGGAGTTTTTCCTTCCCACTGTAGCCAAGTGCTTGCTCACAGGGGGTCATTTTGACCGTTGGGGTTTTACATAATTATTGTATGGCCTTGCCTTACAATATAAAGCGCCTTGGGGCAACTGTTTGTTGTGATTTGGCGCTATATTAAAAAAAAATTGAATTGAATTGAATTGATCCGCAAAAAGCAGAGATGCAACTTTGAAGTCACCAACCTGGACACCTTCCAGTCCCTAGCTGCACCTTGAAATCCTGTCCATGAACATCACAAACAGGATTGGTGACAGGATTGGTGTCCAAGGAAAAACTGCTCTCCTGATAACATGTCTGTCTCTAGATGCACACTCAGATATGCTCCATGCATGCATGCACACTGGCATATGCATTTATTGAAGAACCTCAATTTGTACAAAGAGGTGAAGGAGAATTTTTTTTATGCCTTTCAGCACCATGGACAGTAACTAGCACATTTATTTAATGCTTAATGCTTCCTGATTTGACCATGTCCTCACTGCATATTTTTTTAACATGTCCAGAGCTGGACCATGTCCTTCACATCCATGGAGAATGCATCACATCCTTAACAGTTTCTACTGCATTTCTAAGAAGTTGTTCAGGTTCTTTCTTCTTCCTCAGTTTTTTGAGATACTGTGGAAACATGAGCTGGGGTATAATGGTCTATCATTTCACCTTCACAATGCCTTAAGAAAACATTTCAGGAAGTTGCAGTTTGCATTACCCTCAAGTGTAAAAATTCCTTGGCATTAGTCTGTTAGTAATGATAAAATGAGGCTTTTATGAAAGATGTTATTCCCCAGCAAGTTTCCACGGCGAGCTGGTTTCTTGCTTAAAATGATCACTTCCCTGAAGGTGTGAAGTCAAAGCAGGCAGCAAGAGAATGATTATAGAAAAAAATTTATGGCTGCTTTGCGCTGGTCTCTCAACAGTTCTTCGGCTGGCGTGACGGCACAAATTTCTCCTTTCAGTGCTTCTGTTTACTTTGGTCTGAAAAATTGCTTTTCTCATTAGCAGCTGATGCAGGAGTCTGTTTTTGTTTTATTTTGTTGTCATACTGTGAGTAAAGCTCCAGTTCCCCGCTGCTAACCAAAGTTAACCATGACAACAAATGAAAATTTGTGCTTTTGTAATCACTCTCACTGTGTCTGTGTCCATGTCACATGCTGTCTGTCTCTTCCTCTTCATGTCCTGCCATCAAGGTCTGAGCTCTGAGCAGATGTCCAACGTTGCTGAAGCACAAGAAGAGACTTTAAAAAGCCTCAGTACATGATATGGGTAAACTGTTCCAAATTCTACTGTTCCAAGATCATATTAAAGGAGGTGTTATTGTTTATATTTTCTCTCTTCTACAAGGCCTTTAGAGGATAGCTTTGTGTCAGCTCTCTATGTGTGGACGCGTATGATCCACACAGATCAACAATATACAAACTTTTTATTTTGATTGATTCAGTCAGTCGGAAGTGTAGCCCTGTCTCATCGGCTGGGCCAATAATCGGCATTGGGCAATAATCAGCCAATTATTGCCCGATGCGATTATCGGCCTGGATGATAATCAGTCTATCCCATCAACAGGACTGATCAGCCGATTATAGGCCAGCCGGCCATCGACCCAAACAGTAATTGGTTCATCCCATCAGCAGGACTGATCGCCCGATTTTCAGCCAGCCTGTCATCGGCCAGCCGGTTGATAATCGGCCAGCTGATAATTGGGCTAGTAACCGATCATCAGTGTATCCCACCTCCGCCAAGTACTTTTTGTTACCATTTCCACTTGTCTGTTTGTTAGGAAGCCGTATGTCTCAAAAGGACATGAATGCCTTGGTATCCAGTGGTCAGTGATGAAGGCATTCCATTTTGGTCCAGATCTGGCTCAATCTGAGCATCTGCCATCTTGCACCTGTAGCAGTTCCGCAATGTGGTGACGCAGAGATGCCACCAGCATAGCCTCTTAGACTTGACTTGGGTCAAGAAGGAATGGAACTTGTGTTTAATCCTTCAGCCCATTTCCTCTAATTATGGCCCTGCTCAATGAAGTTGGGGAGCCTTGTATTTCCACCCCATCCATCTGGTCATCCCTCCAGGCATCCATCTGCCTGTAAACTTTTCACTTCTGTACAATAACTAAAAATTAGAGGAGGCTACAGGAAAGTTCCATTAGAAAAAGACCATCATCTGTTATCAAATATGGCCACTATCACATGGAAGAAATGTCTAAAAGATGAAATTGGAGTATAAATTTTAAGGAAGACTCCTAACAGTACACAACATACGGCCAATACAGATGCCATTTTGACATTTCATTTCCATGCAATAACTGTAGAATACCTCATCTGAGTGAAAGCATTTCTTGGTGGCTAATTGGGGGATGCTCGAGGAAGGTTCTTTTCAAAAATGGCCATCATCTGTTATCCAACATGGTCATCATGGATGCTATGTTGATTTTAGTTTCTGTGCAATAAACACCTTTTCAACTTGAAACCATTTTTGTTGATGGTGTATTAGGGGAGAATAGAGGAAGTACAGTATCTTTTTAAAAATGGTCAATACACCACATATCAATTGTAAAGTAGCCATCTTTGTGACATAAAACACCATATACCATTTTTTAAAGTCCTAGTCTTTCACTACAGAAATAAGTTCCAGGCTGTATACCTGTGCTATAAAATCACACACCAGCTTAACATAGGAGTGGGGTGTGTGTGTGTGTGTGTGTGTGTGTGTGTGTGTGTGTGTGTGTGTGTGTGTGTGTGTGTGTGTGTGTGTGTGTGTGTGTGTGTGTGTGTGTGTGTGTGTGTGTGTGTGTCGCATGCTTTGTGTTGCTCTTTCCTCTTCCTGCTTTTGATCTCATATCATTCCTTTAGTCAGGATCAAAGAAATCAGATGGTAAAGTGGACAAACAAAGTGTGACAAAACCAACATTCGTAGGAATGTTCAAAGAATACATTTCAGTTATCAGGATGAAAGACCATGATTAAAGTTCAGTAGTCAGAATGTAAAGTCAGTATCAAACATGAGTGAGCAAGATTAATGTTCAGTTTCAAAATTGAGCAAGAAGGATCAAAGTTTAGTGATCAGGATCAAAGATCAATGAACATGATAAAAGATAACCAAACACAGATAAGTGATCAGGAAAAAGATCAGATCTTGTTAACAGTGTAGCAATAAGAAACCAAGGTAAGCAATCAGGATCTAAGAATGTAAAGAACAGAGCCAAGGAATAACTCTCTTACAATACTGATGTACGAAATAAAATGTCATGGTTCAGCTTGTGTCTTCAGGTTGTCCTTTTTTTTGTTGTTGTTGTTTTCATTCACTGTGTCTCCTGTGTGTTTCTCAGTACGTATTTCTTTGTGGTGGGCGTGGAAGCCCTCCTTTCTTCATCCCCAGATCTGCATGTGTTCAGCTTCTACTTCCACACCTGCTGCTCTCACCCTGGTTTCTCTTGCAGTGTATTAACTCCGGTTTCCCTCTACAGCTTTACAAGCTTGTTGGTTTAGTTCATTGCAATCTGTTCATCTCTAACATGATTTGGTCCTGTTTCCCGCATGTCAGTCTGTTATCTTTGTCCTCTCTTCATCAGTTATCCCCTGTGTGTGCTCTCCCGCTCCGCTGGTCACTCAGCCTTTATCCTTGCTGCGCTCTGATCCGCCTACCAACATCAGAGTCCTGGAAGGCTGACCTCACAGCGTGATCGGTCCTCAGCTCCATGATGTACCTACAGTTCAAGCATCTGGTCCCCAACAGATACATTAAGTACTAAAGATGAATTAAAAATGACTTTATTTACTATTGACCATTTGTGTTGTGTCCTGTATTATGGTTCCTCCACCACTTGCAAAAATATAAAAGGAAAGTGTTAACAGAGATGCAAAAAGAGGACTGTTGGACTGTGGCACGGGTATGCACTCTCTGAGTGACCCAGTTATTACTTGCAGCTGAGGAACAGGTCACCTCCTCTCACAGTCTCACAGGAACTACACTGAAATGGACCAGTGAGATCTGTATCAAACAGCGAAGTCACACATATTCCTCTGAAGAAGCCAAACTTAGAAAAATCCCCTTTTCCACATGGATCTGAACAGAACCAGGCATGTTGGATAACTTCAAACATGCATGGATTCAGTCAGGTCCATGATGCTCAACCTTCATTGGCAAAAGTGACCATGACTCACATCATCCCAATCATTTATTTTATTTTATTTTATAAGCAGAGACATTTACACACACATAAACACACAAATAATGACAAAAACTTCAAGCATTAGTTTTTAAAAACCTTTAAAAATGCATTTAATGTCAAGGCATGGTCATAGAATATCTTAAAGGTAATTAAAAGCAAGGTTTTTCAGGTAGTCTCCAATTGCTGATCTGTGATGCCAACTGCCTACGTTTCTCGCACAAAAAAATAATTGGCTACCCAATTGTGGCTTGACATTGGGTGTCTGAAGCCCATTGTTTAACCACTAGACCATCCCCTCCCCAAAAGCATGGGGACCTTGTCCAATAAACCCTTATAACCCTTATGATTTTCCTCTGTAACATGAATCCAGCCAAAGCTCATGTCTGTCTCTTTTTTGTGATACAATCACAAGTTGCTTCATGTCTAGTTCACCATTTTTAACCCTAACCATAACCCCCATGCACCATCACCCCAAATGTCATTATTCCATCACAAAATAATTTTGTGATACCATCACAAAAGTGTAACACATGTTACAGTATCACAAACCAATAGATTAAATCACTTTTCACGACAACATCACAAATGCTGCACGAGTTGAATAAATCCCAAGAAAAGCACGTTGCACTCTTCAGCAGATGACAGTTTTGAGATGTAAACAGGTTTCCAATCTTGTTGTACTTGTGCAATGACAATAAAGGCATTCAAGTTAAAGAAACCAAACAAACCTGACCCAATGCATGAAAACATGAACCTTGGTATAGATCTTACTTTGGATGTGAAAACACCCTCCCTAATAGGCAAAAAAGGAACAAACGGTGTTTCTTTCACTTCTAATTTCAAATAAATTAAAATGTTTTCCGTTTAGCAGTACACCTGGCAGTGATCTTTAAAAAAAAAAAAAAAGAAAAAAGAAAAAGAAAATGGCAATCTAGGTTGGGTGTGTTGCTATACCAGAGAGATAAACAAGGACGCTACAGATTGCGCTCTTCTCAACCTTTAGATCATTTTGCATGTAGAATGTCAGGTGATTGCTGATTATTGAATTGCTTTACAGTTGATCCGAATCTCATCAGCACTTAACCTCATTGTTCCTGAAGTAGAGGTGAGAGGAATGTCAGCTGGAGTGTGTGTTGCTGTATCAGGGTGTCATTCATTCAGACAGACACATTCACACATGCACATAACCACGGAGCTGCACACATTGCACACACATACACTGCATGTGCACATTGAAGCAAATGCATCCAGAGCTCTCTATCCCTGTCACAAATGCAAAGACATCAAGAGCACCTCTCTCTCCCTATGAATGCACACACATATATAAATGTACAAATACACACTCACACACATACACGCGTGTGCACACATCCAGCATTAGTGGGTGTGTGTGTTACGAAGCAGACACAGGCCATGAAATATGCATGTCCTTTCGCGTGTTTCATAAGAAACACTCATCGATATTCCATTCCCATCTCAGCTGAAGTACCACACAGGAATATCAATTACACCGGCAACTTGGGTGGTGGTGCAGACAGAGATGGAGCTGAAGGAGAAGACGGCATCTTCAGTGTCATCTTAATGAGAGGGTCAATGTCTTCTGCTGCTCTGGGGTCAAGGCTGCCTGTGCAGATTATGAAATATATATTGACCTGAATGTGATAGAAGCAGTGCTGGGTAGTGGAATAAAACTGTAACCCATTGACACATCAGTAAAAGGTTTTGAGTTCTTGAGGTAAGGTGGGCCCCCAGAGAAACTTGCCATTTGTCGTGTTTCTTGGACAAAACTATTTCTAAACAAAAATAAATAAAGCCTTATCAGTGTCGTTGTGCCTTGTGGTCCATTTTTTGTGCCCAGGTCTTGGCCTTGGCCTTGGGTGGGGGGTGGGGGTGTTAACACCTTGGTCATCTCAAGTAAAATCACAGCATTTCAAGGCATATGGAATTTTGCTCTTTTAAGAAAAGATTTGGGTACCTAAACTACTTGCACAACACAGAATGCACAACACAGAATGCTCGAAAACACTATCATAATATTCTGTGTTTTGGACATGAAAGTCCATGTGCTTGTTTCTTTTTGGGATGAGCCTCCAACTTTTATATAATCCATTTTCATTGTTTTTATTTATGTCTTGTCCTTAGTCTTGGTCTTTGAGGGTTCAAAACCTTGACATCAGCCTTTGGCATCATACCTGCTTCCCTTTGAGGGTGACTTGACTACAATACTGAGTATTAACTTTGGACTTCTTTTATTTTATTTATCAATTTTAACCGTTTTCTCTGGATAACAATGAGACTTTCCAGAAATTTGTGATGGTAGGATTTCAACAATTCATTTAACAAAGTATTCAATCAACAGACATGTCCATATAGAGAGCGATAGATGTGCATATAGAGCTCTCTATTGACATTGATATATAGATATATTGGTTGATTTATTTGATGATGTCCTAGCCTTGCACATTTGTGGAGCGACTGAACAATACTCCATTAGACTGGGTTTTACTTTAACCTTCAAGCAACCAAACTATTTTATTGACTATTATGACTGAGTGGGGTTATTTATGACCTCATTGACTTTATACTGAAATACTTCTATATAAATGATTGTTTTAGCATTCTTCATATTTATTTCACTCTGTAATATATCTGGCCATCATCCTTCTCATCCTCACTCTGGGCATCAAGTATCAGTCTCAATGCTTGTGCAGCTGTAAATCTTGCTATTCTCAAGTCTGTTGGCCATGCTTCCTTGCAAAACGGTAAAATATAATGATTAGAGTTGGCAAATTACAATATCATCTGAAGGTATAATGTTGAAAATCTTATAGATCTTCTCATAAGTGACCCCACTCAAATTTGGATTATATTTGCCACACAGATTGGCCGATCCTTGCAAAATTCTGTGAACAAATGCAGTACAAATAGATTGACAAACTCATAGTAGGAAACTGTTTTCTGATTGAAATTACAAAAATGGTGCACAAAAATATATACCCGGGGTCATAAATTACCCCACTAGGTTTAAACAAACTTGAATGGACTGGTGAGCGCAGGGAGACTTGTGGACAACATGATCAGAAAAACTGATCATTTGGGTGGATACCAGGCCATTTCTGAAATAACACGGAGTGTCTAAGCCTGTAGCTCAGTGATTGGTCCAAAAAAGAGATAGTGAAATATGAATCATTTTTTAGTGAGCTAAAGAGGGAGCTATATGTTATTTTCATGTTTGTGAGGGTTTGAAAGTCCCTTTGACTTACATAGAGGTATGAAAAACTAAAAATAATCTACTTTCATGGGTGAGTGGCACAGGAGTCACACACAGGAATCTCTTGTTCATATTCCATTTCTGGGTAGGTTTCAGAAAGTCTTCAGAATATGTTGCCACCAATAGTTCGAGCTTTGAAATGCAATCTTTATTCATGCATTGCTACAAAAAAAGTACATGAATTATGGAATCCTGTGCAAACCGTGTGTCACAGATGAATTCACATTTGTTTGAAGTACTATAAAAAAGGCTTGAAACCGCAGAGAGAGTTGGTCCCTGGTACGATTCAAAAGAGCCAACTAAAATTTTAACTGAAAAATTCCTGAACTCATATGTCAGTAAATGATATGAATATATATAAATGAATAAATGAATGAAAAATATAATTTCACGACCTGGGTTTCAGTCTGAGTATATCATCCTTCTTCTTTTTTAATTGTCACTGAGCTTGGTAGGTTTGTACACACCTCAAAGATCTCAAAGGCCATCCCGGAAGAAGATATATTGAAGTTTAATTGAAAGCAACTGGACTTCGCTCAGCTTTTCCCAGAAATGTCAGAGACACCTCATGATTGTAGGAAAACAAATAACTAGAAAATGTAACAAGAGAAAAGCAATGGGAAAAAGTAAATAGTCATAAGTAAATATGGGAGATCTACAGTATTAGGGGACCTGAACCCAACCTGTAATCCTTTGATTGATGTCTTGCAACCTTTTTAATTACAAATATAAAAATTAATAAATGCATATATGGATATTTGTCATTGATGTTTGTTCCGAAATGCCCCTTCACACATAACACGATTGAAAGCCGACTGGCACACAAAGGAGGAATTGCATGCCACTCATCAAAAATTTGAGCCACCTCAAATGCCTTGTACGGCTGTCGCCACAACCATTCATACACACCAGCGGCCGAAAGACATTGAGTGCCCATTCGATCCCCTCTCAGCAGGTGTTGGCCAAATTCTATGTGCCACACACAAACATCCAACACCGCTTGCTGGGCACTTAGAAATGGCGGGGCTATTTGTGCTCCTGGCATGAGAGTAGAGTGGAGATGACCACAGTGAAGCTATGACAATTGTCTAAGTGCAACACGAGTGTGGCGTTACCAAGCAACACACATGCGTGTGACTGTGCCACCCCCCCCCCCCCCACACACACACACACACACAAATGGCTTGTGGAGTGTGTCGTCCGTCCCCCAACACACACACACCATGGATCCAACATTGTCAGCTGTGGCTGAGCGTCCTGGAATCCAGTCGCTGCCCAGCACAGTGTGCTCCTGGAACAACTGACCACTGTATACTCACAACTCAGCTGGTGAACACACAGTGTACATGTGTGAGCGGGCGCTCATGCCCTTGTGACATGCTGATAATTATGTACAGACACAATCACATGAGAACCTTCTGGCGTCAGAGCGCGTGGCACGGCGTGGAATTAATGAGCCGGCCGAGCAGGCTGATGTCAGTTCCACCGTGTAAACTGTAGTTTACATGACAATCAGAAAAGAGTGGAAATTAAACAAAACAAATAAGGGTAAAGGCGTGAACTCATTCACGTGTGATCACTATGCTCATACACTTTGCTGTGCACATATGGCGCTTGTCAGCTGACCGCTGGACCTGACTGTGCACAGAACGTGTTAAATTAAAAACACAGACATCAGACAGATGCAGGACAAAGATATAATAATACATACATAAAATAAAAATAACAGAACCAAGGAACAGAGAGCGAGCCTTTTTTTTCTGTGACCTGACGAGGTCCACAGACAAAGGTGAGCATGTCCCTATGACCTTCAACTGTCACAGCTGGGGAACACCTGTAGTGGATTGTAGAATATGAGCTCTCATAACTTCACCATGAGGTGAGGACGTCAGCTTGCTGTCCTCATGTGGAAATAAATTAAAACACATACGAGGGCTGTCAATAAAGTAACGGTCCTTTTTATTTTTTTCAAAAACTATATGGATTTCATTCATATGTTTTTACGTCAGACATGCTTGAACCCTCGTGCACATGCATGAGTTTTTCCACGCCTGTCGGTGACGTCATTCGCCTGTGAGCACTCCTTGTGGGAGGAGTCATCCAGCCCCTCGTCGGAATTCCTTTGTCTGAGAAGTTGCTGAGAGACTGGCGCGTTGTTTGATCAAAATTTTTTCTAAACTTGTGAGACACATCGAAGTGGACACGGTTCGAAAAATTAAGCTGGTTTTCAGTGAAAATTTTAACGGCTGATGAGAGATTTTGAGGTGATTCTGTCGCTTTAAGGACTTCCCACAGTGCGAGACGTCGCTCAGCGCTCTCAGCCGCCGTCGTCAGCCTGTTCAAGCTGAAAACCTCCACATTTCAGGTTCTATTGATCCAGGACGTCGTGAGAGAACAGAGAAGTTTCAGAAGAAGTCGGTTTCAGCATTTTATCCGGATATTCCACTGTTAAAGGAGATTTTTTTTAATGAAAGACATGCGGACAGGTCCGCGCGTCGGGACGCAGCCGACGCGGTGCGGCGGCACAGGAAAAACACCTCCGTGTTGATAACCATTTGTAAAATCCAGGCGGCTTTTGATGGCTTTCAGTGGAGTGAGTATATGAGAAATTGTTTAACAGGCAGGACATGTTCCAACTTGTCCTTAAGGCTTTCAATAGAGGTGTTTTTCCTGTGGCAGAGCATCGCGTCGGCTGCGTCCCGACGCGCGGACTCACGCATGCGCACGAGGGTTCAAGCATGTCGGACATAAAAACATATGAATGAAATCCATATAGTTTTTGAAAAAAATAAAAAGGACCGTAACTTTATTGACAGCCCTCGTATAGCTTCAGTTGACTGCCGCGTTAGTGCACCGCAACGCTGATGGATATCATGCCATGCAGAAAATCACTGGGAGGCACATGTATGTGCAGGATTTCCCCACATTGTAATGATTAAAACACGTGTCACATTTGCAACACGGTCATCAGTGGATCACTGTGCGCTGGACACGCCAAGCCAGCTGATGTGTTCATGACACAGGATCCGGCTCTTCATGAGACGAGAGTCTGGCTGATGTCTTCATGAGGTGAGCGCATCAGGTAATTCATGTACAACATAAAAGGGAGAACAGTAATCCACGTCATTTCATTACTTCCTGGTGTATGTCTAGGTGGAGGCTAAGTCCGCTCTTTATAACAGAAATTAAGTATTATAAATTGTGTTTTTTTTATTTTTTATTAGTGTGCACAAAATTATCACTGTGGTATTGTGCACGCCTGTGCGGCCGTGTGTTCCTCCCGACAGCAGGTGGAATGTTTCACGGTTCCCCATTTAGTTTTTTTGTTCGCGGATTTTCAGCCGGTTTCTGCTTCTTTCTCCCAGTTTCATGTTATGAGTAAAGGGGCCCTAACACAATCTTAAACTTTCTATCTGTTATTCTTTTACTTGTTATTTTGTATGTTGCCATCTCTGTGGTAATGGAATTACAAAGACAGCAAAATCTTGCCATGCTTTAGTTTACCCTTAAAAATTTACTATTATTGTAATTCATTTATCATTGAATCACCTACTTCACACCCACTTCACATACCAAGCAAAGGGAGCACCGTAAATGACCCTCTTGGGGTCAAGTTGACCTCAATTGCTCAGCAGGGCAACAACAAAACTATATCCTGTTGTTGAACTGAATGACCTTATGCGGTTTACAGCCAAGATGTTTTCTTTCTAAAGGGTGTAATAGCTGCCATGTCAGTTTGCTTTAGACTGAAGAAGGCAGTTGCCAAATCAATATGCGAATCCATACCGGATCTGCTGTGGTGACCCAGAGCAAAACAGGAGCAGCCAAAGAAAGACCGATTATATATGGATCAAATGACTAGTGACATTTAAACAAAAGAGAATATCCTCTGTACAGCTTTTTACCAAGAACTATGTTGCTCATTAAAACGTTTTTACTTGGGATTAATCATATCATATCAGCAGAATCTTCTACAGCCGTCATTATCATTCCTCTATGATGTTCCGTAAAACCTCAGTAAATACACATTACACCAGCACCATACAGATGATGCACAGCAAAACGTTTCTTTGCATTAATTATAGCTTACATGTATCTATCTCTGTGTTTTGTTGTGTAGGAGAATCCATATATGTGCAACAATGAATGTGATGCCACCACTGAGGAGCTGGCCCATCCTCCTGAGTTAATGTTTGACTTTGAGGGTCGCAACCCAACTACATTTTGGCAGTCCACTTCCTGGAAGAAATACCCAAAGCCCCTGCAGGTTAACATCACACTGTCATGGAACAAGACAATCGAGCTAACTGATGACATTGTGCTGACCTTTGAGTCAGGCCGACCAGAGCAGATGGTCCTGGAAAAGTCACTTGATTATGGCTTGACCTGGACCCCTTACCAGTTCTATGCCACTGACTGCCTAGATGGTTTCACCATGGAACCCAAGACAGTGGGCGATCTCACCCAACGTACTCTGCTGGATATCATCTGCACCGAGGACTACTCCCGAGGTTATGTGTGGAAGAATGATAAGACAGTGCGTTTTGAAATAAAGGACCGATTTGCTCTGTTTGCTGGGCCTCGACTTCACAATATGGCCTCACTTTATGGCCAGCTGGATACCACCAAGAACCTGAGGGACTTCTTCACCATCACTGATCTGAGGATTAGGCTGCTGAAACCTGCAACTGGAGCCACCATGGTGGATGAGAACAACCTCTCCAGATATTTCTATGCCATATCTGACGTCAAGGTGCAGGGCAGGTAAGACACATTCCAAAAATGGATTTGGATTTGATAGGATGATAATATACCAGTGTGCAGTCAAGTGACTCAGCACTCGGCTGGTTGTGGCATGATAGATGACACGAAGAACAGGAAGAAAAAGTAACTGATGACATGTTCAAAGGTGATGGGGAAAAATCTGAGACATTTTTAAAATTCAGGACAATCACATCTGCATGAATGAGAACTTACTAATTTATAGAAATACAATTATTAGACCGTCTAAAAAAAAAAAACTGCTACTAAATACACTTTTTAAATAGAAATGTTAAAGAACTGCTTTAGAATCACTATCTCTTGCAGTGTGTGTGTGTGTGTGTGGGGGGGGGGTTCTGTCCATCATTCACGCTACACCGGAGTGAATAATTCTGACTGTCAATGAAATGATGTGCGCACCGTGTGCACCAATAATGATGTCAAAAGAGATGTGCGCAGGCTATTGCTTCTGTTTTAGAAAGCACGAGTCTATTGACAGACTGGAGCGAGTTGATTCATGACGGGTGGCCGTTCAGCGTGCTTAGGTGTCTAGAATAAATCAAACTGTCATTCTGTTTTCAACAAGTCAGTGGAAATTGTAAAAAAAAAAAAAAAACTGCTTTGTGCTACAACTGAACTTTAATCTGTTTAATGACTTATCGTAACTTTGACATGACAAGCTGAGACTGCTGTCATTCTGTGTTGAAGGGACAAGGCAGGGGTGGCACCAGAGGCGGGGCCAGAGGGGTACTGACCCCAACTGAAATCTGATTGGCCCCTACAGTGCCCTTGTGTTCTTACAACACTGATAAATTAAAATAAGACTTTACTGATCCCAGACCAGGGAAATTCACTTGTTCCAGCAGCATACCCGTAATCAAGAAAGACATAAATAAGTGGAATACAAATAATTTAATAAAGTATTTACAAAGTATGAAAAGCTTTGCAAAGTATATGAGCAAGTTAAAAGAAAAAGAGGCCAGCTTAATGCAATGAAATGAAAGAAAAACAGGATATTAATGTTGTGAAAGTGGTCTTCTCCACGTCCCAGGTGAGGGTGGCCACGACAGTGGACTCGGGGATGATGGTTTCAGGGGGTCTGACAGCTTGGTCTTGACCTCCTCTTCATGCACCCAGTACAGGGCGTCAGATCGTTGGTTTTTCGTCCCGGGGCGGTAGGTGATCCGAAAGTCAACACGCCCGAAGAACAGCGACCAGCGGGCTTGCCTGGGGTTCAGACGCCTGGCAGTCCGAATGTACTCCAGGTTCCGATGGTCCGTGAAAACCGTAAATGGTACCGATGCTCCCTCCAACAGGTGTCTCCATTCCTCAAGAGCCTCCTTCACCGCAAGAGGTTCCCTATTGCCGACGTCATAGTTCCTTTCAGCCGGGGTCAACCTGCGGGAAAAGTAGGCACATGGATGGAGAACCTTGTCGGACTCCCCGCTCTGGGATAGCACGGCTCCTATCCCTGAGTCAGAGGCGTCCACTTCAACTACAAACTGGCGATTGGGATCGGGCTGCACCAGAACCGGTGCAGTCGAGAACCGGCGTTTCAACTCCCTAAACGTGGCTTCGCACCGATCCGACCAGGTGAAGGGGACTTTTGTGGAGGTCAGGGCTGTCAGGGGTAGAAATTTGCAAAACCGAGGAACTGTTGCAGTTTCCTACGGTTTGTTGGTTGGGGCCAATCTCTCACCGCCGCAACCTTGGCCGGATCAGGGGCGACGGAGTTGGAGGAGATGATGAACCCCAGGAAGGACAAAGAAGTGCGGTGGAACTCGCACTTCTCGCCCTTCACAAACAGCCGGTTCTCCAACAACCGCTGTAGGACCTGACGTACATGCTTGACATGGGTCTCAGGATCCGGAGAAAAGATGAGTATATCGTCTAGATATACGAAGACAAACCGATGCAGGAAGTCCCGCAAGACGTCATTAACCAACGCTTGGAACGTCGTGGGCGCATTGGTGAGGCCGAACAGCATGACCAGGTACTCAAAGTGACCTAACGGGGTGTTAAATGCCGTCTTCCACTCGTCTCCCTCCCGGATCCGGAGTGCCAGATCCTTGCTGAAGACGTCAGCAAGGTCATGGTACTCAGCTGGCACCGCCGCCAGATTGGGGGGGACTGAAACCTCCTCCTTAGCTGTCACACCGGGTGGAACCGAGGATCCTAAACACTCCCGGTGGCAGGTTTCGCTCCACTGAACCACAACCCCAGACGGCCAATCAATCCGGGGATTGTGTTTTAACACCCATGGAAAACCCTGGTGTGTGATTAGTGGAAGAAGGGTGCCATCTAGTGCCCGCACCGACAATGGTGATGGTAAGGCCACTAGAGGGAGCCCAACCTCCTTTGCCCATCTGCTATCCAGCAGATTCCCCTCCGACCCCGTGTCCACCAGTGCTGGGGCGTAAAGGGTTAGATCCCCACTCAGGATCGTGACTGGGATACTTGCAGATTTACGGGGTCTCCCCACGTGGGTGTTGTGACCCACCCTTAGCCCAGTCTCTAAGGACGAGTGCTGCTGTTTTGACCGTTTGGGGCATACTCTCTGAGTGTGCTCGGTTGAGCTGCAGAGAAAACACTCTCCACGGATCAGCTTCCTTTGTCTCTGATCTGATCGCTTTTTGGCCGTGCTCGTTTCCATAGCAACGTCAGCAGGGGGAGCTGTCGTCACGTGGAGAGCCCTGGCTGTGGAGCGTGGGGAAGTCGGCTCCCTTTCGGACCCGGGAGGAAGAGGGACGGCTTGTGCCTGACCACGCCCTTCGTCTCGCTCCCGTCGGTGTTCTGTTAATCGGTTGTCTAACCGTATAACTAGGTCGATAAGCCTGTCTAAATCCCGCGGCTCGTCCTTCGCCACCAGGTGCTCCTTAAGGACCAGAGACAGTCCGTTTACAAAGGCGGTGCGGAGCGCAACAGCATTCCAGCCGGCTCGCGCTGCCGCGATGTGGAAGTCGACTGCATACTTCGCTGCGCTTCGACACCCCTGTCTTATCGACAGCAGCACGCTTGAAGCGGTCTCGCCTCTATGAGGGTGGTCGAACACCTGTCGGAACTCCCTCACAAACTCAGTGTAAATTGTTAGGAGCCGTGAATTCTGCTCCCAGAGTGCCGTAGCCCAGGCGCGTGCCTCTCCTCGAAGCAGATTTATAACGTAAACCACCCGGCTAGCGTCTGACGCGTACATGACGGGACGCTGTGAAAAGACGAGCGAGCACTGCATCAAGAAGTCCGCGCACGTCTCCACACAGCCTCCGTACGGCTCCGGAGGGCTTATGTATGCTTCAGGGGAAGGTGGGGGGGTTCGTTGAACGACCAGTGGAATGTCTGTCTCTGGCATTCGGTCAGCAGGAGGAGGTGCTGCAGCAGCGCCCTGAGCATGCGCTTCCACCTGGGCGGTGAGAGCCTCCATCCTCCAACTGAGAACAATGCTCTGCTTGGTAACTAAGTCCAACCGAGCAGTAAAAGCGGTTAAGATGTGCTGCAGCTCACCTAACACGCCTCCTGCTGGCGCCTGTGCACCTCGCTCTTCCATTGGCTGTTCAAGCGATGGTTGACGCCCCTCGGGATCCATGACGCTGGCCGAGAAATCCTGTTGTGAAAGTGTCGTGACACGGACCCACAACAGGGGGCGTTAATGAACGGACAATGGATAAGCCAAAAAGTAACAATTTAATGCTGTGAATCGCACAACGAAGTACAGACAATAACAATATGGTGGAATGTCAATTATACACAAGGTGACGTGTGGGCAGGCTCGAAGATAGAAGACGTCTGGTGAGAGGAGAGCCGGATCCCACACAGCTTCCACCACCAACGGATCTGAAGAACACTGGAGCCACTAAGCCCTGCGCCCCAGGTGGCCACTGTCTTCAGCAGTCAGACCTGCTACTGCTGGCAGAGAACAGAAACAGTATTTCTGAGTGTGAGTTCGCACACTCAGTAATCCCACCGTCAGTGTTCAATTAGGAGGGAGCACCTCCACCTCCAATCACACACTCGTGCAGCTCCTGTTTAATCACTTATCTGGTTTGGGGTGTGAGGCGAAGCCGTCGCAGTCCACACCAAACGCCAATACCGCAGAATAAGGACACCATCACAGGAAAACGGCTGCAAATGAGATCAGACTATTACACAAGGTTTTTAGATTCAGCAGAGAAGTTACCTGAATGGTAGCTGATTTCTCGGCGAGGAGGTGGAGTTGCAGTCCGGCCTTTATGGAAATGGTGATGAGTTGACTGAGTGACAGCTGGTGCTGATGAAGAGTGACAGCTGTCACTCCCAGTGGCTCCGGCGCCCTCTCCTACTTGAAGCCCGCACTCCAAGCAGGGCGCCATCTGGTGGTGGTGGGCCAGCAGTACCTCCTCTTCAGCGGCCCACACAACAATTAAGTTGCACTAGAAGGATTTACATAATTGCACTGGCAAAGTAATTACAGTGGCAGTGTAACTGGCATACAGTTAAAAATAAAATTATAGAACATGTTAAAAAATACAAAAATACTGTTGAATAAAGTGTGGTAGAAAAAAATTAAACAGTAATGCAGATCATGATGGAAAGGTGATGGAAACAGTAGTCGATAAGAGCAGGAATGATAATGGTGCTGTGATGAAAACAGAATCGTGCCATGCTGATTGTAAGGGTCCTGTCCCACTGGGGAGGGGATTAATTGCGCATGAATTGAGTACACAAATTACGGGCATTCGTTGTCGTTCGCAACAAAAATGGCCAAAAATGACAAATGTCCCAGTATGAATTACGGATATATTAATAATATATAGCGAATATATGATGAACAATCACGGTTATATAACACATGTAGTGAGGAAACTGATCCGACACATTGAGATTATCACGGCAGTATTACGGGTGTATTATGAATGCATCGCGCACGTGTTGCGTGTGCACGGCATCTGTATTGCGGCCATAAAATAAGCTAACTCGCTCCTTTCGGCATCACTATTCACACCAACACCACAACCTCTGGAGCATTTGCTGGACTTGGACAAGTTGATCACAGAGTGTTGTCATGCGAGGGTTAACTGTTCAGTTTGGGGTGCGGGATGGGGGAAGCCGCTTGGGTGTGAGACAGTGTTTTTTTGTTGTTTTTTTTGAGAGTGTCACAGAAAACAGACTTCAGTGTGAGTTGTGGCTAAACAGCAACTCTTCCTTTTGTTGGTGTTAAATAAAAGTCCTGGATTGCAGCAGCTATTACGTCTTTGTGGATCTACACAGCTGGACCGGCACTGAATGGCAGGTATGTCGATTTCTGCCACATATATAGCACTTTGGGTTTAAGTGATGTGTTTATGCATTCACAGATTGTCTGCAAAGCAGATGTAATAAAAATGCTTTATTCGTGGCCAATCTGCATGCAGTCGCTACAGCATATTTTAGTTTGTGATGTGGACGTGATAGGCACGATATATATCTGTTTTACACACTGTCCCAGTCCGCTGTCAAGCCGCAAATCCCTGTCAGTTGTGGATATCAGCGGTTAATGGCAGATATACAGTGCATAGAGTGAGTATTGTGTATGAATTGAGTATGTATGGAGTATGTAAGGTGGATGTCATCCGCAGCCAACATTTTGTGTAGCTCAAAAATCCTGACAACGGAAGAACGTGCCTCTGCGGATAATTGCGGACATGTGCGGGTGTGGGCCAACTCATACAACCATGTTTCACACATATTGGGGATGTTAAGCAAATATGAGCCAATTTTGTGCGCAATCCATACGCAATTCCTCCTAACCGCCAGTGGGACGGGGCCCTAAGACAGTGATGCTGTAAAGTCTGATGGCCGATGGAATGAAGGACATATACGAGGGCTGTCCATAAAGTATAGGTCCTTTTAATTTTTTTCAAAAACTATATGGATTTCATTCATATGTTTTTACGTCAGACATGCATGAACCCTCGTGTGCATGCGTGAGTTTTTCCACGCCTGTCGGTGACGTCATTCGCCTGTGAGCACTCCTTGTGGGAGGAGTCGTCTAGCCCCTCGTCGGAATTCCTTTGTCTGAGAAGTTGCTGAGAGACTGGTGCTTTGTTTGATCAAAATTTTTTCTAAACCTGTGAGACACATCGAAGTGGACATGGTTCGAAAAATTAAGCTGGTTTTCAGTGAAAATTTTAACGGCTGATGAGAGATTTTGAGGTGACACTGTCGCTTTAAGGACTTCCCACGGTGCGAGACGTCGCGCTGCGCTCTCAGGCGGCGTCATCAGCCTGTTTCAAGCTGAAAACCTCCACATTTCAGGCTCTATTGATCCAGGACGTCGTGAGAGAACAGAGAAGTTTCAGAAGAAGTCGGTTTCAGCATTTTATCCGGATATTCCACTGTTAAAGGAGATTTTTTTAATGAAAGACATGCGGACGGGTCCGCGCGTCGGGACGCAGCCGACGCGGTGCGGCGGCACAGGAAAAACACCTCCGTGTTGATAACCATTTGTAAAATCCAGGCGGCTTTTGATGGCTTTCAGTGGAGTGAGTATATGAGAAATTGTTTAACAGCTGGACATGTTCCAACTTGTCCTTAAAGCTTCCAACAGAGGTGTTTTTCCTGTGGCGGAGCGTCGCGGCGGCTGCGTCGCGGCAGCTGCGTCGCGGCGGCTGCATCGCGGCTGCGTCGCGGCTGCGTCCCGACGCGCGGACCCATCTGCACGTCTTTCATTAAAAAAATCTCCTTTAACAGTGGAATATCCGGATAAAATGCTGAAACCGACTTCTTCTGAAACTTCTCTGTTCTCTCACGACGTCCTGGATCAATAGAGCCTGAAATGTGGAGGTTTTAAGCTTGAAACAGGCTGATGACGCCGCCTGAGAGCGCTGAGCGACGTCTCGCACTGTGGGAAGTCCTTAAAGCGACAGTGTCACCTCAAAATCTCTCATCAGCCGTTAAAATTTTCACTGAAAACCAGCTTAATTTTTCGAACCATGTCCACTTCGATGTGTCTCACAGGTTTAGAAAAAATTTTGATCAAACAAAGCGCCAGTCTCTCAGCAACTTCTCAGACAAAGGAATTCCGACGAGGGGCTGGACGGCTCCTCCCACAAGGAGTGCTCACAGGCGAATGACGTCACCGACAGGCATGGAAAAACTCACGCATGCGCACGAGGGTTCAAGCATGTCTGACGTAAAAACATATGAATGAAATCCATATAGTTTTTGAAAAAAATTAAAAGGACCTATACTTTATGGACAGACCTCATACACTCAAAAAACTGAGTCACTGGATTGGATTTTTATCTAATAAATATATGTAGTCCCAACTAAATTAAATTAACTTATCTTGCATGGATGTGCTTTATTTGAGTTGGGGCTACATATATTTATTAGATGGATCCCTGCTCAATTGAATTGAGTTCATCCAATGAATCATTTTTTTAGTGTAGTAGTGTTCCATCTTGCAGTGTGGGTGCAGTAGTCTCTAGTAGTGGGTGCAATTATATATATATATATATATATATATATATATATATATATATATATATATATATATATATATATATATATATATATATATATATATATATATATATATATATATATATATATGAGGGGATATCAAAAAGTTTTGAACCTCAAACAGAAAGAGCAAGTTATTTGGATTTATAATGTTTTATTTTTCAACATAGTCCCCTTCCAACTCCATACACTTGTTCCATCTAGTTTGCCAGTCATTGATACCCGATTGGTAGAACTCAACATCTTGGTCCCCTAACCAGCCCTCCGCTGCAGCAGTCAGCTCATCATCATTCTCAAATCTCTGGCCCCGAAGGTATTTTTTCAGCCTGGGAAAGAGGTGGAAGTTGCTAGGTGCTAGGTCTGGAGAATAAGGTGGGTGAGGAAGAAGTTCATAGCCACACTTGCGCACAGTGTCCATGGCAACCAAGCTGGTGTGGACTGGTGCGTTCTCCTGGTGAAGCAGAATGCCACGACTGACACTCTAGGGTATGTCTCTTCCACATAGTGTTATGACTGAACAATTGAAGTGAGCAATATGATCTTAGCTACATGAAATTTTAGCTAAGGCATTGATGTAGATCAGGTGTGATGCATTGTAATATCCGACTGGGAAAATGTGTGAGGCTCAAAAGTTTTTGGCATCCCTCATATATATACATATATGTATAATGTACAAATCCTACTCCTAAGCAGACGGCAGCAGTACTGCAACATGAAGCTGGAATCCAATGGCACTAAAATAAGAATAAGAAGCAGAACTGCCAGTTACTTATACCCAGGGTTTAAATAAATATGTAAAAAAAATATATACATCTTTTAAAAGTACACAAAGTATTTGAGCAAAGAACAATGTGCAAAATATATTCAATGACATATGTTTCCTCAAATCTGAAGTTGTAGCCAAAGGCAAAGGAATGACTGATGACATTTACAACTTACTGAACAGGAAGTTGTTTGGACATTGGACATATACAGTATATATATTTGGTCCCTCTCTGTAAAATGTGGCTCATGCATGTCCCCTGACTTGGAAAAATCCAAGATCCAGCACAAGAAACCAATAACATCTGTATTTCAGGTGTGTCTGAACACACCAGTCTTTCAGTTATTAATTAGTGCTTAGAGTCGACTCAGCCATGAGTTTCCCCCATAGAGACTGCAGATGTTTTTACAAAAGATAAGCTTTGTAAGAATGTCTTACTTTTGAAAACCAGAGAGACTTCTATTGGAGAAAAGCAAACAGGCAATCATGCTGGGAAAAGTGGGAAAACTAATCAGAAGCATTGTACAAAGCCAGTGTGACCATTTGGAGGGACCAGAAAATAAATAAAAAATGCCCAGTGGGGTATTGTAAGGTTGCATGATGTCTTCTTAATTGGCATACCACACTGTCTACAATAAAACATCATGACTGATGCTGGAATTGGAGCTGGATTGATGGAGGGCAGTTGTACTCTGTAGATACTTTATTTTAAAGTATTTACCTATGAAAGAAACATCTCCTGGATGCACTGGGACACTTCATCGGTGATGAATCCTGCGGTCATTGGGTGTTTTGGGTCTCACAACCTCATACACCCTCACCCAGATGACTCAGCCAGGGATGATCAGGCCCTAACGAGAAACCCAGCAGCAAACCACAGATCAGCCCTCATCAACCAAACCCATCTTGTGGCTTTCTCTGCAGCCTTGTTGCGGATTGAATGCCCCTTTTCTTGGCTGCTCCAGTGATGCACAACTGAGTGGAGACTTTGCAGAGTGAACGTCCTGCAAATCCTCTACAGCCGACTTATCTGTCCTCCAGCCTCTGCTCCACCAGTTCCTGGTACTTAGCGCATTTCCTTTTATTGGTTTTCTCTGCAAGCGGCACGGTGGCTTAGTGGTTAGCACTGTTGCCTCACAGCGAGAAGGTCGTGGGTTCAATTCCTGTGGCCTTTCTGTGTGGAGTTTGCATGTTCACCCCGTGTTTGCGTGGGTTTCCTCCGGGTGCTCCGGTTTCCTCCCACATCCAAAGACATGCGGGTTAGGTGGACTGTAATCTTTAACTTGTCCCTAGGTGTGTGTGGGTATGTCTGTGTTTGTTTGTCTGTTTGTGGCCCGGTCCTGTCCTGGGTGTACCCCGCCTCACGCCCTATGACTGCTGGGATAGGCTCCAGCCCCCCGCAACCTTTAATTGGACTAAGCAGTAGAAGATGGATGGATGGATGGTTTTCTCTGCACGCTCCTCCCCAAGGCACTGTGAATTCCAGCAGGATCCGATGTTTGAAGTCGCAGAGGTGATGATCATGTCTGGCTGGAGTGTTGTTATAGCAATGTGTTGTGAGAACTTCAGCTGTTTTCCCAATTCAGCTTGCTGATGCCACTCAGAGGCTGCACAGAGGGCGCCTGATGTTTTCATCTGGTTTTCTCTCCAATTTTAATGAAGGTGATTGCCTTCTTTGGGGAATGGTGGTGTTTGCTGGTGTTGATGGCAGTAACTAAGTTCTCAGCAAGTGACTTATGCATCTGTTCATGGCACCAGCGATAGCAGCCATCTGCAACAGTCTTTGGGAAGCTGCTGAGGAAATGTTTTAATGAGCCTCTTCCATAGCAAAGCAGACATGGGGGGATTGCTGGGCTTGGCAGTGCATCATAAACTGTTTGCACCAGGTACCAGACATGAAAGAAGTCTGCCTGCATGATGTTCATCCAGGTAATCCTGCACTGCAGCCTACTCTCCCACTTTGTCCACGCCCTCTGGTGACAGAATCCTACCACCCTGCTCACTCGCTCTTCCTCCACCCATGCTCGGACCTCTTCCTGGAGTAGACAGTGCCTTGCTGACCTGGGTCTTTGAAATGTAGCCCAAATTTGTTTTGCCAGGTGCCAAGGTACCCACCAGTGTCTTCTGTTGCAGGCGTGACTCCACCACTTCCACTGCCAACTCTGCAGTTTTGTTGCTTCCATTCCTCACGCCAATGACGGCTGATGACACCTCACTATTCCTGTACTGTAGGACTTCTCGTGTGCATGCCACCATGAACTCTTCAGTGAGACAACTGAACAGTAGCTACAAGGTGTTGCTTGTCTCAGGAGGGACAACGGAGAAGGTGAACAAACTCCACCCATGCTCGGACCTCTTCCTGGAGTAGACAGTGCCTTGCTGACCTGGGTCTTTGAAATGTAGCCCAAATTTGTTTTGCCAGGTGCCAAGGTACCCACCAGTGTCTTCTGTTGCAGGCGTGACTCCACCACTTCCACTGCCAACTCTGCAGTTTTGTTGCTTCCATTCCTCACGCCAATGACGGCTGATGACACCTCACTATCCCTGTACTGTAGGACTTCTCGTGTGAATGCCACCATGAACTCTTCAGTGAGACAACTGAACAGTAGCTACAAGGTGTTGCTTGTCTCAGGAGGGACAACGGAGAAGGTGAACAAACTCAACAACTTCTTCAACCTGTTCAACCAGTCCATGTCCCCCCCACCTTCTCACTCACTGCAGACATATCTCCTCCTTCCCTCAGCACACCTCCCCCCAGACATCACAGCAGGAGCTCCCTCCTCCTGCTCCACCTCAACACAACCTCTGCCATACATCACTGTGGACCACGTCAGAGGACAGCTGAGGAAGCTTCATCCCAGGAAAATGGCAGGCCCAGACAAGGTGTGTCCCTGACTACTGAAGACCTGCGCGACTGAACTGGAAAAACCACTACAATGTATCTTCAACCTTAGCCTGCAGCTAGGGAGAGTGCTCACCCTCTGGAAGACTTCATGCACCGTTCCAGTTCCTAAGAAAAACCGGCGCAGTGAGCTGAATGACATCTGACCCGTGGCATTCACTTCACACCTGATGTTGATGTTGGAGCAGCTCTTCCTCAACCTCCTCAAACCCCAGGTGCAACACATCCAGGACTGTCAGCAGTTTGCATATCGGGCAGGTGTTGGTGTGGAGGATGCCATCCTCCTACCTGCTACACCAAGTCCACTTTCACCTGGATAAGGGAAACAGCACAGTGAAGATTCCCTTCCTGGACTTCTTGAGTGCCTTCAACACCATCCAGCCCCTTATGCTCCAGGACAAACTGAATGGGATGCGAGTCAACCCCTGCCTGGTCACCTGAATCTCCAGCTACCTCACTGACAGGCCACAGTATGTCAGGCTGAGAAAACACCACATCTGACGATGTGATCAGCAGCACCGGAGCCCCCCAGGGCATGGTGCTGACCCCTCTTCTCTTCACCCTGTACACCTCTGACTTCTGCTACAACTCTGAGCTGTGTCACATCCAGAAATTTGCAGATGACACAGCCATTGTTGGATGCATCAGGGATGACAGCAAGGAGGAGGACAGGAGCCTAGTGAAGGACTTTGCTGCCTGGTGCCACACAAACCATCTACGGCTCAACACCTCGAAGACAAAGGAGCTGGTCATTGACTTTGTGAAGTCAAGACCAAGTCTGTGACCAGTTCTGATTGATGGAGTTGAGGTGGAGGCTGTGGATTCCTACATGCACCTCGGGCTGTGGCTGGAAAGCAAACTGAACTGGACAACCAACACTAACCATCTGTACAGGACAGAGCAGGCTGTACTTCCTGAGGAGGCAGCGGCCATTTAACATCTGCAGGAAACTCCTGTGGATGTTCTACCAGTCCGTAGTAGTTGGCGTCCTCTTTTACACTGTGGTGTGCTGGGGCGGCAGCACATCCAAGAAGGACACATCCAGGCTGGACAAACTGATCAGGCATGCTGGCTCTGTGGTTGGCATGAAGCTGGACTCTCTGGTGATGGCGTCAGAGAAGAGAACACTGGACAAACTGCTGGACATTATGGATGATCCCAGTCACCCTCTGCACACTGTCATCAGCAACCAGAGCAGCCTCTTCAGCCACAGACTGCTCCTTCCCAAGTGCAGGACCAACAGACTGAAAACTCCTTTGTCCCTCAGGTCATCAGAAGGGTACAACTCCTCACTCAGGGGGAGGAGGAGAAACAGGTAGACAGAGGATGGGAAGGAGAGGAACAGTAGTAGCCAGTAAACCAGTATTGATCAGTATGTCTGGTATATTGTGTATTTATATTGCAAACTGTTTTGCTTTTTTACTTTCACTTTTGATACTCTGTGTGCTTCTTACCCTGTGTCCTGCTTTACAATGCTGCTGGAACCCCAATTTACCTGAGAGAGTATTCCCAAGGAATGAATAAAGTTCTATCTAATCTAATCTATAATGTGCTGCACTGGTGAGGTTGCATAGAGCGGCAGAGGCCACAAGACTTGGGGTAGGATGGAGTGCTGATCAATCCAGGCTTTAAATCTACCAGGCAGACCAGACCTGTCAATCTTGGTAAGCTAAGTACCGAGCTCTTGGTTGGACGTCTGAATGGGAGTGGTGTCTTTCAGGGTTGAGTCAAAGAGCGTTCGCAAACTCTTGACTGGCTGTTCTGTGATGGATGGAATGACAGTTCCTGAGATTGAAAACCGAAATCTGTCAGTTACAGTGTCAGTGTCTACTCACAAAACAAATATTAATTAACTAGTATTTGTTTATTTGCCAATTCATCAATTTATTTATTTATTTACTATTACAATGTCAATTAATCAATCAATCAACAACTTTATTAATCCCACAAGGGGCAATTTCATTTCAGTAGTCCGTTAAAAAAAACACAATAACATAATAACATATAACAACAATAAAACTAATAAAAACAAATAAAAACAGACTTAAGGAGTTAAAATGAATAGCAAGAATAAATAAATGAATAAAAAACATGGCAGACCTAGGGAGCATTTAAAAGTTGAATCGCCGAAGGGATAAACGACTTTAAAAACCAGTTGGTTCTACACACCCTACAAATTTAATGAGCCATGCAACAGCTAGCCTCAGCTGAATTCCCCAAAGAACTCTCACTCGGTCATGTTTGAATCCTTCCGAGACACACCATTTGGTAAAAGTTGGGAAAATTTATTTTTTGAGGGTCCGGCCCACACTCAGCTTGTAACCACACAGCACAGCCACAATAGTGACAAATGTCCCAGTATGAATTACGGATATATTAATAATATATAGTGAATATATGATGAACAGTCACAGTTATATAACCCATGTAGTGAGGAAACAGTGTGATACATAGTGATCCAATACACTGACATTATTACGGCAGTATTACGGGTGTATTATGAATGATTCGCGCACGTGTTGTGCGTGCACAGCATCTGCATTGCGGTCATAAAATAAGCGCACTCGCTCCTTTCGGCATCACTATTCACACCAACAATACAGCCTCTGGAGCATTTGCTGGACTTGGACAAGTTGATCACAGAGTTAATGTTCATTTTGTCATGCGAGGGTTAACTGTTCATGAGTTTGGGGAGCGGGAGGGGGAAGCCGCTCGGGTGTGAGACTGTTTTTTTTTTGTTGTTTTTGTTTT
This sequence comes from Thalassophryne amazonica, assembly GCF_902500255.1. NCBI lineage: Eukaryota > Metazoa > Chordata > Actinopteri > Batrachoidiformes > Batrachoididae > Thalassophryne > Thalassophryne amazonica. Next base: position 86,196,585 of record NC_047114.1, on the reverse strand, counting down.
TGAGAGTGTCACAGAAAACAGACTTCAGCGTGAGCTGTGGCTAAACAGCAACTCTTCCTTTTGTTGGTGTTAAATAAAAGTGCTGGATTGCAGCAGTTATTTATAAACTAGATTACGTCACAGGCATATCACAGGGTTTCTGGTTCCGGAGCACAGCGGTGTTCTGCTGTATCTGTTAGCTGTTTGAACTGAGCTGTTTGAGTTCTTTGAATTAACAGTCTTTTTCAAGACTTTTTTACTTTTTTTTTTTACTTTTTCACCGTGCTCCAACGCCTAAAGAAGACCTCTAACGGTCGAAGCATCGCGACGGAGCTCTTTTATCAGCTAACCTTCATCAGCGTTGGCAAGCTTGCTAACGCTTTCGTTTTTATTTTTATTTTATTTTTTAGCACTGTTGTCGTGCTGCTCCACAGCCTGCCTAGTGGATTTTTATTTTATTTTAGTACTGTTGTCGTGCGTTACCTGTGCTGCTCCACAGCCTGTCCAGTGGATTTTTATTTTATTTTTAGCACTGTTGTCGTGCGTTACCTGTGCTGCTCTACAGCCTGTTCAGTGGATTTTTATTTTATTTTTTACCACTGTTGTCGTGTGTTACCTGTGCTGCTCCGCAGCCTGTCCAGTGGATTTTTATTTTATTTTTTACCACTGTTGTCGTGTGTTACCTGTGCTGCTCTACAGCCTGTTCAGTGGATTTTTATTTTATTTTTTACCACTGTTGTCGTGTGTTACCTGTGCTGCTCTACAGCCTGTTCAGTGGATTTTTATTTTATTTTTTACCACTGTTGTCGTGTGTTACCTGTGCTGCTCTACAGCCTGTTCAGTGGATTTTTATTTTATTTTTTACCACTGTTGTCGTGCGTTACCTGTGCTGCTCTACAGCCTGTTCAGTGGATTTTTATTTTATTTTTTACCACTGTTGTCGTGTGTTACCTGTGCTGCTCCACAGCCTGTTCAGTGGATTTTTATTTTATTTTTT